>NC_080403.1:27551785-27863928 GCF_030265065.1 Corythoichthys intestinalis | reverse complement strand
TTTCACATGTCGAAAGTAGACAGAAGGGAAATTATGGAATAACAGGAGCAATTTTAACAACTTGATTCGCAAAATTAAATGAGTTGAATGTAGTTTAAAGCTGCTGATACAGAATGGGGACTTGAGTATTTTATTTACTGTTTTAAAATGTTAACTTGATACTGTTTCCTCATTTGTAAAACCAATTCTGTTGTGTTTACAAACACATGCAATGTTTATGTTGTGAAAATACCAGTTAGGGCAGTGAGTGGCGCTGTAGGAGTGTGTACTTATAATGCAGAGAAGAAGAGATGAAAGCGTCTGGCTAGGATGCTGTGTGATGTGATGCTATGTTTTCACTGCTACGAATTAATTGAAAAAGTAATCGAATGCTTCATGTGTTTGCTTCTTTCTAAATAAGCAACACAATAGATTCCAAAACAAAAGTCCTTTTAACATTCTTGATTTTAACGGAGGCGTCTACTGCTTTAAGATGGCGGCTGTTTACTAACGCCAGCGAGTCTGTCATTTCGCATCTAGTTCTCTTAATATGTTTTAACGCCGCGGAGTCTGTCAGTTCGCATCTAGTTCTATTTACATGTGATATTAACCACAGCCCGACGTAATAATACGATTTATTTCATACTATTCCATCCATCCATCATCTACTGCTAATCCATCATATACTGCTTAATCCGGGATCGGGTCCCTTTACTTACCTGGTTCTGATGGCGCAGCGTGTCAACTACGTAGCACTCAGCTAGCTTTGCACTTGGCTTGTGTTGCAAATCTTGCACTGAGCTGACTGGTCTTTTTTTTTTTTTTTTTTTTTGTGTAAAGTTAAGCCAAACTTTTGAGCGCCGCCACGCTGTGTTCATGGCTGTAATCAAGTTGCCATGGACAAACACGCGCTTCTTGTGGCTTCTTCCTCGTGGTTTTCGGCAGCATTTTTTCCCGCTCAGCGGTCAGGACATCGAAACATGGAATTGAAATGTAAAAATTCGAACTGTCCCATTGATGCTCAATGCTCGATGCCCTACCCTAGTTGGCAGTAAATCCTTCTGAGTTCCTCAGACAGTCCTGATACATGCGAATTGTCTGTCCTGACTGACCTTGTTGCATGAACTAATTAAGCTTCATACACTTGGATGAGAAGAAAAAATGACTTCTAAGAAAACCGGAACAGTCTAGAATAAGAACATTCACAGGAATATGATATACAATTGCTTCGAACTGATTGGAAGGTGAACAGACTGCTTGTGTCAAAAAGCAGTACCGCCACCACAAAGACAATTAATATTTGTCTGTTGTTAATACCAACTGAAAAAGATACATAACAATATTACTGTGAATCAATGGTCACTAGAAAAAAATAAAGTTTCTGTGGTACAGCATGTTGAAAGCCCATAAAAAATGCCAACACTAACAACAGCTGTGAAAGAAAAATGGCATGTGGGTGCTTCTCCCCCTCTTCATAATGCATGGCTAACAAGACAAATGTCCCTGTCTTTTTGGCATGAATAATGCATGCATACCTTGCAGTTTCTAAACGACAGATGAGTGTTTTATCTGTGGAAGGATCACCTCCACTGAGCACTATGATGGAAATGGGTAAACCTACATCTTGGAGTGCAACAAACTGAAATGTTGATATTTCACTGTCTGATGATTTTTATTAATCTTAAGTGGGACATCAACAAATGTGTGAAATAAAATGCAAATATGTAATTAGATTCTTTAAAGGTTAAGATTGGTTGAGTCTGTTTTGGGGGGAAATTAAGAAATGATTGATGGAGGTTAAGATCTCAAATACAATTGCATGCTGGAAAAGTGTGATCAGAATTAAGAAGTAACCTGCTTCTGCCACAACCTGGTACCAAAACATGTAAATACTTGGCACTGACCCTGTATTATAAGAGATTGGGGCAAAAAATCTGTTTTGCATGATTTTCAAGCAAAGATTCTCGTTCTGATTGTGCTAGTTAAGAATTGTGAGCACATGTTGAAATTTAGCAGTTTAACATCCAATGGTGCAGGGAACCCACCCCAAATACAAATACTAGAAAAAAAATAGGTTTCGGGTAAATTCACCACCAAAGATGACATCAACATGACATGACACAAAACAATGGTTAAAGAACGAGTGCACGGAAACATGGAAATAAATACTGTAATTAAATGCAAAATGACAGTCAAGACGAGATATGGACAAGTTGAGCAGATGATGAGGGTTGGTTGACTAATATACTGTTAAAATTACAATGAGCTGACAGGAAAAGAACCAACATGGAGCATAAGAAAACAAGTAAGTCCAAACCTGATCAAAAACACTGAGCCAAAAGATAAGCACAAACAGATCATTACAGCATCTCTAGAGTGTGCATATAAAGACCCATTCAGAAGAAAATTGGTACTCACAGGGCTGGCTAGGGAATAATGACAGAAATTATATTGCTAGGAGTAAGCATTTATATTCAGTGGGCAGGGTATACAGTAATCTCCTGTCTGCCACTGTGTCTGTAGTCTTAAAAAACATGGCTCTTCTATATTTATATCTCTGTACGATTTAAAAGCTAAATTCTTTGTTGTTTGTTTGTTTTTGTTTTTTAAAGTTGCAATTGTTTTTCAGAGAGCTGTATGCAATGTGTTCTCCCACCAACTCATGAGTTCTTGCTGTTCTCATTTTGTCTTGTCTGCAGTTGCCATTATGCTCAAAGATGACTACTTTGTGAGGGGAGCAGGCCTACCGGGGAGATTTAAAGCTGAGAAAGTGGAATTTCATTGGGGGCCAAGCAACGGATCAGAAGGCTCTGAACATAGCATCAAGGGCAGACGTTACCCAGTGGAGGTAAACACATTTATCTAGCTTTAACATGAGTTAAACTTACCATTTCAAACTTATGTCCAGTGCCTATGTTTAGAGGTTGAGGCATTTTAACTTAACACGTGATTTTCCTTTAGTAAATGGATTTCGCTTATTATTTCCCATTCTAGCTTTTTTCTGCTGTGGTGTATTTCCCAAACGATTGTACACAGACTGATAATAAATAGGGAGGAAGTAACAAGGTTATGTATTTCATGTAGCATCACAAAACAGTCACTAAAGAACCTTCTGATGGGCTGACGTATAATGATCTTCCTGTCATGGACGCTGTGACAAATATTTGGGACAAATGGGGAGAAGCCCATTCATTGTATTGGGCCAAAAATTGATGAATACAATAAATTCACTAGGACGTGCAAACTTATAGTCAGTCAGTGTTCTACAATATTTTAAAGGGAAGTGGTGCTCTAAAGTATTGCCCTTCTAATGATGACTTGGAAAAATACCCGCAAAGCAGTTCTTGCTTCGGAGCTCATTAGTGTGTGGTGTACTAGTTGTTTTCGTTGAGGAATCAAGTAATAGGAATCTTATTTGAAGAAAACTGGCAGGATTGTTTATTCTTAATGCCATGGTGTATTGAAAATACAAAATAGCAAAGGACAGAACTTTAGAACTGCGAGCAATGCTTATTTAAATTAAATTTGTTTGTCCAGTTAAAAAAAAAAAAATCACAAAACTTCTCCCCTTAACATGTTGCTGAATAATTATAATACCATAATCTCTCATTTGATAGTGTATTAAAATAATTAATTCATATGCAGTGTGGTGGACAAATGCTTTAATTACCTGCCTTAAAGTTCTGAGGCTTGGGTTTTGAAGCTTGCTTTCCTGTGTTCTCGCTGTTTGATATGACAAAACACAGTTTAAATGGTCAAATTTAGGGGAGCATTACCATAGACTTCATTATCAGTTGACAGGAAACAGGGCACGGGTCCGCTCCGTAGGGGGTCTATTTTCAAAACTTAAAATTCAAAATATTTTCTAAACCAAAGTTGCTAGCGACCTAAGACCAAAACAGGCACCTCCCTTAGACATATATGAGTCTCTATGACCAGTGGCATCAAAAAATTCAAATTTGTTCCCTAATAAAATCCCGATTATAATTTTTTTTATATAAGTATAACAAAACCTAATGGCTATGAAATTCTCAGATTTTACGCTAGATGCATAAAAATCACCAAATGTAGAGATAATCACCTATATTTTCAGGATCAATAGCACAATTTAAAATATCAATGAAGTTTTTGCCTGAAATAGCAACTCAACCTTTTTATATAGTACAATTTTGACATAAGTTTTCAATAAAAGCTAATAAAACACTTAATTTTCACATCAGAAACAGAAAGCATACAGAATCATCTTAACTTTACTAAACAAAAGCAGATTAGCATTTTTCTATTTACAATCACAATTTATATAGGTGGAATTCCGATGTCACTATTGCCTCAGCATGTTTATCTGGCTTTGTCGTTTTCAGATTGAAATGTTACAAAAAAATCAAACACGTAAAAGCCATTTTTTTTTTTTGTATGAACACAGAAATGTCTAAATTTGTACTTTTTTTGCCAAAATAATTACCTGATTATTTGAATTTAAAGTTACGCTATCATGTATGGATACAAAATCGAACATGGCGGCCAAGACCTTTTTAAGTTGAAAATTCTTGTAAATAAATGCGTAAATCCCGGAATTTCTAGAGATATGAACGTAAAACAGTCTAAATTCTTGGTTAAAAGCAAAAAAACGTGGAGTTATCGTTCATTTTAAGCAAATATTTCAAGTTAAAGTTACGCTAATTTTTTCCATTCATTTTATTTTCTTCAAAACGTTTCAAAGTGCATGCATGGTGCTATTTTATATAATAATTACCTTGAATCCTCGATCAAATCACTCTTGAGACACTCCTGCCTGCTTGTATGCACGAAAACTTTCGTCCTGTTTCCTCCTAAATCCGGCGTTAAAATGCAGCGTGTGATTGAGTTTATCGCAGTAAAATCTCCCATAACGATCTGCCTGGCCCAGCCCCTTACAGAAAGCCGTAGCGCAATGTCTGTAGGAACTGATAGTGAAGTCAATGGCATTACCTTATCTGAAAGTCTCACAACTGACAAAATAGTAACAAAATGGTAGTCTCTTTCCTGAATGGTTGAAATTGTAACACCTAAACTCAAGAAATGCAACACCAATCTGTGCTGTTTTCACTTTTACATTTATCCTTGCATTTTGAATGTGTGTGATCTCATTCACTATGTGGTGTGCAGCACATAGGTATTTACTGAAGAGCAGAGTTGAACTTTCCTTTGATGGATCTTAATCGGAGTTATAATAATAAATAATAAATATACAAGAAAACTGGGGCAATACGGAAATACTGCATTCACTTATAAGTTCTTGACTTTTATTTTTTTTTTTTTTTTTTTTTTTTTATACTGCTACATTTATTAGAGTCTAAGCTGCATACCTCTACAAATATATTCGCAGTAAACTATAAAAATGACTTTGAATGTTGCACATTTATGAAGTTCCAGTGAAACTTTTCTAATATTGAATTTCATGGCCCACCATGCTAATTTTTCAGAAAAACACTTGCACTGTACCAGATCCAATATTGGCAGTGTAGATATCCTGTTTTTTGTTGATAAGCCTGTGAAGGGAGTGAATAATCAGACCAGAAATAGGTTCAATTTTCTATCAAGCAAATTAAAAGGCACACAGAAAATGATACAAAGCAAGCTGACAATTTTCCATCTTCTTGAGGAATGTGCTGTTGTCGCAAAGCCTCCAATACTTGTTTCTATTTTTTAACATGCTTACAAGTATGGTGATGTTACATCATTTTTCTTAAGACCATTTGATTCTGACTTCAACAGTTAAAAAATGTGATCACCTTTCAGCCAAGAAGTGTATGAGCTCTTACTTGAAACAATCTCTTACATGCAGTGGGGCAAATAAGTATTTAGTCAACCAACAATTGTGCAAGTTCTCCTACTTGAAAAGATTAGAGAGGCCTGTATTTGTCAACATGGGTAAACCTCAACCATGAGAGACAGAATGTGGAAAAAAACAGAAAATTACATTGTTTGATTTTTAAAGAATTTATTTTCAAATTAGAGTGGAAAATAAGTATTTGGTCACCTACAAACAAGCAAGATTTCTGGCTGTCAAAGAGGTGTAACTTCTTCTAACGAGGTCCTTACCTGTATTAATGGCACTTGTTTTAACTCATTATCGTTATAAAAGACAGCTGTCCACATTCTCAGTCAGTCACTATCCAAACTCCACTATGCCAAGACCAAAGAGCTGTCGAAGGACACCAGAGACAAAATTGTAGACTCGCACCAGGCTGGGAAGACTGAATCTGAAATAGGTAAAACGCTTGGTGTAAAGAAATCAACTATGGGAGCAATTATTAGAAAATGGAAGACATACAAGACCACTGATAATCTCCCTCGATCTGGGGCTCCATGCAAGATCTCACCACGTGGCGTCAAAATGATAACAAGAACGGTGAGCAAAAATCCCAAAACCACACGGGGGGACCTAGGGAATGACCTACAGAGAGCTGGGACCACAGTAACAAAGGCTACTATCAGTAACACAATGCGCCGCCAGGCACTCAAATCTTGCACTGCCAGACGTGTCCCCCTAGAGGAGATCTGCATGGAGGAATGGGCCAAAATACCAGCAACAGTGTGTGAAAAGCTTGTGAAGAGTTACAGAAAATGTTTGATTTCCGTTTTTGCCTACAAAGGGTATTTAACAAAGTATTGAGATGAACTTTTGGTATTGACCAAATACTTATTTTCCACCATGATTTGCAAATAAATTCTTTAAAAATCAAACAGTATGATTTTCTGTTTTTTTTTCCACATTCTGTCTCTCATTGTTGAGGTTTACCCATGTTGACAATTACAAGCCTCTCTAATATTTTCAAGTGGGAGAACTGGAACAATTAGTGGTTGACTAAATACTTATTTTCCCCACTGTAAGTTGAGACCGAAAAGTGGTACCTCGACATACGATTGCTCCAAAACAGAATCTTTTCGACATCAGACGTGAAATTTGACTCGCCATTTGTTTCCACATCCGGCAACATGCTCAAATACCGCCGCAGTTACAGTGCCTTGCAAAAGTATTCGGCCCCCTTGAATCTTGCAACCTTTCGCCACATTTCAGGCTTCAAACATAAAGATATGAAATTTATTTTTTTTGTCAAGAATCAACAACAAGTGGGACACAATCGTGAAGTGGAACAACATTTATTGGATAATTTAAACTTTTTTAACAAATAACAAACTGAAAAGTGGGGCGTGCAATATTATTCGGCCCCTTTACTTTCAGTGCAGCAAACTCACTCCAGAAGTTCAGTGAGGATCTCTGAATGATCCAATAATGTCTTAAATGACCGATGATGATAAATAGAATCCACCTGTGTGTAATCAAGTCTCCGTATAAATGCACCTGCTCTGTGATAGTCTCAGGGTTCTGTTTAAAGTGCAGAGAGCATTATGAAAACCAAGGAACACACCAGGCAGGTCCGAGATACTGTTGTGGAGAAGTTTAAAGCCGGATTTGGATACAAAAAGATTTCCCAAGCTTTAAACATCTCAAGGAGCACTGTGCAAGCCATCATATTGAAATGGAAGGAGCATCAGACCACTGCAAATCTACCAAGACCCGGCCGTCCTTCCAAACGTTCTTCTCAAACAAGGAGAAAACTGATCAGAGATGCAGCCAAGAGGCCCATGATCACTCTGGATGAACTGCAGAGATCTACAGCTGAGGTGGGAGAGTCTGTCCATAGGACAACAATCAGTCGTACACTGCACAAATCTGGCCTTTATGGAAGAGTGGCAAGAAGAAAGCCATTTCTCAAAGATATCCATAAAAAGTCTTGTTTAAAGTTTGCCACAAGCCACCTGGGAGACACACCAAACATGTGGAAGAAGGTGCTCTGGTCAGATGAAACCAAAATTGAACTTTTTGGCCACAATGCAAAACGATATGTTTGGCGTAAAAGCAACACAGCTCATCACCCTGAACACACCATCCCCACTGTCAAACGTGGTGGCAGCATCATGGTCTGGGCCTGCTTTTCTTCAGCAGGGACAGGGAAGATGGTTAAAATTGACGGGAAGATGGATGCAGCCAAATACAGGAACATTCTGGAAGAAAACATGTTGGTATCTGCACAAGACCTGAGACTGGGACGGAAATTTATCTTCCAACAGGACAATGATCCAAAACATAAAGCCAAATCTACAATGGAATGGTTCAAAAATAAACGTATCCAGGTGTTAGAATGGCCAAGTCAAAGTCCAGACCTGAATCCAATCGAGAATCTGTGGAAAGAGCTGAAGACTGCTGTTCACAAACACTCTCCATCCAACCTCACTGAGCTCCAGCTGTTTTGCAAGGAAGAATGGGCAAGAATGTCAGTCTCTCGATGTGCAAAACTGATAGAAACATACCCCAAGCGACTTGCAGCTGTAATTGGAGCAAAAGGTGGCGCTACAAAGTATTAACGCAAGGGGGCCGAATAATATTGCACGCCCCACTTTTCAGTTTTTTATTTGTTAAAAAAGTTTAAATTATCCAATAAATTTTGTTCCACTTCACGATTGTGTCCCACTTGTTGTTGATTCTTGACAAAAATTAAAATTTTATATCTTTATGTTTGAAGCCTGAAATGTGGCGAAAGGTTGCAAGGTTCAAGGGGGCCGAATACTTTTGCAAGGCACTGTACTTTGTTTTCCCACGTGGATACCACTGTACATACAAATTGTCAACCTAATTACGTACAACAATGCTGTCCTCTGAATAGATTAAGTAGTTTTTTGATACACAGTTTTCGTTAGTACTCCTAAGTTTTGTTTGAGCCTTTCCATTTTGATCCCCAGTCTTTTTGTTTGTACTTTGTGTTTTTGTTAGTTATATATGTTTTTAAATCAACTGAAGGCTCAGTGAGTGTGGCCTCTGATGCAGTTTCATATTGCAACAATTCCAGCCGTGATATGGTGGCAGGGTGTGATTGCTGTTGAGTCCCTGGTTCAACTTTATTGCCTGCCGACTATATTACACAATGCTATCTCTACAGAGGAAAAATGGAAAACTAATAAACCAACACACATGCATGCATACATCCACACACCTACTCTTATGCGCGTGCACATAGTCTACAACAGAAAAAGATAGCATCCCATTTGACATTAAAAGGTTTTTAATGTGTGTCCTATGAGAAGCAAATATAATCAAAGTTGCTCGAATGTCAAACAGGCGGTGGGTCAGGGGGAAATGTCCTAAGCGTAGAATACATACAAGCCAACACAAAGACAATTGACTAAGTCAACATCAAATTTGGCAAATATCAAGGAAATGCCACTGACTTTCTGTGTAGGCCAGAATCCCCACCGAGGTGGTGTTACTCCACATGGATGACATTAAAGGGCAGCTGAAAACTTCAATTCATGAGCGTTTTACTCGGTTAAATTGTATTGAATGCATCATGTGCTGTCTCAAAACTCACATTACCCCAAATTTTTTTTCAATTGACCGTGTAGTTTTTGAGTTACTGCCATAGCAACACCTTAGCAACGAGGGCCGTGCCTCGCTGCCGGCCGGTACCTGATGACGTCAATTCCTGAAGACCTTGCCCGCACTCCAATACAAAAATATAGGACCATGCTAACCTCGCCATGTATTGCAAACATTTTGTGGGTTTTACTCGCGAGATTCATCATGCCATCTCAATGTGTAGCGATGAATTGCACACACAAAGGCACAAGACTCTATGAGTGGCTCAAAAAACCTTTTTCTCCAAGGATTTGGACATCTTTTGTGAGAGTCAAGTGGAAGAACTTCTCCCTGGCTCCTCGATCGTGTCTTTGTTTTCAACATTTCAGCGACAATGTTAGGGTGTGCTCGGAAATGGACCCCAAAGCAGACAAAGAGAATAACTGTGCTAGTATGCAAAGTTTATTTAAGTGCGCACAAGGCTCGGAGCAGCACACATGCGCGCCTGAACTTAGCTGGCAAAAGTTAACGGGCGGTCATTCAGGCGATGGTACAGCTCAGGGATCAGGCATGGGGAATACTTGGAAGGAACAAAAAGTCAAATTAGCCTGGTGTGATACAATATGAGAAATACCTGAAAGCTATACGTGACTGACGGGGATGCCGAAAGTGTTTGTCTGGCGACGAGCGGCAACGACGAGCAGGCTTATGAAGGCGGCTGATTCTGAAGGGTCGTAGCTGTCGTCGTTCCCCCGTCTGGTCTCCAGCCTGCAATCAGGGAGCCCTAACAGACAACAGCTTTGAAAGCCAAGGAAGATACAACATAAGTAGGACCTTACTGACAATTTGATTTGTTTATTACTTGATCACGACCTGTTTTTTTGTTGTTGTTGTTGTTGCTTGCCAGTCATAAGACAACTGACAGGTTGTCTATACATTTTTACTAAATCTATATAACTACTTGTCTGTTTTTGCAATTAGTGATAATTATATCACAGAATGACTGGGGTAAGAAAGGTTCAGAGAGAAATCTCGATGCTAGAAGCCTACCACTCTTCCTTTCATGACGTGTCGAGCTCCCAACCAGAGTCATCACCCACGTCTGCTGTCCCGAGTTAATCGGGACAGCATAAAGTTCAAACATGTAGGGAATGATTGTAGTTAATTTTTCATGGGAGCCTTTGCCATTGTTAGTGTCACGAAAGAGCGATCCTGAATGGTTAGTTCTGGTGGAAATATCACTGATATCATTGCTGCTGCTGCTATGCTCACTGTGGATAGTCTTCTGCGGTGTTCAGGAATTTATTTTACATTTCCAAGTTTGGGAAGAGACTATTAACGGAGTGCAAAAAAACTAAAAAAAACAAACCAAAAAAAACGCAAATTATCCTTGCAGTTACGCGTTAAAAATGACATGGTTGTTTTGACGAACTCGTCTAAAGTTTACATTCGTAAAATTACACCGAAATCCAAAAAGCTGTTCAGCTGCCCTTTACGCTGTACTCCAGAAATTAGTGATATATTGACTAACTAATCCACACCTCCAGAATCTACAGTGATTACATACTGTAGGAATGTCATTTGTATGTGACAAATGTAGCTCGTTGGTAACAAAGAGAGGCAAGATGGCCAAAACTGAGGGGGTTGACTTACTAGAGCGCAAAATATGTGACACTCAAGACAACTACAAACACATAGGTACTCCAAGGTTCAAACTGCCAGACCTCTGAGCTGGAGAATAACACAGGAGACTTAAAAGGAGAGTTTTCATTTGGGGCATTGATCTGAATTCTCAAAGAGTAGCTCCAACAGATCCCAAGAACACATCTTAAGCCGAAATCAAAAGCCCAGAATTACATTTATGTGTCATCTGACCTCAATTCGATCTTGTTATGTGGTTTGAGCTTATATTCATATTGCCTGAGGAAAACACTAGTCAGTCATCAATCACCAGCCAATCTTTGTTAGAATTTGACTTAGATGCATCCATCGATCCACCTGATTGAAGTCATCAGGCTCACAGACTATGTATTTCTTGCCAGCAAATAACGAGGCACGTACAGGCAAACAGCCAGGTATGAGCAATTAGGGGTCTTCGCTCAATCTCTCATTGTTTTTTTCTTTTGTATTTGGATTCAGAATGTTCAATGTCGCTTCCCAACCACGCAATTAATTTTATTTTCTTGGTTTGTCTTCCATTTTTTAATTCTTATTTATTCATTTATTTATTTATTTTGCAGCTTTTACCCATATATGCTTGAGTGGGTGAGGCAAAGAACAGTTTGTGCATATTTTTTTCATGAATGATGTATGATTTACAAGCCTTGCCATTTAGTAATTGTAGCATAATGGGGCCCTTGAATGGCATGATGAAGTAGGGACTTACAATTCCCATACCTGCTGTTTTAAACTGTAATGCTCCGCTTGATATGCCAAGCACATCTATCACACATACTGTATCTTCTGCTAGAGTACCTTATCATGCGTATGTGTGTTTGTAGATAAGTGATGAAAAAATGTAAAGATTGAGAGCAATTTAGTGCTGAGCTGTTTTTCAGCCCCTCAGTCAGGTGGATTTTTTGGGCGTGGCTAAAAGGGGGGGGCGAGATGACATCACCAGAAGCCTGCAATAAGTAGGTTCCCACCCACTATACTCATAACGATTGAGTGCTGTCATTCCTGCTCTGGCTATATGGCACAATTTCAACTTCCTCAATCATAATAACTTGGCCCATTTCTTTTACAAGAACATGCAGTTAGTCATCAGGCTCTACGCCATGTTTTGTCTTTTGTTGTTTCTGCACTTCCACTGAACCCTTTAACACTTGGTTTGGCACATGTGAAAAGGTCTTAAGAACCTCTGGGTTCGAAGAAGGCGAGGCACACACTTGATTGACGGCTGGGTGTGCGCTTTGATGGACATGGCCCCACAGGAAAAAAAAAAAAAAAAAAATCTGCTAATATCAAACATGCTCATCAAGGCCACATTTAAACTTTTCAACTGTTAAGACCGCAACAACAGGGTGGAGCGTCGGCAAGATTTTTACTCTGGAAGGAGTTTTTAGATTTTTGTGATTTCACCTCCTCAAAACGCCGTCTCCATCTAAACAATCCATCTAAACTAGGTCCAGTTTACTTTTTGTTTATCTTGCATCTTATGTATATGGTTATTTACTTTATTTCTTTGTTAATATGAGGACTAGTTACATAGGGTGGACAGTTATAATGAAAGAATAGAAAAGGGGGGGGGTAGGTTTTAATCAGCAAATGCTTCATCCTACTCCTTTTTGGACGCAATGAATAAATTCTGATCTTGCTTATTATTATCATTATTATTATTGTCTTAACTATTGCTGCTGTTATCTCGAGAATATCATTGGTTCTGTCTGATTTTTTGTTTTTCTTTTCTTTTGTTTTGTTTATTATTTTGTTTCTACCGTATTGGCCCAAATATAAGACTGTGTTTTTTGCATTGAAATAAGATTGAAAAAGAGGGGGGTCGTCTTATATTCGTAGTCTAGACATTATACGCATTCACGACGCTAGATGGCGCCAGATATCATTGAAGTGATGTTCTGTCATTACAGATCTCAGCTACTCTCACCATTCATGACGCTAGATGGCGCCATATATCATTGAAGCAAAGTTCTGTCATGACAGATCTCAGCTACTCTCAAGTTTTACCAGTTTGCATGATTTTATTGCAATGTTTTTCCCTATTCAAATTTGTTTCAAGACTACAGTTACAGTTAGACTTCACTTTGATGGTTAATGCAGTTATTGCAATTGTGTTGTTTTATCACAATAGATCGGTTTATTTACATTTCAAAAACCAGAAGCCATTCATTTACGAATGCGATTGCACTTTAGTTTACATATTTTACCTATTTAAATGTTCAGATATTAAGATTTGAATGAGGCAAAATACCATGCTTTTTCTGTCAAATTTATTGTTATAATCATTTGTTTCGATGTACTGTAATTTTTTCTGTATAAAAATTAATTTGGTGTTCAAAAAGTCTTTTTTCAAACTTGAGTCTTGAAAAAGAGTCTGATAATCAGGGCCTTCTTATATTCGGGCCAATACGGTATCATTTTCTCATATCCAAATAAATAAAACATTCATTCATTCATTCATTCGTTCATGCATTCATGCATTCATTCATTCGTTCATTCATTCATTCATTCATTCATTCATTCATTCATCTTCATCTTCATCTTGTAAATTGAGGGGCCGTTTACATGGTGATGCTGTGACACCAAGATGCAACAAACGTGTTGCGGAATGGCCTCACCTTTATATGGTGACAGCGAAAACCGAAGGCGAAGACATAAACCTTTGATTTCGGGCTCCAAAGTGGAAGGATTCGATTGCGGGGCTTACTCAGCAACCATATAAATGGAAAGCTCTCGCGCCGATGATGTCAGCGCTTCCACAAGTCACTGTGGACGTGCGTAGCACAGCTACTAAACATTAAAAACAGCAAACATGGCAAACGTCGGCTTTAAATTACTGTTTTTAATAATTATTTTAAATTGTATATGTTTAATGTTTCCATTTTTGTGCCTTTCGGAGCAAAAGAAAAATGACATTGCTCGGAATGTGCGGTTATGTTGTCTTCCGGGCTGATGAGGTTGTTGGTGTCGAGGAAGTGTATCATTGGCTGTCGCCTTGTAAATCTGCCCTGACTCTGGTGCCTGGCCTGGACACTACATCATTCTCACGCGGAATTGCAACATCGTTCAAATGGAGACGGGACCATATCAATGCAAAAATGAAATTTGTCGTATTCTCGGAGCGTCACCACGTAAACAGTGTCTTAGCATTACCCAATAAATACTTTGTCTGAAATGTAAAAAAAAAAAAACACACAAAAAAAACTAGTGAACTACACAATGGGCCATTGAAGTAGGTTTTCTCTTCTTTCACATTTCTTTCTTTTGTCAAGTCAATGGGAATGATTAACATATGTTTAAATCATTAAGCATCCATTTTGTATTATAATATTTATGATTAGAGCACACAGTAAAAGAGCCTACATACTTCATCATTTCTTTAATTTATATTGACTGTTGTTCAATGTTTTTGATTCCGTGCAGCATAATCTCTCGGCTTGGAACCCAAAAATATATAGTAGTATAGTAATTGTATGATTGCCTTTAGTTCAATTGAATTAATATCCAAATAACAAAAGCAAATCACAATCCTGCTGAAAATACTTTCTGTGGTGGTTACCAGAAATGTTATTATCCATTCTGTTTAAATGTAGCTTTACAATTGCTTGCTCATTTTTTATCGCCATCTCCATCTAAACCTACCAGATTGGAGAAATCAGAGGAACTAAGGATATGATGATGGAGAGGGAATAGAACACTTGCGCACTCAGTCTGTGTGGCTTCAGAACTTTCTCTGCAAGCTTTTACCCACCTGCCTAGATAAGAGAGGCACTGTAAATTAACACACACTAGGAGGGCTGTGAGCATGTGTGTGCATGTACCTCACACATTCTCTCTACGCCTTGCTGCAGGTATCACAGATAAAGATGTGTCATTGATAAATGGGATTTTTTTTCCCTATCAACCTTTGCTGTGTGGGAGATGGAAAGTGCATCCCTGCCCCTAAATCATCAGATGAATAATGATAACAATGGGTAATGGTTTTCATTTCTTGGCACAGTTGTTTCAACTGTTCAGCGCCTGTGGTGAGAATTTGTTTTATTTTTCACATTGCTGCTGAAAAACAATGTTTAGCTTGTATGAACGTCGGTGCTGATGCTGAATCTCGTGTTTTTATATTGTTTAATCACAACGGCGGGCAGTCAAATCCTCATGGGACACACAATCCATCGTTTTTAACCTTAAATGAACTTGGCCAGCAAAGGGGCCAGCTCTTAATATACTGTCTGTGCTGGCTTTCAGAAAAAGCTGAGTTGTGCAGTGGCAAGAAACCATTAAACATATTTAATGCATGCAGTGTACAGCTGTGCTATCAATAATATTTTTTGGAGGGATCTAGCCTAATACATTTACTGATTAAGTAAATAATATGCTGTTTAGTCTAGGGCTGCAGCTATCGAATATTTTAGTAATCGAGTAATCGACTGAAAATTCTATCGATTAATCGAGTAATCGGATAAAACAAATATATTTTTAGGTGAAGAGCAATTATACATATACATGAGAAAACAAGACATTTCATGTAATCTTGAACCATTTACAGTCAATCAATGTCTTTATTTTCGATGTATATTGTTGAAAACAGCCAACAATTGCATCTCAGATGTAACTAGAATTAAAAAAAAAGACTAATTCACTGCTTTCACTCAAAAAACTTTTAGATCTTATTAATATATATATATATCTTACCTAAAAATGCCATTACGCTTGATAACACACATCACTTAAAAGTTAGGATTTTTTCCCACGTGTTTCAATTGAATTTCTCTTTGTGTCAAGCCATTTTTAAGTTCTAGTTAAGTTTTAAGTTAGTCTAAACTGTAAGTCCTGATAGGATTTTGAGTTTTTGCTGTGTTCAAAATAAATGTATGATACAGGCTGTATTGGAGCACATTAGGGACCAGTGCTACTTGGTGTTTTATCCAGCAATGACTACTGAGCTAAAATTGATAGTTAGCATGATTAAGTTTTTATTTTACACCCTCATCACTCCACAATGCTATGTTATGTTAAAGCCTGTATGTAAGACACGTTAGCCACGCATCGACAGTGGTCTTAATGAATTGAAACCTAGCCCTCCGCAGGGCTAACGTTCCGTGAGCTAGTAGCGACAGTAACGTTAATCTTATTTATTAGCGCTTAGCGCTCTTTATTAGCGCTTAGCGCTGTACTGCTTTAAGATGGCGGCTGTTTACAAACGCTGCCCAGACGCGGCCGAGTCTGTCATTGTGCATCTAGTTCAACATACATGTGATCTCTATGAGACGCACCAGACGCTGCCTGTTACCAATGTAGCATTGTGCGGGCTAGTATTTAGCAACGTCGGCGTCGTTTGTGGGGGCTGTCGGCTGCGGTAAGTTTTTTTTTTCTTCTTCCTCTTCCTCTCCGCACGTGACAGCGCGCTGTCCCGCATTAAAAGTAGTCCTAGCAAAACGTGATGCTTACAGCTGTCAAAATAAACGATTACTCGAGGTGAATAAAATTACTCGGATCAGTTTTTAAACTCGAGTTACTCGAGTTGCTCGAGTACTCGTTTCAGCTCTAGTTTAGTCAGACCACAGAAAATAGATATATTGGACTTGAGGAGATTCATACAGTTCTCATTAGGGATGTCCCCAATCCGATCATGTGATCAGAAATGTGACTGATTGGACCATTTTTTGTGTTTTTATATATTTATTCAATTTTAACAGGATTAAAAAGAGTTCCATATAAGACATGTTTTTTCCCATTTTCCCCAAAGGTATAATAACATAAAAACAAAAAATAAAATCAAATAAAAATTCCCTACCGTCACAGACATCTACATCAAACAAATATTTTAAGACCATTAGCATGCAACTGGATACACATTGAATCTGCCATTATAAGACAAAATGTTCATTCCTCTATCTTTTTTAACCCTTTAAGGTCTGGGCCTAGTTTGTCTGATTTTGCATGCCTTTGAAGTTGCCTTTATATTTCAGAGAAAGAATTGTTTACGATGGCCTGGTTTGGTCCCTTTTTTTGTGACACCTTGAACTTCATGTCTAAACAGTTGTTTCCTTCACTGACCAATTATAAATCATCATTTTGGGCCCAAAAAGACCAAAAATTCCAAAATTGTTTCTTCAAAATGTTTAATATTGATGTCCAATTGACAACCAAACATGCGTAACGAACCGTTTTGAAACTTTGTAATATTTATTCAACATGTTAGGATGAACATTCAACCAAAAAAAATTAGAATAAATAGTCTTATATTTGACAATTCAACATAAACAACAGGTATAGCCATAGGCGTTTTTTGCCTTTATACATGTTCTAGTCAAAACAGGTTATATACAGCAGACCGAACAGTGAAAAAATATATACCATCTAACACAAAAAGTGTTTAGAGGCCATCTCTTTATGAGTTTAGGTATTGCGGCCCATCACCTGATGAAAACTATGTACACACAATCAAGCTTCTTGAACACACATTTATATACACAAATTGAGAAGACTGATTGTGGGGAAAAAAATATATATATAACATGTGAAAAAAAGTATTTTCAAAAATATTTACAATAAACAAGTTAAATTTTTTTCAGGCATGCCACTCTGAAAAGCAGCTTCGTCCTGGAATTAGACACAGGGCGACATCACACAGCCCACACTTGCATGGGGTGTCGGTCCTCTTTCCACCCTTCGACCCTTCCATTTTCATTTCACTTTACTTTCATTGTCACTATAAATGTACATGAAAAAAAGTCAGTATTTATGAAAATAATAAAGTATAAAATAAAAATATATACAGCAATAAGTAATAATGGAAATCTATATGTATGACAATAGAAAGAATACCATAGCTGAATATGTCCTACATCCCTAATCTTCATATAAAAAGAAGAACACCACAATTATAAATTCCTGCCTTGGATACACACAGTGCACCTACGACTTTGATCTGATATGCACATTTTATTATTATATACACAAACACACACTTATATTGCATCATAATTAACTTTGTCTTGCAATATCAAAAGAAACTTTCAAAAGAAACTTTTTCAGCATAAAAAAAAAAAAAAATGTGAGTTTGCTTACCTCTGCTCGTCGATGTCGTCACCCACGTGTTCAAATCCGTCACTATCTTCACTCGAGGACTCTTCCGAAGAAGACCATGATGACGAATTTGGACCATCCTCTTCCTCAAGTTGATCAAAAAGTACAATTGCTTGCGCTAAATTTAGTTTTCCGTTCATTCTCAAAGTCACACAAAGTCACTGCTCGATCCAAACGGCCGTCGCTCGCCACCTCGCTGCTTCAGAACACTCCTCCCTCTCGTTCGGTGGAACCTCGCACGGCAGTTATATTTATTAAAAAAAAAAAAAAAACGCATTTTGTGCTTCCACTGTGACTTCGAAAGGGTTCGTTTGATTTGTGTTTTTTTCATGGAGCTTCCCGTTTTGAAAAAGGACAAGAAATGATGGAAATATAGACATAAACAAATGATCCATGCAGCGTTTTAATGTTTTTTTGAGAGGACAATAAAACTATAAAACTTAAATGACAATATCTCACGGTTTAGTTGGTCGATTGACTTCAAATAATAACGAGAGTAAACCGCAACTTCCACTCTTTAAAACAAGACCAACCAACGCAGTGACGTGCGGTCAGGGGAGGCAGGTGAGGCAGAGCCTCACCTGTCATCATGACAAAAAAGAATTATAGCATCAAATTTATATTAATATTTGTCCATTGCTCTTTATTTATGACTCATTTCAAACATTTTTTATAGTCAAAATCGCTGAATTTGCCTATTTCCTGTTCAAATAAAGAAATGAAACGAGAGGTGCGGCAGCAACGAGTAAAGCCTCACCTCTGATTGCGCAATCCTTAACAAACTGGGTTGATACATGGAATTGGAGCGTGCTGGTTGCCGTACATCTGCATGTCGCCATTATAATGTTTCCAGATACGTTTATTTGACCTGATTTTCCTCAGTCTGGCTAATGTCTTTAACCCTTAAAGTTTAATGTTTGTTAGCGACATATTTAGTTTTGCTGATGGGAAATAAAACCGCAGTGAAAAGACACAGGCTGGGGCAGATAGTACTCTGCCGCACTGCAAGGGGGCGTACGTGAAACTGGACTTTCCGTTAAAAGTGGACGCGGTTAACACAACGCCGGTGTTGTCCGGAGCTAAAAGGATTGCTTCAAACTACGGGACAGAGGATAACTCGCGCTTTTCAAACGGACTAGTACACCCGAAAAGACTGTCTATGTGGCTGTCCTTCGAAAAATCGCCTTTGCTGCTTTCCCTGCCTTTTCTTCTCAACTTGTGCCAATGTCTGGACTAACACGAGATATTGTGACATTAAAAAACTACCACGAAGCCTCAGCGAACATGAGAGCTCGACCACTCACATTCAAAGCCTGTTTGCTTTAAAAACTTTTGGAAGCTCAAGGATCGATTTGGCTTTGACGAACAGCGGAAGCTCAACGGTAGCATCCTCAAAAGCTAAGGTAAAGAAAAGAGTTTGAAAGACCTCATTAATGCAACCTGCATCCTAGCTAAACAGGAGTTAACATTTCGTGGTAACGATGAGCGTGTAGCTCTTCTAAAAGTGGCATATATGTAGAACGATTACATGGTTTTGCTGAGAAAGATGAAAGGTTAGCTAGACATTTGGACACATCCACTGTGTTTTCTGGCTTGTCAAATAGAACACAGAACGATCTAATTGAAGCAATCCTCTCCATTGAGGCGGAGAGATTTTTTTTTTTTAAAGTAAAGGAAAATAAGGAGGACTTTTACTAAAAGGGCGTAGGTTTGCATAGGGACGGTAGGGACATAACACTACCAACTTTTCAGCATGCTAAAATTGTCCCCACCAACTTTTAAGCAACCTTACCTTTTTTGCATGATATAATGTTCAGTTATATAGAGAATTTAGATCTTTCAATAGTTCCATATTTTGTAAGGATAGAATTGACCCTACCATTATTAAGTGAATTATTTTCGCTATGTTTATGTTTGCTAATAAAAACCAGACATTTATTCAGGAAGTTTTCAAAATGTTTCTTTAGTATTTTTTTAAAACAAAGGTTTGAATTGAACAGTGTATCATCTAAACCAATGCACGTAAAAGTTATTATCAGTAGATAAGGATTTATTTTGCATTGATCATTTTGCCAATTAATTAATTAGGTTCATATACATTAGAAATGTGGCCCTTTGCCCCCTTCATCCAATCTGTTTGGTCTAATTAATGTCCCGTCCCCAGCAAAAAGTGTACCTACATGCAGGTTATGCTGTTATATCGTCCCTACGAATGTTGAGACAAAACCTATGCCCTTCCAAAGTAACGCCGGTTTTTGTGGTGAAGGACAGGCGCAAGACCACAAACAGTTTTCATTTCAATCTTATTAAAAAAAAAAAAAAAAAAAAAAAAAAAAAAGAGTTTTGACCAAGAAAAATACAATAGAATATTTAAAAACTAAATTTTTGCCTTAAATAAAATATTATTATTTTTTTCACACTTTTTGTTTAGCAATCTGTAATAAATTGATTAAAGTTTCAGAATTAACAGTTTTAAAAACAACTGAATATTTCACTAAAGGTCAGAATTGAATTCTGTGGTTTTGTACACCACTCTTTACTCTCATTTATGTTGCATTAATTATAGAATGGTGACGGCCAACACATTGAGGGTGTAAAGCAAATGCATGTTATTTTCTTACTTTTTCGTATCGATAATATGTACCGTGTGTGCCTGTTTTGTGAAGAATGCTGATGAGATATGAAATAACCAGTAGCCAATTGAATAAGCTACCCTTTTTGGTTTCTATATTTGGAAATCTGACACTAAAGGAGTCAGTGCCTCACCAACCATGAACCTCACCGCACGTCACTGAACCAACGGCATGTGGGTGACGTAATTAAAACGTGAGGGCGCTTCAAAGACGACGTGCGCTGAGGACGCGCCGGCGCGTCCTTCGATTCTCAAGGGTTAAACAATGATCAAAGTATTTCAGAAAGTCCCCACACACACTTGATGAAATTTTTGTTCTGGGCCGCTCGTCACATATCTGATTTTTTATCTGAAATTTCAAGTGGAATAACACATCTTTGATCCAGTGTAATAATATCAGTGGGGCTGCATCCTTCCATTTAAAAAGGATCAGGCAGCGAGCTAACAATGTTGTGAAAGCAATAATTTTATGCCCACCCGATGGGCAATGCTAATCTCTTGTGCACGTCTATAAAGAGTAATATAAGTGGATTTAGTGCAGGTTTGACTATTTTTCAGAAGATCGGAATCAGGTGAGAAGGGTCGGGTTTTTAATCTTTTAAAAAAAAAAAAAAGTGCTGCTAGAGTCGCCAATGTTAAGCACCAGATGACATTTTACAATATGTTACTGCCACCTTGTGGTCATAATAATTCATTGTTTCCATCGTGTGATGGAGTTTGGAACACAGGCTCATTCACTTGCATAGTTGCCTGGAACTCCAGACTCACCGCTGTTCCAGCGACAGAGTCTGGCGACCGTTCCGCAGATCAAATTCCCAGGGCGGAGCAAGTCACAGCAAACAGACAGCGGAGTGGACCAATCAGCCACGGGCAGACGTGACGTTGGTAAAGCAACAAGAAACTCTAGCACGAGGAAGCACATCTTCTTTTAAAAGAAATGCTTCCAATGCTATCAGTTGCTGGGGTTGTAGCGACAGTCATTTAAAACTGAATTTACCGCGGACTGGAATATATTCTCGGCTCTCTTGTTCCCCATCTGTGTTGTTGTGGAGACGACTTCCGACGCGCAAGTGTGACGTTGCTCGTTAAGAACACCTCACGCAAATAAACAAATCTGATTGCACGGTTACTTTCGTTCGGACTCGAGAAGACAATAAGGAGCTGGGTCCTGGGTTTTGATTTTAAGGGCTAAAAAGTAACAAAGTAATCCAGAAATACTGTCGCATTGCCAAAAGAAACAAAGATATACAGTATAGGTTCTATACGCCGCAACACTCCTGGTAAAAGAGGATGAGGGAGTACTATAAACAGTACGGTACTGTAATATGTTTGGAACTTTTGTTAAGAAAAAATATATAAATAACTTTGGTAATCAGATTGAGACTCAGTATTAGCAGATTCTCAAAATCAGACGACTCGAGTGCAAAAATATGTGATAGTTCTTATTTGGTGCCATTGTGTGGCATCTATAGAAACATCTCATTTTCAAATTTTTACAGACAATAAACCAAAGGGCATTGCCTATGCATACCGTTGCTGGATTGGTGCTGATAACCTCCTGCAGATTTTAGATCTCCCATCGTGTGTTATTTTGATCATTACAAGTTGGACCTGATTTAAATTTGCATCAAACTACGCAGGCTTCACTGAGCAAGAGTGGCAAAACAGGCAGCCTACTGGTTGCCAGTTGCCGATTTGTGGTCTACAGTCAGTTTTTTTTGCTCGTTTGGTGCTGATCTGAGATAATGGTATCCTTAATAATCCAATCAGTCATTCTTTGTTTACTTTGTTTATGCCGTGTTTATCTATTGCCTGTTTTTACCAGCCTACATCTTGTCTTTGTTCTTTTATTTGCTATAAGCCAGCTATTTTCCTTTAACCTTTTGCGTAACTGATGACTACCGTAAACCATTCAATGACACATTTTAAAAGAAAAACAGTGTGATGTTGCCTCGAGGGCAAATGTATGCTGCCTCCCGTTCCTGAGTGTACATATATATTTTTAATAATGCACCTGATAGGTGCATCCCGGCCGACTCATGCATTTTTCTTCCTTTTTTAGCCCTCGTCATTTTTATGAAAAAGTAACACTCATGAAATTGAAAAAGCCACAGCTGACTCCTCAGGTCATTTCTCATATAATGTATTTCAGTTGGCTTTCTAAGATAGATTGTGCAAGATTGCAATGTGCTTTGAACATTACCTTATAACCTAGTTTGTACAGCGTTGTCTCCAGATCTCCAATCTGTAGGACTGAGGTAGATGAAAGGCAGCATGTGTTCTCCAACTGTGGATAGCAGAACTACATTGTCTGACCTTATACAATGGACAACCTTTCTCCAGCTTTGACAGAGGCCAGGGAATTTTAAACTATAGTCCAGTGCTGTTTGCGAAAGAGAAACTGCATCAAACCTTCTTGATGTCCTCACTCTCTGCTCTCAGCAAGGACGGGTGCTCCGTATGGTGCATTCTGTTGTCCGTTTTCACACAAAGCCTTGCATGTGTCGCTTCAGATCTGTCATTCCCACGGGGGGGATCAGTGGCTGCCATGCCCATTCTTGCTGCACTCTCAGCAGGGTCATGACAGCATTGCCAGCCCTCCCAGAGTACCGCCTGCTTTATATTTTCATCCTGAAGCAAGAAAAATGTCCCCGGAGACTTTTGGCACTGCATGAAACGAGTCCGATATGTTCTCTTAAGACTCATGGTTTTTAATCACTGTTTGATAGCAAGAAAACAGGGTAGAGACTTCTGTAATATTTTCTGTGGACAGAAGTCTTGCCTTAAAGATTTTCAAATCTGACTAAACAGTTCTGGTCAATGTGACTAACTGCATTTCATAAGTTTGAAACTATCTCCAATAATTTGAAGGTTGTGTCTTAGCGTCCTTGAGCAACGCCGTCAACCGCTAATTTCTTGCATTGAGATAGTTGGCAACTTGGCATCTGTGTTTGAGTGCATTTTTCTATAGCTGAATGACAAGAAAAGCAATGGATAAGCATGCCTTCAACTAAATGCATGCACCATACTGTAGTACACTTAGTGTATATTCTTTAAATAAGATACATGGAAAATGGAACCAATCATCTATTGTGTCAGCTGTAGTCTCATCCTGGTTGAAAAAAAATGGCACTCTTTAATGTGACCTTCAAGGACCGGAATCTGTGTCTATGATACATGTTAAAGTTTAATGTGTTTATCCCTGTTTTTTTTCCTTTATTAACAACCAGTAAGAAAAGTTATTATCTGTCACATTTTTTCTTAGCCCATGTCGCTATCATTGTACAAAGCACACCAGCCAGTGTACTGTATATATACTATCAGAGAGAGGGTGGCAATATGTGCTGTATTCATAATAATGGATGTAATAATAATGTCATAATTTTCCAGACAGTTTTTTGACATTTCCAACATAGTTGAGCTAAAATATGTTAGTCTATTATCACTAATATTGCATTTTTTGTCTTTTTCCCCCTCAATATTACTTGATCTGAAAATGAGACAATAATAGTAAATATATCAAGGCTGAATTAATAACAAATTAATTCTCAGTATTTCAGTGAGTAATGGGTGCCAGGGAACCCAAATGGAGATTTGAAACACTTAGGAATTATAATTCTTTAATAAAGGATTGAATTCTCAGAGGGCTGAAACAGAAAATTAACATACTGGGAAAAGATTAAAAGTACTGTATAACAGACCCGCATAGAGGTTACCCACAGTCACATCATAAACACATCCCACATCTGCATTCATTCTGTCAGGGAACGCGGGCAGGCAGGTTGTATGGACCCAAATGCAGGTAAAAAAAATGCAGCGAGGCAGGTGGCAGTGAACTCAAAAAAACCTTTTAATGATAACTAACAAAATCACAAAGTACAAACAAAGGGCTAGGGCTCAAAAGGCAATGTTCAAACAAAACTTACTTAAGCGAAGGAACGGGTACACGAGGACTTGGACGGGGCTTGACTTGAACGTTGATATAGACACGGACATTGACATAGACAATGACGCAACAAGGAGTGACAAGAAACTGGGTCATTATATACGCAGACAAGGGGTAACAAGACGAGGAACAGCTGGGTAACACAGGTGGATGCAGATTGCAGGATACACTGGGAAAACACACACAGGTGAGAGCAATGGGTAATCACAGGGACAAGTCACACTAGGAGAAACCAACACAAAACCTAACTTACCCCCCCCCCCCACCCCCCCCAAAGGACGGATCCCAGACGTCCCGAAGAAACGAAAAGTCAGAAGGTTGGAGGAGGGAGCAACACCAGCCTGTCAGGGCCAGTCAGGCGGGCGTCCAGGACGCCAGACATGGGCTGACCACATGGGTCAATCTGGAGGCGTCCAGGGCGCCACACGTTGGGCGACCGCACGGGTCGACCAGGCGGGCGTCCAAGACGAGGCAGTGCTCGGTCCTTCATGCCGCCAAGCCGTGGCAAGAAGCGGGGAGCAGCATCGTCGGGACGAGGGTCAGGAACTTCGGAGTCTGCTGGCGGGACAGCAGCGGTGTCGTCTGCTGGCGGGACAGCAGCGGTGTCGTCTGCTGGCGGGACAGCAGCGGTGTCGTCTGCTGGCGGGACAGCAGCGCGGTCGTCTGCTGGCGGGACAGCAGCGCGGTCGTCTGCTGGCGGGACAGCAGCGGGTTCGTCTGCTGGCGGGACAGCAGCGCGGTCGTCTGCTGCCGGGACAGCAGCGGGTTCGTCTGCTGGCGGGACAGCAGCGCGGTCGTCTGCTGGCGGGACAGCAGCGGGTTCGTCTGCTGGCGGGACAGCAGCGGGTTCGTCGTCGTCTGCTGGCGGAACAGCAGCGCGGTCGTCTGCTGGCGGGACAGCAGCGCGGTCGTCTGCTGGCGGGACAGCAGCGCGGTCGTCTGCTGGTGGGACAGCAGCGGGTTCGTCGTCGTCTGCTGGCGGGACAGCAGCGGAGTCGCAGGAGTCTGCTGGCGGAACAGCAGCGGGGTCGCAGGAGTCTGCTGGCGGAACAGCAGCAGGGTCGCAGGAGTCTGCTGGCGGAACAGCAGCGGGGTCGCAGGAGTCTGCTGGCGGAACAGCAGCGGGGTCGCAGGAGTCTGCTGGCGGAACAGCAGCGGGGTCGCAGGAGTAAACAGGGGGAGTCGGCGCGGGCACTTGACCGCGGGGAGCCGGCGCGGGAGGCACTTGACCGCGGGGAGCCGGCGCGGGAGGCACTTGACCGCGGGGAGCCGGCGCGGGAGGCACTTGACCGCGGGGAGCCGGCGCGGGAGGCACTTGACCGCGGGGAGCCGGCGCGGGAGGCACTTGACTGCGGGGAGCCGGCGCGGGAGGCTCTTGACTGCGGGGAGCCGGCGCGGGAGGCTCTTGACTGCGGGGAGCCGGCGCGGGAGGCTCTTGACTGCGGGGAGCCAGCGCGGGAGGCACTTGACTGCGGGCAGCCGGCGCGGGAGGCACTTGACTGCGGGCAGCCGGCGCCGGAGGCACTTGACTGCGGGGAGCCGGCGCCGGAGGCACTTGACTGCGGGGAGCCGGCGCGGGAGGCACTTGACTGCGGGGAGCCGGCGCGGGAGGCACTTGACTGCGGGGAGCCGGCGCGGGAGGCTCTTGACTGCGGGGAGCCGGCGCGGGAGGCACTTGACTGCGGGCAGCTGGCGCGGGAGGCACTTGACTGCGGGGAGCCGGCGCGGGAGGCACTTGACTGCGGGGAGCCTCGGGAAGCCGAGCCGTCAAGACGTGCCCACGACGTCGGCGTGGACGAGATCGCCGAGGCTTTTGGACAGGGTTCATGGACAGACTGGGTGGTATGGAATGAGGGAGGCCTAAAAAAAACCGAGAGGGTGAAGAAAGGGCATGGAAAAAAAATCTAGGTCGGAGTCAGAATCAGAATAGAGGAGGTCATATAACTTGTGATCCTCCTCAAAGTCTGAAAAATCAGAATCCAAAAAAATGTGCTGTGGTCTGTGGGTGGGTTGAGGGTGTCGGCGCGCTGGCTGAAAATGAATCTTTCCCACTGGGTCCAGGATTGGTTGCGTCATGGTGTCAGGGAATGCGGGCAGGCAGGTTGTATGGACCCAAATGCAGGGAAACAAAAAATGCAGCGAGGCAGGTGGCAGTGAACTCAAAAAAACCTTTTAATGATAACTAACAAAATCACAAAGTACAAACAAAAGGGCTAGGGCTCAAAAGGCAATGTTCAAACAAAACTTACTTAGGCGAAGGGACGGGTACACGAGGACTTGGACGGGGCTTGACTTGAACGTTGATGTAGACACGGACATTGACATAGACAATGACGCAACAAGGAGTGACAAGAAACTGGGTCATTATATACGCAGACAAGGGGTAACGAGACGAGGAACAGCTGGGTAACACAGGTGGATGCAGATTGCAGGATACACTGGGAAAACACACACAGGTGAGAGCAATGGGTAATCACAGGGACAAGTCACACTAGGAGAAACCAACACAAAACCTAACACATTCACAGTCATGTTCACATAGTCGCTGAGTGAAAACTGGAGAGACACTCCAGGGACCGGCAAAAAATTGAAAATAAATACTCTAAATAAAAATAGATGTCATCGTCGATCTGATTTGCTGTGTGTTACCTTTCCTACCCTCTTAAGGCCGAGTTATGCTTCTGCGGCAGACCTGTGCCATCAAGGCAGACCCGATTTACGACCCTCCACTGTAGCCTTTCGTGCACTTCAAGAAAATCTTGACTTGTGTGGCGTCAGCGCATGGTGACGTGGCGCAAATGGACTTTGATTGGTCCACTCAGACTGTTGTTTCCGGTTCACCGCTAAATCACTGCCATTTTCATACATTGTTTTGCTACACGCAAAAATGGACCAAGCCGACGGGAGAATCATCGAAGAGCAAGTCTCGTCAAGACATTATAAAGATTGTCAAATGGCAAGGTCAGCGATTGCATAAAAAAAATGGAAGAACCACCGAGACAAGTTTGTATGTGTTCGGAAGCGAACGGCCACCCGAAGCGGTGGCCCAGGCGGCCAAAAACTGCCAGCTTTTTGTCACTTTATGTCGTGTTTTTGGTTGGTGCACTTCATTATTTATTATGTGCATATGTTTGCTGTGAGTCTGTGACTTATTTACTACATGTCACACTTCAAGTACATGAAGAATAAAGCACAGGTTCGGTGTCAAGAGTTTTTTGATGTTTAATTTTCAACAGGACAGTTCACATACTTGATACATCATCACCGATTGAGAGTGCCTCGGTGCTTTTATGATAAAGTGTTTACCATCGAGATTTCCTACGCAGTTTGGGAAGTAGGATACGGCAAAGAAATCGGACAAAACGCTGGACAACGCAGCTTGCTGGCTTCCACCGCAACCGTTTTCTGCGTCGCCTGCACCTCAACATTTGTATTGTAATAGCCCCGGATGGGAAGGAAGAAGGAGAGGAGTCGATGATGGGTTCCCCACTTTAATGTGGCAACAACAGAATAAACAAATAAGAAAATAATAGCGAGCTCCCGCAACATGCGGCCGCTAACGTTCACTTTCTCCCATTCTTTCCACTCGCTTCCCGCTATGTCACGCTCCACAGTCTGGTTGCCTCTTAAAGGACCTGCACATAGTTACGGTATGATCAAAATTTGTTGTTCAATATTGACGAGCTGAAGATCCACATTCAAGGGTTCCATCTCTGTTGGCGTTGCTGTGTAACCGGAAGAAAACTAGAGGAGGTCGACAAGAGTCCTCCCAAACCGTACAAACACAACGCCGGTGAATTACAGAGCAACGCATTCCCTTGCCGCAGAACTATCAAATGCTTATTCACGCCGTTGTCGCCACGCCGTCACAGCAACGCAGAAGCATAACTTAGGCTTTAGCCTGAAAAGGTAAAAGTATAATAACAGAATGTTGTTTTGCCACGGGATGTACATGCATTTGTTTGATGGGTCTCTTTCCCACAGGAGAACCGGGGCCATTGTTTGGTCCTCATGTTTTGTTTGTTTTTCTTGACCAAGCCCGCAATATGGGAAAAAAAAGAAGTGAAGATGTCAGACATTGTCGTCATCTAAAGAATATTTGTAAATGGATGTTTTTGTTGACTAAAATGTAGATGCAGTTTGTTTACATTTGAAAGATGCATATGCTTTCATTGCTGAAATCCGTTACTTCCAAATCTAAATACATTGTTTTTCAATGTTAGTTAGTT
Source organism: Corythoichthys intestinalis (assembly GCF_030265065.1). Classification (NCBI taxonomy): domain Eukaryota; kingdom Metazoa; phylum Chordata; class Actinopteri; order Syngnathiformes; family Syngnathidae; genus Corythoichthys; species Corythoichthys intestinalis. Next base: position 27,834,982 of record NC_080403.1, on the reverse strand, counting down.
AGAATTTAGAGATACATGATGGGAAAATAAGAAAGTGATTAGTACTGTATCTTTTTTTTTCGCTACAGAAAATAAAATAATAAGTAATAAAATAATACAGTGGTACCGCTTCATACGAATTTAATTCGTTCCAGGACATGGTTTGAATGTCGAAATGGTCGTATGTTGAGCGGGATTTTCCCACAAGAATATACCGTCATTTCTTGAATATAACGCACACTTTTTTCCCCCAAAATCAACTTGTAAAATCATGGTGCGCATTATAAACGGGTACATGGATGGAGACAGAAATATATATATATTACATACATATATAAACCGATTTTTTTTTTTTTTTTTTTGTGACACGGCCACGTTGTGTTGAAGAAACGTATGCGGCAACCCGTTGCCGACCATTACAGTACGTGACGTCACCATTTTGTTTCGGCAATACTTCACTCTAATCAGCCGAATGATTTTGTCTGTGTTAAATTCTGCTTTTTTCACTCTTCATAAAGCACAGAATTTAGTTTCTTGAACTCATTTGAGTCAACGTTTATTGCAGCTCCACAACTCGGATCATAACAAACGTAAGCACACAGACTTCCTGTGTCCGTCAACTATATCCGTCCCTCGGAAAACTCAAACCCAAATAACAATAGTTATTGATGAGCTCTCACGGATTTCCGACTTACGTTCTCACTTTTATTTTACCGTATCAATCCATGGAAGAAACATTTATTCATCATGATGAAACGAGCAAGTTATACAGCAGCCTTTAAAAGAAAAGTCACGTCTGTTTTTTTTTTGTCCTAGATTCTGGTAAGTTTGAGAAGTTGTCAAATCATATTATTACCGTAAGTATTGTCAGTTCATGGTAATGTTTTGAACTACCAATGTGCCATGCTTGTGCTGTGTTTCACCAGTCAGTAAAATGACATTTCTGTATCTGTACACGAGCTCTTTTTTGTTGTGTTCTTCTATTTATTGGTGCTAAAATTAGGGTGCGCGTTATAAACGGGTGCAATAATTTTCCCTAAATTTTACAAGTAAATTTGGGGTGCGCATTATACACGAGTGCACCTTATATTCAGGAAATTACGGTATTATAATTCGATTAATTCATTCCAGCCCAAAAACCTACGCTAAATCCTTAATAAAAACTGTTCGTAAAATAAGAAATAGCAATTACACATAGCAAAACAAAAAAAATTATTAATACAAATCGGAATAATAATAATAATAATAATAACAACAAAATAATGAATACAAATCGGAGCAATAATATAATAATAATAATAATAACATGCAATGAATAGGGTTTTAGTGTGGCAGTTGTTTTTTGCATTCTGTTCCTGAACGCACCATGTGACTGACGACAGTGTGAGAAAGAGGTGCGGCTTTTACTTTTTTAGTTTTTACTTTCACTTTTCATGTCTTTGTTGGCGTCGGCTACAGCGGACAGTAGCTGTGTTGTGTTGCACAAGTTCTGAAATAAATGACAAAAAAATTGACAAAGCTGGTGATTTTCTTGCCGAGGTTACAGCAATAATGATTGTCACCTTAACTTATAAATGCTAGCGAATGTAGGTCAGAGGAGGATGGTTGAGATCGTTGCCATATTCCACATTCCATCTTAATTTAAATGGTTGATCTTGGGACCCATGTTGATTTCTCGCATGAGAAAAGCCGCTGTGCGTCCTTCTTGCGGGAAAACAATGAAATCGCGACTCTGTCATAAATCGTCGTATTTTGAGCATGTCGTCGTCATATGTTAAGACAAATGAGGAGTCTACTTTTACTGCGGATGTCGAAAGAATCGTATGTCGATGTGATATGTCCAGGTACCACTGTACTCGAATTTGCAATTTACTGTGGACGTTAGTTTGAGATATGGGATTTGTTCTGTTTCAAGTGAAGCTCTTTTTTTCTAATTCTTTTTTTCCCCTTGTGAACACTGAAGAGCATGTGACTTCTCCTTGAAAGAAGTTTATGTATAAAACTTTGTGACAAGGAGATGATTACCCAAAAGTACAGCAGACAAAGTTGTTTCCTTCATTTTGTGTTGAAAGTGATCTTGAAGTGTCCGAAAAGTAAAATGAGTTTGTTAATTATCTTTGAATTTACATTATTCATTTTTCCTTTCATTAACTGAGTGGTTTGAAGGGTATGACTGAGTTGTCTTTCTTTCTTTCTTTCTTTCTTTCTTTCTTTCTTTCTTTCTTTCTTTCTTTCTTTCTTTCTTTCTTTCTTTCTTTCTTTCTTTCTAAAAGAAATGTGTGTCTCTCGATAACAACATCAATTGAATTACAGTATGTGTGTGTGTGTGTGTGTGTGTGTGTGTGTGTGCGTGTGTGTGTGTGTGTGTGTGTGTATATATACATATATATATATATGAGAAGAAACATGTTTTCCATCTAATTACCTCAATCCATTCCAAGTACTACTCAAACTCCACATTAAATTTTATGGACATGGTAAAACCGGAATAAAGCAACAGACAAACACATTGAAATCATTCCATATACCTAACGTAACTGTTAATACCTGCAATGTAGTAGATAATGCAAAGGAAAAAAAGAAAAAATATATACTGTATCTTACCTTTTGAGTGAGGCAATGTCCTCTTTTAGTAGATCAATGGTGCCTATCGCCTATCTTACTCTTCACCGCACAAAAACGTGAGGAGATCTGGGCTCTAATGTACGACTAATGTTGTGAAACGTCTGTGGGCTTAAAAAAAAAAAAAAAAACTTTGTCAGACAAAAACACGAAACTTGTGCTCTTTTGGCGTAGAGTTCGACCCGCTATAACAACAACATCATTGCGCCTGTGCACGTCATCATACTGCGACACCCAAATTGAAATGTCATCAACAATAGGCCAATTGGAGAGCAGAATCGGATTACTGAAGCATGATGGGAAAGATTATGCAGGGTATAATAGCGCGACATATAAAAGCAGAAAACAGGAAGGACATACCCATCTTTTGCAGTATTGTATAGTATTTTTGCCTCTTGTAACCTGAAATTGTAACCTGAAATTATTATTGGCGGCACGGTTGCTGAGTGGTCAGCACATCTGCCTCACAGTTCTGAGATCAAGAATTCAATCCCGGGCTTCGGCCTTCCAATGTGGAGTTTGCATGTTCTCCCCGTGCCTACGTGGGTTTCCTTCGGGAACTCCGGTTTCCTCCCACATCCCAAAAACATGCATGGTAGGCTGATTGAACACACTAAATTGTCCGTAGGTATGAGTGTGTGCGTGAAAGGTTGTATGTCTCCTTGTGCCCTGCGATTGGCTGGCAACCAGTTCAGGGTGTCCCCTGCCTACTGCCCGTAGTTAGCTGGGATAGGCTCCAGCACCTCCGCGACCCTCGTGAGGACAAAGCGGCATGGAAAATGAATGAATGAATGAATAACCTGAAATTTAAGAAGAGGCAATATTTTCCTGTTGGGCCATGTCGTAACCTTAAAAATTCCGTGTGAAGAGACATTTTTAAGTAGAAGCTTCTATACTGGTCTGCAAAGTAGTTATGTTATATTAGCGTGTATTGTCAAAGTAAAAGAGGTGCCTGGTTATTGTCACCAGTCTATCAGTGTTTGTATTATTCATTCATTCATTTTCCATGCCGCTTTTCCTCACGAGGGTCGCAGAGGTGCTGGAGCCTATCCCAGCTGACTACAGGCAGTAGGCAGGGTACACCCTGAACTGGTTGCCAGCCAATCACAGGGCACAAGGAGACATACAACCATTCCACACACACTCATACCTGCGGACAATTTAGCGCGTTCAATCAGCCTACAACGCATGCTTTTGGGAAACCAGAGTTTCCGGAGAAAACCCACGCAGGCACAGGGAGAACATGCAAACTCCACACAGGAAGTATTGAACCCTTGAACTCAGCCACAGTGCCGTGTTAATATAACCGTCAAAATTTATTTTAATCTAGTTTTGGTGTAGTTGTTCTTCTGATTGTGGTAAAAATGGGAAATCAGCAAGGAAAATTGTATTAAATTGCATTCATCCGGTCCCTTTTCTGACTTAAAAAAAAAAAAAAAAAAAAAAAGAATACAATTCTAAATTAGTGTGGCAGTTCCACAAAAGGAGGACTTTTTTCACATTGATAATACAATCTGGAAACATCAAAGAATCCACAGTATGCTTGTAGGTTTTGCCTTCACATATACTATTAGCCTTAAATCACAGAACTCACCCCGCCCCCTCATTAGAACCATCTATAATAATGATGCATTAAAGTGTCAGTGCCGCAGACTGCCTGATTTTTCACTCCAATGTGCTTATAGTGAGTCTGTTTCCTGTGCCTCCGAAATACTAATGCTTCAGTGAGTATGTTGTCGTACATCACATCTGTTTGATCACCGTAACACAAAACACACACTTCCACACAATTTACATAAAACCAACATGAAGGAGACGCTCGACTTTTTTCACACCGCATTGGTATTCTCTATATTTCTTCTCGAGGCAATACTGTAAAGCACATGGGCCTTATTATGTTTACCGGTATTTGTAGAATAGCTCTGCCTTAACCTTTAGATCTGTGACATTCATAGTAAATAGGCAATGAACTCTTTGCATGTCAACACATTAAACACTTCCAGTTAAAAGGTTAGTTAGGGTAGAACTTTCTGATGTCCATTTATTTGAAGCTAGTAGGATGCCTTCATAGGGAATAACCTTCTTTTAATGTGTGGAGTTGTGTGTCAGGTATATTTGATCATCTGGTATAGGTATTTTCCTGCACCACATAATGACTTTAAAAAATATTCTTTATTCATATTCAATCGATATGTACAGGTATTTGTCAGAGCAGTGGTGTAGTGTTCTAAAGTCAAAATTGTGTTGAGAATTGAGTGTCTCTAAGCTGTGCAAGTCGCACACAAATCTGAATGTACATAAAACTGAATGGCTCATTAAATGGGATATGGATCTTTTGATCTGTTCGCCAATGCTTGGAAAACTGAAGCACTTACAAAGGTAATCACTTTATGTCGTTCACTTTACCTTTACATAATTATAGTACACATTAAGTATACATTTAAGAGTTTGAGGCTTATTTATCATAATAGCGGTCTTTGACAGGTCCAAGTCATAATATTTGACTGGTATTTCACATTTTGCAAAGGTGTTTTTACTTTAAGAGTATGAAAAACCTTGTTTATATGGTATACTTCAGGCGGAATAAAATGCATGATAGTAAACAGGAATTTACTTCATTGTCCACATGAACACTTCAAAGATTTTTCGCGTAAAAGCTCACTAAACGTGCAAAACAAAACATTGAGTGGAGTCTTAAATGGCCAAATCAAATTCATTTACAGTATGTTTGGGTTGTTTTGTTTTAAATCTGTATACTAACACTCTTACACAGTGCTTAATTTGTAAATCATAAGGTGCCGGAATGCAAAGTACATATGACAGCACAGGGAAGACGAGACGGGCACAGGTCCCGGAATATACGCAGAAAAGGGTGCTGAAAACAACATGCACATGCCCACTTGCCATGCTGTGGGACTTACAAGCCTCAATTTCAGATAATATCCATGGTATAATTGTTATAACAACAATTTACAATTAATTTACAATTAATTAGGCTATACTCTGCACAGCACGTAGCCTGGCTCTGCCAGACTATTCTCCCTGTATTTTTCAAACACTGATAGTATAGTCTGGAAACCATCCCATTGACGGCCTTTTCGAGCAGGTACAAAATCAATCGACAAATCAGATTAGTTTATTTGCGTGACGTGTTCTTCACGAGCAACGTCACTCTTGCGCGTCGAAAGTCGTCTCTTCAGCAGCACAGATGGTGAACGGCAGAGCCGAGAATATGTTCCAATCCACGGTAAAATCAGTTTTAAATGACCAAAAACACATCGACACGAGTCATTGACAACAGTCTGTCTCGCGCTAGCCATGTCGAATAAACTCCGCTCTCTTCGTATGTTTACTTCCGCGCGCAAGTCCATCGTCCTGCGGTCGCCATTTTACTAACGTCACGTCTGCCCGTCGCTGATTGGTCCACTCCGCTGTCTGTTTGCTGTGGCTTGCTCCGCCCTGGAAATTGTTTCCGTGGGAATGGTGGCCAGACTCAATAGCTGGAACAGCGTTGAGTCTGGTGTACCAGGCTACACAGCACGGGCAATTGCCCACATAACCACAGGCGGGACTTGTAGTAATGTACAGTCTTACTTGTAAAACATTAAAAAAAAAATAAAAAATCAGACATTACCCAAACCTGAATTTCCCATGAGGGTGCTGGCCTGTTGCTCCGGCTGTTGGTGGTCCACCTGGCTGACTGCTGGCGCTGTAGCTGGCCCCCACGCCGGGTGGCGCTGAACCTGGCCAGCTGCTGCCACAGTAACAGCCTTCTGCCCCGACTTGGCTGGCTGTCCGTGAACCTGGCTAGCTGCTGCGGTGCTAGCCTTCTGCTTCCCCCGGTGTTCTTCCCGTTAGCATAATCGCTGCGGCTGCCCTCATCGCCGGTTGTTGCTTTTCTGACTCGTTTTGAACCATTTTCCTTCTTTTTGAAAAAAAAAAAAAAAAAAAAAAAAGACATTAAATGCAACTGTCTTTTTGGCATCTTGAAATACCGTTTGATCCAAGCTGCTTGCTCCCCAGAAGCCGCAAATTTCTTTTTCTTTTTTCTTTTCTTTTTTTTTTTAATTTTTTTATTTTTATTTTTTTTAATGTCAGGGTCGTGAATTGTTGGTCCAGCTTTCCAGTGCATCAACAAATCTCCGACTCTTTCAAATTATGTTATATTTTTATTGTTAAAAAAACATGCAATTTTGGGGATTTGTTCTGTAAATGAATTTATGCATGTTATTATTTTATACTGCAATGTCCGTAACTATGCACGGTCCCTTTAAGAGATGCTGGAAATGGAGAACTGTGGGGTAGTGGGTAAGCAAGGGGAACACGGGCAAGAAGCAAAAGTTAGCGGTCGTATGTTGCCGCAAGCTGCTGTTATTTTGTTCATTGTTTTCTTATTGTTGCCACAATAAAGTGGAGAAAGCCATCAAAGAATCCTCTCCTTCTTTCTCCTCATTCGGGGCATATTATTATTATTTTCTATACACGACAGGTGCCGGATCTACCCAAATAAATCCCGGAACACAGGGAAGCCAAAATCAAGATGGATCCGGCACAAATTAACCCCCGCTCTTACATTTGCATTTTGTACTTTGCAGATGTCACACGGTATTATAATCTAACAGTGAGTAAAGCCTCTCTTGGTTTGTTTGACACTGTCAAACACTCAATTGGCATTGGCTTTATGGTGCCTTGAAAATAATCAGTACACTATTGTTTCAACCATGTTTGTTGGAGAAGAAAAAAGGAAAATAGGGAGAAAAAAGACGTATCAAGATTTTAGTAAGTAGACTTAGAGAAAAACATGGAAAGCTTTACATTCCTCTCTTGGGTTGTTTGAAATGTTGCATTCATATCAAAACTACTGTCTGATTTCAAGATGGTTATATTTGAGACTTTACCTCCAGTAGAGCCTTTTTTACCTCATGGATAGATGGTGGCCTTCTTGCAGGGAAGGAAGCACATTTGCCCTTCTTCACCTATTCCACTCTGATCATAAAAAGTCTGTCTCTGCGTCTCTTTACATTTCATCCCCTTCCCTCAAATGACAGGTTGTTGTGCCCATTGATATTTTCAGGTTGTTGGTAGATCACAGGAATCACTTCAAGTTAAGACCAAACAGCCACACACGTACAAATAGGTGAAATATATATTTCGCTCACAGTAGGGGAGTCCATGCACTTTTCAGTTCAAAGACATAGCAAGGACAATCACAACAAAAAAAGTAGGGGTCACTGCATTTGGACATGATAGACTTTTGTGGCAAGTAAATTTCCTCACAGTGAGAGATTAATGGATACCTGAAGAAAGATTAATGAGCAGCAGAGCATAGTAATTAAAGAAAGTTGCATTTTGATTTGACTTTTGTTCATTTAGAGCAACTAATAACTCGAGTCCTTTCGTCAATGTGTCATCTTGGTTTAGAGGAGTTAATGAAGAATTAATGTTGACGTTGACCGCCACCATTCATACTTCTGTATTAGACATTTATTCTTATTGTATAGTTTGTCATTATGCAATACAGCTATAATCACTTAGAAAGACTGTACAGACATGCATACTTGCCATGCATACAATCTTTTAATTACTGTTGGAGCACTGGAATTACATGCAGATGATAAAATATGTATAATTATTACTGATGATCACTGTAAACAAGGATGGCAGTCATTGCTTTTTAACTCTCTAAATACTGTATAATACCTATACAGTACAGTATACAGATCAGAATTGAAATTCTCAAAACTACCGATACTTGTTGAATCCTCACAACATTGTACACATAAAAAAAAGCAGTTTTTCATTTCTTTGAGCAAGTTGCAGATGTTTCTGTGCATCTATGCAAATCATTTTGTGCAATTCTTCTCTGTTTCCATACATTATTAGATCCACATGGTCAAAACGGATTATCATGGGTCTCTATTAAATTGTCTCACTACCAGTGTTGTTAATCTTACTGAAAAAAAGTAATTAATAATAGTTACAAATTACTTCTCCCAAAAAGTAATTGTGTTAGTAATTCAATTACCTGAATGTAAGAGTAATTAGTTACTTTGCAAAGTAATTGGTGATAAATTAAAATTACCCCCCCCCCCCCCCCCTCAAAAAAAAAAAAAAAAAAAAAAAAAAAAAAAAACATTGGCCACACGATGTGAAGTTTTTTGTGAAGGTTTTTGGTACAATTGGCCCAAGCCCAATTCTTTACCCTAATTTACCCTTTACCCTAAATCAACTGTTAAAAGTTGTTAAAATTGCTCCCATTGTTGCATTAGTTCCCTTCTCTCTACTTTCGACATATGAAAGTTTTAAAACTGTTTCATCATATAAAGTTAGATTCAAGTCAAGATTTTGCCGATTTAGAAGTATTTTAGATAAAAAGTTACTTAGGTTCGCTAGGAAGGTTCTCTACAACAGAGCCGTCCTAAAAAGTCTACTGCTTTAGGATGGCGGCTGTCTACTAACTCATTTAGTGCCATGTCTGTCATTTTGCATCTAGTTATATCTATGTACAGTACATGTGATATCTACCATGTCTACCATATCTACCATAACATGCGGGCGTAGTTTGTAGTAGGCCTGAACGATATTGGAAAAAACTATTGTTGCGATTTTTTTGAGGTGTGCAATATATTGCGATATTATATTGCGATAGTAAAAAAAAAAAAATATATATATATATACAATTTTTTTTTTTTTTAAAGAAATTTTCACTAGATGACTTGAATAGCTGTTTGGAAATACTTTGCATGACACACCGTGACCACAGTGTATTCATATAATACCGTTTCATTTGTGAATTATTAAGATTGCTGTATTATTATGAAGGGATCCAGGAAGCAGTGTCTGCACAAAATAGATAATTTATTGAACACAATATTTGACACTTCAACAGCAGCAAATACATTAAATGACAAATAAAAGAGCAGATGCATTCGTCCCCTAAGTTTTTGACAAAATATAACAATAAATAAAAACTTCTGTAAAATAACAACAAAGTTGTAAACATAGTTGAACAAAAATATTAAATATGACAAATAAGAGTTGTTCACAAACTATAACAATAAATAAAAACCTCAGTAAAACAATAAAGTTGTCAACATATTTGAACTTAAATATTAAATCTGTCAAATAAAAGTGCAAGTGCATTAGTCCCCTGAGTTGTTTACACAAAATATAACAATATAAAACTGCAAAACTGCAACAAAGTTGTAAAAATATTTAAAAAATATTAAGTATCAAAACTTTATGTGCAGCTGTACTATAGTTATTTGAAAAATACGATTTACAATTAATTTCAATATAAAAGAAACAGAAACTCAATTGAACTTGTAAATAATTGAACTGAATAACAGCAAATAACTGATGAATAACAGAACCATTTTAACTCCCAAATTTCCTGCCTTCCTGATAGCTGTCACATGAATAAAAAGAAAAGACATTCCTGCAGCTGTGTTATGTATTTGTCTGCATATCGTCCACCTTCCTTGCTCAGCAATTCTCAACTGGGTCTCATAGGTTTTTGGCCAAGACTACTAGTTTATCCACCATTGCAGGCTTGAGACAACAACGTTGGCACGTAACAATGTTCCCACCTGTACTAAAAAGCCTCTGATGGGAAGCTCGTAGCAGGAATGCATAGATACCTGCGTTTTAAATGGTCCCACATGTTCGACGGATTACTTCTTGTTGAGGCAACCATGGCGAGGCACTGTCAACAGGGCTGTTTTTTGTTCCTTATATTCTTGTCGATAGCCAAAATACTTCCAAAACTCCTTTTGGAGACAGTCTTCCCTATTCAACGTGTTGCTTGCTTTCACTTTGAAAACGGCCCCTCCTCCCTCCGCTCTGCTGTTCGGCCCCTCCTCCCTCCACTCCGCTGTAGCAGGGGAGGGGGAGGAGCCGATGACTGCGAGTTGGAGGGAATGAGATGAGAGGCTGTGCGCTCTCCTTCGCGCTCCTTCCTCAAAACAAACGTTTGTGGATTTAAAAAAATGAAATGAAAAAACTATCGCACGTCCTTGCGATGGGACTATTGCGCATGCGCACATCGCGATGGCGATGTTTAAACGATATATCGTTCAGGCCTAGTTTGTAGGCTATCGGCTACAACATGTATTATTGGAGCTACCTAGCATCGCGTTTGCTCGGCGTCACAACTTTCTTGCCTCCTCCCTACTCCTGCTCTGCTCTGTCGTCTCGGTGAGTCCGTCTCCCTCAGACTTTTCGACCAATATAGTAACGCATAGTAACGCATGCCTTTCCGTCCTCAGTAACGGTAACGGTGTTGCCAAGATGATAAAAGTAATTAATTAGATACCCACTACTGAAAAAAATAATGCCGTTAGTAACGCCGTTATATTGTAACGCCGTTATTAACAACACTGCTCACCACTCACAACATTTAGTCATTACTTCATTGCATAAGTCTTTACATGCAAAATGGGTGATCATGTTGTCAGAATATGTCAACATGTGTGTGCTTATTTTCATTACTCATTTTCTAAGGGGCCGTTTACATGGGGACTTTCCGAGAATACGAAAAATTTCAAATTTGCATTTATATGGGCCCGTCTCCATTCGAACAATATCGCAATTCTGCATGAAAATGATGTAGTATTCATGCCAGGCCCTAGGGAGCAGTCCAGATTTACAAGGCGACAGCGAATGATACACTTTGACCCCACCAAACTCCTCAGCCCGGAAAAAAATATGCCCGCCCACTCGAAGCAATGGTATTTTTCTTTTGTTCATAAAGGCACAAAAATGGAAACATTCAACATATTTAATTTAAAAATATTATTAAAACAGTAAATTAAACCCGACATTCCACCATATTTGCTGTTTTTATTGTTTAGTAGCACTGCTGCGCATGCCTAATGTGACGTTATCGGCGCGGTCTCGTGCCGCGGGAGCCTTTGATATGCATGCGGAGCAAGCCCCCCTCAATCCCCCGCAATCAAATTCTTCCACTTTGGAGGCAGGATTTAGAATTTTTCGTCTTCGCCGACACCATATGCACGCGGGGCCATTCCGCAACTCAGTCATTGCGTCTTTGTGTCACAGAGTCGCCATGTAAACTGCCCCAAAATCGGTCTTGAATTGGTAAATTGCTACCAGGTGAATCTTTGGCCACAGGGCTACAATCGATGTGCCAGGCCAAAGGAGAGGGAACATAACCATGGGTGCAGCCATCGCAGAAAATGATGTGCTTACCCTTATTCCCATCATGGGGCCTTACAACACAGATGTCTTGTCAATTTTTATACACACTCTACATGAATTTCATTCATGAATGTGAGAGGGATCAGATTGGGGCTAACCTGTCAAAATTTGTGATAGTTTTGGACAAAACGAGTTTTCACCACTCCAACATAATCAGGGAATGGTTTGTAACCCACAATAGAATGGTAATGGAGTTCCTCCCACCATACTCCCCATTCCTCAATCCCATAGAAGAATTTTTACCACATGGAGATGGCAAGTGCATGATCGCCAGCCGCACACTCAGATGACTTCTCTCGATGCTATGAATGCAGCATGGAGTGACATAACAGCAGAGGCTGGACAAAGCATTCTAGAAGATTCTTCCCACGCTATATAGCATAAGAGGACATCGGTTGTGATGTGGATGAAAATTTGTGGCCCAACAGGGAAGAATATCAAAATGTTTAGAAAGAATGGGTGAAAAATCCTGACAGCATTTGAAGTTTAGTTGTGCCGATTGTCTTATGTCCACATTTCTAATTTTGCTTTTGCTAATTTTTCCTTGTGACACTGAGTGCTGTCTTTTGCTTTCTGTATTGCAATGACATAGTCTGTTAAGACAATGGAAAAACAGTAAAGTGTAAACTGAGTCTTGTCTAGTTTCTTGCAATAAATCACCCAAATACAAAGATGTAACTTGCAATTTCATCAAAACTTCATAAACCTTCTTCACCATCAGAGCCTTGCTTGTCTGAACGCAATTAAACAAGGACTTGTCATTATGACAGCACTGACATGTTCATTGACCCAGAAATTTAATTTCGACCAATAGATTAAGAATTTTGTACAAAAAACAGGTAATGCATATTATTTTGCTACTTGTGTGATGTTTTTTGAGAAAGGTCCAAACTGATTTGAGAATTTCAGTTCTGATCTAGAAAAACTGTAAGCTTCAAATTTTCACATTTAAAAAGAAAAAATGTTTTCATTTCATTTCTTCCCGGGCCTAACGCATCATGATGACATTGCCAGTAAAGGTGCATTCAAAATCTCTAACGACTTAGGCTCGTGTTTCATGATAACAAAACTCGGGTTCTAGTGGTTATCCGTGCGCGCTTGGTGTGTATTCTATTTTTCAAATGCACCCTTAGCCAGTGATAGCTTCTGAGGCTTTGTGAGTTTTGTTTTTGACAGCCCTTTTAATTTTTAGTCTTAGTCTTATTCTTTTGGATGAAATACTTATTCGTCTTCGTCATATTTTAGTCTCTTTTTTTTTTTTTTCCCCCCCAAAATTCTTAGTCTTTCACTCAAAATTAAATTTCTGTGTCAATGAACATGTCAGTGCTGTCAGAATGACAAGTCCTTGTTTCATTGTGTCCAGACAAAACAGTCATGGTTTGTCATGCTCTCAATATAACAGTTACTCTGGTGGAAGGCTCTGATGCTGAAGATGGTCTACGCAAGTTTTGATGAAAATTACAAGTTACACCTTTGTGTGCAGGAGATTTATTGCAACGGACTGGACAAGGTTCAGTTTACACTTTTACTGTTTTTAAAATACAGTACAAGTACTGAGTATCACAAAGAAAAAAAACATTAAACCAAATTAGAAATATGAATATAAAACAATTGGCACAACTAAACTTCGAGTGCTGTCGGGATTTTTTTCCCCATTCTTTCTACACAACTTGACATTCATCTCTGTTGGGCAACAAATTTTCATCCACATCACTACGGATGTCCTCTCTTGCTATGTTGCGTGGAAATAATCTTCTTGAATACCTTGTCCAGTCTCTGCAGGCATCTGCAATGACTTCACTGCATGCTGCATTCATGGCATCCAGGAGAGTTATCTGAGTGTGAGGCCATCGATCATACACTTGCCATCTCCATGTGGTTGCATACCATTCCCTGATCATGTTAATCCATTTTGCATGTAAATACTTATTCAATGAACTCATGACTAAATGTTGTGGGTGGTGGGAATATTTAATAGAGACGAATGATAATACATTTCGACCATCATGACAGATGCAGCTGTTAATGTAGGAAAGAGCAGAGAATTGTTCAAATCCTTCAGATGGATGACCAAAAACATCTGCAACTTGTTCAAAGAAATGAGAAACTGCTTTTTTGATGTGCACTAGTCATACAATGTTGTGAAGCTTGAACAAGTAGTTTTGAGAATTTCAAGTCTGAGCAGAGAAACGTACTAAAGCAATTGAGAAAAACTGTCATTTGTCAGGTGCAGCGTATTTTTGGATTAAAAAAAAAAAAAAAAGTGTGAAATTTGGGCATTGCAGCTTATAGTCAAGGTTACGCTACAGTCCTGAAATTATGGTAATTAAGGGTGTAATGGTACATGTATTTGTATTGAACCGTTTTCGGTACGTGGTGCTGGGTTCGGAACGGAGGCGTACCGAACGAGTTTCTGACGTAATGTAACCCTTACTTTTTGAGGCTGTGTGTCGATCGGGTTACAGTTTCTTTGTGTAGATTATATTTACTCCGTCTTCTCTACTATAATGAGGACCAACACGGTAGGACAGTATAACCCAGAAAAGTCAACGGCGCGACAACGTGGCCGCCGCGAGAACGCAGTGAAACACGGGCGTTAAAGTCAATCAGCCAATGCATACCAGTCGCAGTGCGGCCGCGTGTTAGACGCGTCCCAGAAGCGGCTCAACATGACACACGCGAAAAGAACGGCAGAGTTTATTGTTTGACGCGAGACGCGACCCTCCTGCGTCAATACTGTAGCTAGGATCGGGCAGACCGGAAGTCACTCGTGTAAAAATACGGTGGATCCTGTCGATATTTAAACTAATATGCAATCGTTAACCCACTTTTTGAGTCCATCAGATGTCTTGAGTGGTAGATCGGGGCACAGCTGACTTGTCTTTGTTGATTTACTGCTGTCTTCTCTGCTATCACAATAACCAACACGGCCCCGTGTTCAATACAAAACCCTCCTACCACAACAAAAGAAGTAGGAACTAATATTCACATAGGAAGCAAAGTTATACAACATAAAATATACAATATAAATGAATACTACATCATATTTCAAAAATATAATCACATAATAAAATAAATAATAGCCCATTTAAATAATCCATCCATCCATCCATTATCTTCCGCTTGTTCCGGGGTCGGGTCGCGGGGGCAGCAGCTTTAACAGGGAAGCCCAGACTTCCCTCTCCCCAGCCACTTCAACCAGCTCCTCCGGCGGGATCCCAAGGCGTTCCCAGGCCAGCCGAGAGACATAGTCTCTCCAGCGTGTCCTGGGTCGTCCCCGGGGCCTCCCGCCGGTGGGACATGCCCGGAACACCTCTCCAGGGAGGCGTCCGGGAGGCATCCGAACCAGATGCCCGAGCCACCTCAGCTGGCTCCTCTCTACGCGGAGGAGTAGCGGCTCGACGCCGAGTCCCTCCCGGATGACCGAGCTTCTCACCCTATCTCTAAGGGAGAGCCCGGACACCCTGCGGAGGAAACTCATTTCGGCCGCTTGTATCCGGGATCTTGTTCTTTCGGTCACGACCCAAAGCTCGTGACCATAGGTGAGGGTAGGAACGTAGATCGACTGGTAAATCGAGAGCTTTGCCTTTCGGCTCAGCTCCTTCTTCACCACTACGGACCGGTGCAGCGTCCGCATTACTGCAGACGCCGCACCGATTCGCCTGTCGATCTCCCGCTCCCTCCTACCGTCACTCGTGAACAAGACCCCAAGATACTTGAACTCCTCCACTTGGGGCAGGATCTCATCCCCGACCCGGAGAGGGCACTCCACCCTTTTCCGACTGAGGACCATGGTCTCGGATTTGGAGGTGCTGATCTTCATCCCAACCGCTTCACACTCAGCTGCGAACCGCTCCAGTGAGAGTTGGAGGTCACGGCTTGATGAAGCCAACAGCACTAAATCATCTGCAAAAAGCAGAGATTCAATGCTGAGGTCACCAAACCGGACCCCCTCAACGCTTCGGCTGCGCCTAGAAATTCTGTCCATAAAAGTTATGAACAAAATCGGTGACAAAGGGCAGCCTTGGCGGAGTCCAACCCTCACTGGGAACGAATTCGACTTACTGCCGGCAATGCGGACCAGACTCTGACACCGGTCGTACAGGGACCGAACAGCCCTTACCAAGGGGCTCGGTACCCCGTACTCCCGGAGCACCCTCCACAGGATTCCCCTAGGCACACGGTCGAACGCCTTCTCCAAATCCACAAAACACATGTAGACTGGTTGGGCGAACTCCCATGCACCCTCGAGGACCCTGCTGAGGGTGTAGAGCTGGTCCACTGTTCCACGGCCGGGACGAAAACCACACTGCTCCTCCTGAATCCGAGATTCGACTTCCCGACGGACCCTCCTCTCCAGCACCCCTGAATAGACTTTACCGGGGAGGCTGAGGAGTGTGATTCCTCTATAATTGGAACACACCCTCCGGTCCCCCTTTTTAAAAAGGGGGACCACCACCCCGGTCTGCCAATCCAGAGGCACTGTCCCCGATGTCCACGCGATGTTGTAGAGCCGTGTCAGCCATGACAGCCCTACAACATCCAGAGCCTTTAGGAACTCCGGGCGGATCTCATCCACCCCCGGGGCCTTGCCACCGAGGAGCTTACCAACCGCCTCAGTGACTTCAACCCCAGAGATCGAAGAGCCCACCTCAGAGTCCCCAGACTCTGCTTCCTCAAAGGAAGGCGTGTCGGTGGAATTGAGGAGGGCTTCGAAGTATTCTCTCCACCGACTCACGACGTCCCGAGTCGAGGTCAGCAGTACACCATCTTCACTATAGACAGTGTTAATAGTGCACTGCTTTCCTCTCCTCAGACGCCGGATGGTGGACCAGAATTTCCTCGAAGCCATCCGGAAGTCGTTTTCCATGGCCTCACCGAACTCCTCCCATGTCCGAGTTTTTGCCTCGGCGATGGCCGAGGCCGCAGTCCGCTTGGCCAGCCGGTACCTGTCAGCTGCCTCCGGAGTCCCACAGGCCAAAAAGGCCCGATAGGCCTCCTTCTTCAGCTTGACGGCATCCCTTACCGCTGGTGTCCACCAGCGGGTTCGGGGATTGCCGCCTCGACAGGCACCAACCACCTTACGGCCACAGCTCTGATCGGCCGCCTCAACAATGGAGGTGCGGAACATGGCCCACTCGGACTCAATGTCCCCCACCTCCCCCGGGACAAGGGAGAAGTTCTGCCGGAGGTGGGTGTTGAAACTCTTTCTGACAGGGGATTCTGCCAGACGTTCCCAGCAGACCCTCACAATACGTTTGGGCCTGCCAGGTCTGGCCAGCATCTTCCCCCGCCATCGGAGCCAACACACCACCAGGTGGTGATCGGTTGACAGCTCCGCCCCTCTCTTCACCCGAGTGTCCAAAACATGCGGCCGCAAGTCCGATGACACGATTACGAAGTCGATCATCGAACTGCGGCCTAGGGTGTCCTGGTGCCAAGTGCACATATGGACACCCCTATGTTTGAACATGGTGTTCGTTATAGACAAACCGTGACGAGCACAGAAGTCCAATAACATAACACCACTCGGGTTCTGATCGGGGGGGCCGTTCCTCCCAATCACGCCCCTCCAGGTCTCACTGTCATTGCCCACGTGAGCGTTGAAGTCCCCCAGTAGAACGAGGGAGTCCCCAGAGGGGGCGCTCTCTAGCACACCCTCCAAGGACTCCAAAAAGGGTGGGTATTCTGAGCTGCTGTTCGGTGCATAAGCACAAACAACAGTTAGAACCCGTCCCCCCACCCGAAGGCGGAGGGAGGCTACCCTCTCGTCTACCGGGGTAAACCCCAACGTACAGGCGCCAAGCCGGGGGGCAATAAGTATGCCCACACCTGCCCGGCGCCTCTCACCATGGGCAACTCCAGAGTGGAAGAGAGTCCAACCCCTCTCGAGAGGATTGGTACCAGAACCCAAGCTGTGTGTGGAGGAGAGTCCGACTATATCTAGTCGGAACTTCTCTGCCTCACACACCAGCTCAGGCTCCTTCCCTGCCAGAGAGGTGACATTCCATGTCCCAAGAGTTAGCTTCAGCAGCTGGGGGTCGGACCGCCAAGGCCCCCGCCTTTGGCTGCCGCCCAACTCCCTACGCACCCGACCCCTTTGGCCCCTCCCACAGGTGGTGAGCCCATTTAAATAAAATAAATTGAAATGAGCTAAAACACCTGTAATTAAATAATAAGAATAATACACACATCCTGCTTACACAATTAAATGTATTAATTTCTGTGTGGCCCTTTAATTTGAGAAAATCCACCAATAAAGCTTTTGAAAACCGTTCATAAGAAAAAAAAAATGTTTCATTGAGACATTTCATTTGTGAAATACATGTTAAAATCTTTGTCATTGGGATTGCTTTTCTCTTTAGCACAGGACTTCTTTTTTCTTCTTTCTTTCAGAAAGAAAGCTGACCAATACACGGGGTCTGAAAGGCAAATTGTTGTTGGATTATCTTTAAATACCCGTTAATTTCTTAGCAGAATTCTAGCTTTGTATAGGCTAATGTTCCTATTGTTGAAAGCACAAAGGTGTGTAATAAACAACTAGCACATTTATATTTTGCATTTTGTTTTCTTATTGTACCGAAAATGAATCGAACCGTGACCTCAAAACCGAGGTACGTACCGAACCGAGATTTTTGTGTACCGTTACACCCCTAATGGTAATAGCATGCAAATATATCAAAATTATCTAAGATGTTCTTTTTTTAATGCAATCTATCTACTTTATATAATCATGGCCCCTTTCTGTGAGGAAACAATAGCCACATCATCAGAGCCAATCGCTTGTTTCCGAGTTTTTCTGCTATTCAGTCAGCTCAGCCAGCCACTCTCGCTATAATTAAATTATGTAGAAGGATCAGTTGTTGCAGTCGAGCGATCCCACCTATAGATTTATAATAACTATACATGTAATAGGCTGCTTGACAGCTGTTTACACTACAAATATATATAATGTTTAAATCCGCCAAGCTGTGTATATGTATGCTACGTATATACTAGCAAAAGAAACATAATTGTGTATTGACTGTTTTTATTTACACCACCAAAATTACAGCTGGCATTGGAGACAGGAATTTGTTGTCTGACAGTGCTAATGTTATTCTGCTTGTTGTTCAAATATGCATTTTATGTGCAGAACTGTTCACAAATTGTGTGCATAGAATCTCTGTCATGCCTTCACATCACCATGACAACAAATAGTGCCCGGGCAGTGTTTTACAAGCTATTGTGTTTGTGTAGGTTTGATATTGTTGTGTGTACCTGTGTGAGCTCTCATTTGCTTTTCATGAGCAACAACTCACTATACAAGTCTTATTATAATGCCTCTAAACTAGATAGATTAAATAAACAAGTAAAAATCATTTAGATAAGCTCGTGCAATTGATTAATCGTTTCCATGCAGCCTACTGGTGGTGCCTTAGAGATAAGACTGCAGTATTTTTAATGGTAAACCAATTAAGAGCTAGGAATAAATACTTTGAGTGTCTCACATCAATAATTTGTTGGTACAAATGAACGGTGAAAAAAAAAAGATTACTGCTACACTGTTGTTGTCATTTCTAAAAAAAAAAAAAAAAACATACTTTATTATTAATTCAAAATAGAAATCAAAATACCAATGATTGGATCCCATGCATTTTAAATTGCAACATCCTGGCAAATCTGAATCCTGAAATGTGAAATGATAGTTCATTAGTTCACTTGCAATATGAGAATCAGAGCCATTTTTGCATTTCCAATCGCATTTATTTATATATTAAGTGAAGGTTCTTTCACTACTTTCTGAAAAGCCACATTTTTTTCACTCTTCAAAGCTTCTATTTCTATTGGCTTTTTTCCTATCAGAAAACAACATCTTGCTTATATCAGGTATTTAATCAGATGCAAATCTATTTAAACATGAGTCATTTCTTCCTCAGGTAAAGGCAGTCCCTCCAGCTGTAGAAAAGCCTTGATTTCAGCAAGTCTGCTGCACTGCAGAAACTCAAACAGCAGAGGGAAAAAAAGGTCGTACATAATGCTCATGTCACAGTAACAACTCTGGGCTGTGAGGATTACAGAGTTAGTTCTTATGGCGCTGTATCTTATATCCATTCCTGATGTGTAAAAAAATGTTGCAGACTATCTTGTAAACTTGATCTGACATTGCATTAAAACAATGTATGCACTGGTGAAGTGCAACAAGATGACATACTGTAGTTCTAAGCATCTACAATATTTTGCATTTATTGTTTTAAAGCAGGGGGGGCATTATGTCGATCGCAACTCTAGTGTGGGAAGCTTGCGACATCATTTTTTTTTTTCCCATTGCAAAAAAAACAATTTAATTAAAACGTCATTTATTTATTTATTATTATTCTTTTCTTTTCTTTTCAATTAATGAAATACCAGCTACGAGTCCAAATAACAGCACACAGCAACCTCTTGTCATTAGTTGAAAAGATCATGAGAAAATCCTTAATATAAATATGAAATAAACTATCAAAAGTTTACTACTTTTGATTAGGGGTGCTAAAATTTTATTTTGATGGCTACCCTTCAAGGGTTGCGCCGTAAGTACAACAATGACCAATGTGATTCAGTAATATACAGTATATTGGCATGCCAATAAATTGTTTTAGCTTTTGTGCTTAAAAAAACATGAGTGTTATAATTTTCTAAAATATTGTTTTGGAATTAACATGTCTTTTTTTCTGCATTTTGCCAGATGCAAATCTACATGTACAACTCAGATGACTTTGACAGCCTTAGTGCAGCTCTTCGGGAGAAGAGAATCATCGCTGCCATGGCAGTTTTCCTTCAGGTTGGTGTATTTTATCTAAACCATTTTTACCTTTACACTTAGTAAATGTCTAGGTGAAAAATCACAAATTCATCTTTTGTTGTAAACGCACATGCTGACATAAAATCTGTTTTATTTTGTTACATACTGTAATCTGTGCACTATAGAGTGCGCCTGATAAATTAAGGCGGACAAAAGCCTCTTAAAAATCTAAATGGTTGGCCTTTTGACTAACTCAGAGCAACACCTTGTGGCTATCAGTCCTCTTAAACTTTCTTTATGGTGGCCGAGAAGTACCAGGCGAAATGCCAAAGTCCAAACGCTTTCCAAATTAAAAAATAAACTAAAACACGAATGCAAACTGCCACAATACAAACCCCAACTGCCAAAGCACGACTGCAAATTGGCAAAAGCACGAACCCCAATTGCCACAACATGAATGCAAGTGGCTTGCAACACAAGTGCAAAATGAAAATGCACAAATGAAAACTGCCACAACATGATCGCTAGTTGCCAAAGCACAAACCCCAATTGCCACAATACGAATGCAAATGGCTCGCAATACAACTGCAAAAAGTCATAGCACAGATGCAAGAGAATGACCCGGAAGTCGATTAGATTTACAGAAGTAGACATGACAGCTACAACTCCTGCTGCCGTGTAACCACACGTCACAACCCCATACTGTATATGCAGAGTTTGAAAACGTAAGTTACAGAAATTTTCTCACAAATTCAAACTTTGGCATGTATTGGTATATATTGCTTCTCATTGGCAGCAGCAGGGCGGGAGTTGTAGTCCTCATGTCTCCTTCAATGGAATTAAGTCTACTTTCAAGTCATCCTTTTACGTTCGTGCTGTGGCTGTTTGCATTTATGTTGCGGGCAACTGCGGGTCGTGTTGTGGCTATTTGTATTTTTGCTGTGGCTATTTGGAATTATGGTTTTGGCCAATTTTATTTATTTATTTTTCTTTTGCAAAGTGTTTGCAATTGGTTAGTCAAATTTTTATTTTATTCCAAACCATAGTTATGGGTGGTTTACATACCTTACATGTTTCGGCAAACACTTCTGCCTTCATCAGAGACTCTCCGATGAAGGCAGAAGTGTTCGCCGAGGTGTTCACATCAGAGACTCTCTGGTGAAGGGGGAGGTGTTCGCCGAAACAGATCAGGTATTTAAACCACCTATAACTATTGTCTGGGATAAAAGAAAAATAATCAACTAATATATAAGTATAGACAAAATGAACTCAATACAACTGTTTGCAATTGGTGTTTGTGTTGTGGCAATTTGCATTTGGCCACCGTAGTTTTTGTGTAATGGTTTTAAGCATCAGCCTGACCCTTAGTCAGAACTCTGTAAAGTCCACTGAGTGTTGGATGAAAATGGCTAATTGAAGCTAGCACAGCATTCTCTCCTCTCTTCATAACAAACGGTGGATATCCATCCTTTTAAACTCATTATTTTGTCCTGGTACATGGCATGGATCTTTTCTAAAATCCGCAGAATTTTTGATGAAGTTTGATGAATCGGCTGGCAAGCTTTGTCAGCAGTCGAGATGTCTAACCATCCATGCAGCAGAGATTTCTAATGATCCATCGTTCTACCTAAATGGATCTATGGTTGAGACCAATGTTGGTTTTTAAAAAAGCTCACCTTCTCAATAACTGAGCTCTTGTAAAGCTAACTCATAGCTAAGGATGCATTCATGTTTGACCACACGAGAACACTAGATTTGTCAACTTGCATAATGGAACAATTGTGCAAGTTGTTAGAGACTATCACTGCACAACAAGAGGCAACGTCATGATGACGTGCCCTGTAGCGGAGTGCAATTAAATGAAAATGTAATGTCTTTTTTTTTTTTTTTTAACTTGAAAACATGTTAAACATAGAGCGCTTTTTTTTTTTTTTTTTTTTTTCTAGAATCTATAAATTAAGTGCTTCATTATAAAAGCTGCAGGGTTCAAATGAAGGGGAAAATAGTGGCTTATAGTCTGAAAATTACAGTAAATACTATGAGCCTTGTGGAATGAATTTCAAATGGCGTTATTATAATGTTGCATTTCCTCTCTTATGATTGATTTTTATGCAATAGAATCTGGAGTAGTCTTATGTTGCTACTTTCATGTAATGGAATAAAAGATGAATTTTACAGAAAGAATGGGCTCCATTTGGCCTGCGCTGTTAGATTTATAGAAATTTGCGAGTTCTTAGAAACATAAATATCCAGGGAGCCAGATGGAAAGCATAGCGCAACTAATTTGTAATGTTACAATGGTCTCCTTTTGATTGCTCTTCTAGTGATTGATATTCCTTCTTTCATCATTGTATGAATGCAAGTTTGTCATTAGTTTTCATGAGCAATGATACTTAAATCCAAGGCAAAGTGTAGAACTCTATTGTTTGAACAAAGTGCTTTCTCAATTAGAGCTGTTCAGAAGTTCGAAACCTGGCTGTCCACTGTCAAAGTGTCCTTGGCAAGACATTGATTCCTTAACTGCTCCCAGGTTAGAATTGTAAAAGGAAATTGTCCTCTTACATGGTCATAGACTTCATAATGATATTGACGGGACACAATCCAATGACACTGCGCCACGCCTTTAAGTAGGGGGCCGTCCCACACTCTGCTTCAGTCGGTTGCAGTTATTCTCAAACACATGCAGCGATCCAATGTCGTATTTAGGTTGAAAAAAGCTGTACGAAAGCTGTACCGTACACAAACAGAAAGGATTGTCTCAGGAGTGATTTGTTCGATGATTCAAGGTATTTATTACATTTTTCGTACCATGCATGCATTTTGAAATGTGGAGAAATTAACCGCTACGGCATCGGCATCATAATTCGCAATGTTTAGGTAAAATAAATGCGAACTGCCCGTTTTTTTTTTTGTTTTGTTTTGTTTTAACCAAGAATTGAAACTCTTTTACATTTACCGTAATGGCCCGAATATAAGACGACCCCCTCTTTTTCAAGACTCAAGTTTGAAAAAAGACTTTTTGAACACCAAATTAATTTTTATACAGAAAGTAATTACAGTACATCCGAAACAAATGATTATAGTCTAACTGTAACTGTAGTCTTGAAACAAATCTGAATAAGGAAAAACATTCCAATAAAGTGATGCAAACTGGTTAAACTTGAGAGTAGCTGAGATCTGTCATGACAGAACATCGCTTGAATGATATCTGGTGCCATCTAGTGTCGGGAATGGGTGTAACGTCTAGACTGTGAATATACTATAATTCGACCCCCTCTTTTTCAGTAAATTCAATGCAAAAAAACACCGTCTTATATTCGGGCAAATACGGTATATATATAAAGAATTCAGGGATTTAAGCATTTATTCACAATAATTAAAAAAAGCTCTTTGTGGTGATAAGGTGGCGCCACAGTGGCTTAAAGACTAGCAGCACAGTCAACATATTTACGTAAAATAAATGCTAACTGCCCAATTCTTTACTCTTTTAACAAAGAATTGAGATGTTTTACGCCCATATCTACAAAGAATTCAGGAATTTACGCATTTGTTCACAAGAATTTTCAACGTAAAAAGCTCTTTGTAGTGATGCGGCGGCGCCACAGTGGCTGAAAGACTAACCGCTCATTTGACATAGTTACGTAAAATAAATGCTAACTGTCCGGGTTTTTTTTTGCTTTTAACCAATCGAGACTGTTTTACGTCCATATCCATAAAGTATTCATGGACTGAAGCATTTATTCACAAGAATTTTTAACGTAAAAAGCTCTTTGTCTGTGTTTCCACACGGTCCGCTTTGATGTTTGGCCCCCTATTAATTGGCCCCGTGTCCCGTCAATATATTATGAAGTCTATGACTTGGTAAAATATAGAATTTAAAAAGCGATAAAAGAAAAACTTTGTCCCCACGGTGACATGAACACTATTTTCATTCTGTTTTTAAAGACAGCCAGTAGGTAAAAACGATGGGCTCTTTCAAAGCGGTAACTAGTGATTATTTTCTGCTCCTGAAATTAATAATAATACTCTTAAAGGGTATGAAAACACTAAGGGCCTGTGAGATATCAATAGAACCGTTATGTAGCAAGATAACAAATATTAATAAAGTTAACAAAAAAATAAATTGCATTCATGAGCAATTATCGAAAATAGATCGAAAATTACGAACATTTCCGAAAGTATTCCGGAAACAGCCGAACGGGGCAGAGACGTCATAACAAGGAAACAAAAGGTCGAGGCAGCTGCCATCGTTGTTTATCGACGAGAGAGTTGCGTTCGTGTTTTATCAAAAAATCGCTAAAATGGTTCAAACCTGTCATGCTATGTGGATTACGAATAGGCATTTGTCGCAATGTAGTACCCATGAGTTCCCGAACGCGAGAAAAGAGCTGGACTACGCAGACAATGAGTAAAGTTCGTCAGTGCTAAGAGGGCTAATTTTGCAGACCCAGCCTCCGGCACGGTTTTGTGTAGTGCGCATTTTACACCTGAAAGCTATACGAACTATGGACAAATGAAATCAGGTTTTGCTAAGAAATTGCTGCTGAAAGCAGATGCGGTGCCCACCTATACGCGCAGCCACCTAAATGTCCCGAGATAACAAGAAAGAGGACGATGACTGGCTCTGATGAGACCACCCCACCACCCCAGGCAAAGTAAAGGAGGGAAATGGCCAGAGTGAGTACTCTTTTATAATAAAAAACATATCACGCATTGGATATAGGACTGGACACTTGTATAAATTATCGCTCGTAAAATATATAGAACAAATCCTCTAATCCCATTCATATTTGTGTCGGCTGATAACCGACACAAATATTTGTGTCAAATTGATAACCCAAAACACCAAAGGAAGGTTCATAGCTCTCCTCGTCACCATTAGAAGAATGTTCGTTACGTCGGATTCGTCGCTGCAACTAGAAACAAAATTGTCCGCCATCATCGCCGCCATTCAGTACCAAGCACTGAGCCGGTTGTTTCCTTATAGTGACGTCACGCATACAATATGCTAGATTTCCGGCATCTCGGGGGCGGGTCATTTTAGCTTAACAATTGACCTAATTTCTATCATTTTCTTGGTGTTGCGATGTGTGTAATTACACGAAGTGGCATGATATGAATTCAAAAGGCATGCGTTGATGGATAAATGATGGAATATTAGCATTTTCCCAGGTGTTGTCATACCCTTTAAACCCCTTTCACACACATATCTTGGTAAATTCCCGTGCAAGGTGCCGCAGAATTTTCTTGCGTCATTCCTTTCACACATGGAGCGATATCCCGGGAATGACGCGGGTTGGACACTTTCATAGACTTGTCCCATGTTGCCTATTCAGCGCTCTGTTTGCGGGGAGGGCTACTGGCGCGATTTTATAACCCGGACATTCGGTCCTTTTTGGTCCGCATCGGTTACCACATTTTGTTGGTCAGATCGTATTTTGTTACAGAGCCGGCTTCGGGAGACTTCCCGGCGTTTTACCTGCAGCCAATTAAAGCTCATGCCGAGATATTAACTTGCTGGGCGACATTAGACACCTTGTACTCTCAAATTTCGTGCATTTGCTAGCTTGTTCCGCCGCCCTTGTTTTGAAGCCCCCTATATTATCCTGGTATTTCAGTGTATTTGTTTTGTTGTCTCTGCCTACCGCTTAGGTTAGTATTATTAATCCCCGTCAACCTACTGTCACGGACCCATTGTGTTGTTCCCCCTTCTCTGCGTTCGCGTGTATTTCTGTTTGTATTTAATAAACCCTTGAATGCAACCCACATTCTATGTAAGTGAGCAGCTTGAGCAGATTTAAGTGGACTCGCTCAATGAAGCATTTAATAAAGACAAGCATTTTTCTATTTTATTCTTGTTTGGAAAAAAAATCGGTGGGACAGTAACATGTTTAAAACTTACCATAATTATTACATTTGAAGTGCTTAAAAACCATTTATTGAAATATATATATGCATTAGGCCTGTCGCGATAACAAATTTTACTGTGCGATAATTTATCTCATAAATTATTGCGATATGCGATATTATTGCGCCCCCCTTTTTTTTAAAAACCAATTTACAATAACACAGTGAGAATATAGTTTATATTAATAGATCAAGTACACCCATTTAAACGCGATAAATGTTTACTCTTAAAGTCAAAACTACTTTTTAAGAAATCACAACTAAAAACAATAGACCATTCCTCTTAAGTAAAACACAACAATATTAATACCGCACAGAAACACAGAATAAATAAAATGTGTTTTTCAAGAAAAAAATAAATAAAATTGCACTTAATAACTTAAGCATTTAGGCAAATGAAAACATTTCCCCTCATAGCTTCTGCTATGGTGTTCCATAGGGATGCAACGATACAGTTAAGTCACGATTCGGTACGATTTTCGATACGGGGGACACGACTCTCGATTCCATTCAATACATTTAATGCTCTGAAAAAAAATATATGTATATATATATATATATATATATATTTTTTTTTTTTAATTTATTTATTTAGTTTTTTTGCTAACGAGCAAAACTTAAATTGCCGTCATATAAACATGCATTTTAGTGCATAATATTTATGTGCTTACTTCCTACTGATCTGAAGAAATTTTGTATAAAAGTGCTAAGAACAATCTTTACTGTTTGTAAAGTGAGGCGGGACACACTGTTGATTGCTATTACTCTCTCAACAGGTATGTTTACCAAAATGAGAAAAATATCCTCTTTGTGGTCCGAGACTCCGAGTCCATCTGTGTTACGTACTGAATTAACAATATTTGCACTATAGTCACTGGTATGGAGCCTGCTTAACTTCCATTCAGTCATGACGGTATATAATTCATCGATGTAGTATATGGACTACGTGTCCCATAATCACTCTGGGCTCACGTAGCCAATGGCATGGGACGCCGCACATCTAGTTTGTCATTTCATGATATCTAGTGTGTGCGCGCATTAAAAAATTTAGCAAACGCCACAGAAGTCACATCTGCTTATTACTGCACAGCACCAGCATATGACAATTGATTTTCATAAGCAGGACGAGTTTGAAGCACAGCGCTCTTAATTTGCCTCTCATTGTTCATCATGTCCATTCAGCTGTCCGTTGTCAAAGCGAGGTTGTTCATAGCAGCCAAGTCGGTAACAATGTTTTGGCTGAGTTTGTTGTAAATATCCTGAAGCGCACGCAACAGTGTTGTTAGCGCCGTGTGTTCATAAAAACAAAAGTTGTCAGCACGTCGTGTGTTTGATATCATTGCCAGAAAAACACACTTGATAGGAAACCTTTCAGCTTTGTTATGTAATGCTGTTCTTATAATAATGATCTGCTGCATCATAAATCACTTTGTGACTTTCCACCTCCATGATGAAACGTTTTTCATCCATGTTCGCTGGTGTTTAAACCGTTAATAAGACACTGGGCTGTTGACTCCAGGCCTGGATCTGCCCACTTTGACGGATGCGTCTCCAGCAAAAATAAAAAATCGCCTAAACCGTTCGGCGGGCTCCGGCACGCCGGAGATGGTCCGCAGTCGATCCAGAGCACTGACGCGGCCGGTATACGTTGAACAATAGAAAATAATGGGAATGGATTGGCTCCGGTGCCATTTTTTGCCGGACCTGGAACGAATATGCATTTTGTGTAGTTGGTAACAAGGAATCCGAACTTTTAACAGCAGGTGTACAGCACGCGCACACGCATGTGCACGGAAGGCGATAAATCGCAGCGGAAAAATTACCGCCTTCATTTTTATTTATCGTGCGATAAATGGAATTATTGCATATTGTGACAGGCTTAATATATACATGGGATTTTTTTTTAATCATACTTTCGGAAAAATTTGAAAAAAACATCTTATGTGTATGTAAATACAGTGGTACCTCTACATGAGAAGTTAATTCATTCCAGGACCTTGTTTGTAAGTCGAAATGGTTGTATGCTTAGCAGGATTTTCCCATAAGAATACATGATAATTCCATTAATTCGTTCCACAGCCCGAAAACCTACACTAAATCCTTAATAAATATTGCTGTTACTATTGCAAATAGCAATTACACATAGCATCCCTATATATTAGTCGCTTTTGTAAAAATTACTTTTTTCAACTAGAAAAAACATTATTTATTTATTTCTCCTAGCCTCTACTACTGTGCTGATTTATTCATAAGCTTCCCTCTGTGTATTTCTCACTGCATCAGTGTATTTTCACAGATATGTCATCAATTACCTCAGTGTCAAGAGTTAGTTACGACCAAATCTTACAGGATAAATTGGCCCCATCAGCTTGGCTGTGCACAGGAATCATACATTTATGACCAAACATTACACGACAATGCAACTGCTGATTGAAAATGATAGCAATGGTAAACGGCTATCATCGCTTTTTTAGTTGCCCATTTACAGTACATTACAGCTTACACTGTTTTTCAGTGGTTGCTTGTCTCCCCCAGCCGCATTATAACCATATGGAATATTAATCCACTGCTTTTCCTTTATAAAATTATTGAATTAATTTGTCTCATTAGAAAAAGAAGCACATGTGACTTTAGTCTTTGTCTCCTGACCGGAAGGTTGTGGGCTTAACCCTCAGCCTTTGTGACCACGTAACATGCTTTTAAGCTCTTAAATACTGCACCCAAATTGCTCCTCAGGCTTTGTCATCAGAGTGATTAGGTGTTTTAAGTACTTTGAAGAAAAATAAAATGTGCCACACAGTTTAGTGCCCATTTTTCAGTTGAATTATATTTATTCATTTTAAGTAATAAATATTCTGCAGTAGTAACAGGAGAAGTGTGGATAATTTTGAGTTTATTTACTTAATATGTAAAGGTAATTGGTTGTGGAAAAATAATCAGAAATGTGATTAAAAAGTTCTACTCAATGGATATGAGTATTTCATAGCTTTGGAATTAAAGACTATTTACCCATTGTCTAAATATATCCAATTAAAGTGGCTGGAACCCTACATTTATCGGGTAGATACTGGGTTTAAGTTGTACGTTATCGACAAATTTAGCCCTGCCAACATGTTGAATTACAGGTTTGGTTGTCCTACTGCTGGGCATCTCTGCTGGTTACTTCGTTTAAAGCAAAGCAAAGCAAGTGAAGTTTATTAAATTAGCATGATCTACCCATCTACACATGGCAATTCAACGTAAAACGTAATTAAAATAGTGGAATAAACTGAATTCATTAAACACAGAGATGATAAACTAAAAGCAGTGCAGATCAAATTCTTTCATTTGTCTTAGTCACAGCCAAATATAGCTGTTTTCAGTATGGATTTGAACATTCTCAGAGTTGGGGCCTGCCATGTATCTTCTGGAATACCCTTGCTGATTTTTACCAGTGTGAATCTGAAAGAAAAGCCTCATTTTTAATACAGGCTTGGCGATCAGCAGGGGGCCTCTCAGATCCAGAGAAGGATCATATGCGCTATACTGTAGCTGTAAAATCTGTGCGTTGTGCTTTGGCATGAAAACCGTAAGGAGACTTGAACACAAGCAGAGCTGTTTTGAAGTAATTTTTTCTCTGGGTAACGGAAAGCCTTTATAATGACCTGACCACTGGGCTCATATGGCCACATTCTGGTTCTCATCAAGATTTGAGCAGCGGCAGTCTGGGTATATTGCAGCTGTCTTGTAGCCCATTTAGAGAGCCCAGTCAGCTGGTAAATAAAGTAGTCTAAAATGCATTAGACAAACACAGGTATTATTCTAAGTCAGGTGTAGATTTCATTTGATTTTGACAATGTTTTTGAAATTGTGAAAAGGTGTTAATGTTAATTAATTTAATGTGTCTGTTCAAATTTACACGTGACTGCCCCCACCTCTTCAGAACCTACTGTGTCATGGCCAGTAAAAGGATTTTCGACTTGATAAAGAGTATAATTATAATTCTGCTTTAAATGAATAGATTGCTGCAGTTATTCAGAGTGTTTAATCCACACTGATCACGTATTTAAGGATAAAGTACGTTCACGTGACCCTCACATGATAGCTGAACTGCATATCTGTTTGGTGGTCAGCGGTCTACTTTGTGCTTAAACTTAAATCTTTTCTTCCATACCATAGTAAAAGTGCCCTTTTTGTCCACAAAATTGTAACTTGCATCGGGGTGCGTCCACCAGGACTCATCTTTGCTGCGCCAGTATGCCTATATTGGAGCAAACCAGTGAACCAAATTCTAAAATACTTGCCAACCAGACTGCACCGCCTCTAAAATCCACACATTATGCCAGAATGTATCGGTGTGATGAAAATAGGGCACTTAGACTTTGTCAGGATCTCTGTTCAGCTGGGTATAATTTGTCACCTTGATCATAGCTGTCACATTGCAGTGGTGGGACCTAAATCCTGATTAGAAAGGATCAAAAGCATTTTGAGACAGGAGAAATCCTGTAAGATGGGACTTTGCCGATGAATGCTGGTTGTATATTTGATCTGGCTCGGTAGTTGTTTAGTACTGTTGCATAAAACTTCTATTCCTTAGAAGAGGCCTAATGAGAGCAGTGTTTAAGGCCTTTGGATGTGTTCCAGTCCGAAGTAGTATATTGACTACATGAGTGAGTTGTGTTAGCAGCACAAACTTCAGAAATCTAGTGGGTAAGTCATCAAGACAGCACATCGATTTACTCAGACTGCAGATGATCTCTTACTACTATGTCAGTGACAGGTTTAAAAACAAACTTATTCATGTCATGGAAATGATTGATTTTAATGCTTGTGTCTTTGAAATGAAACACAATCCCAAATTTATTGGACTTAAGTTGGGACATTTAAAACAGAAAAATCAGAGGATTTTTTCATCTATCTACTGTGAAAAGCATTACATAAGTTTTAACTGCAATTTGTCAATTTGTCAAAGAAAATAACTCTTCTTTTCAAAGTCCGCTCGAGAAAAAACTTTTCTTTTTACATTTTAATGTACAGTACATCTGCAGGTTTGAATTGTACCATTTCCATTCGGTGTTTTCAACACACCAGGGAAAGCCTCTCAGCTGGGCCTCAGCAACTTCAGATGCTTTGGCTTTTTTAAATCTTCTACTAGTAATGAGATTCAACCCACTGACAGAGGTGGGTAGAGTAGCCAAAAATTTACTCAAGAGTAGCGTTACTTTAAAATAATAATACTCAAGTAAACGTAAAGGTAGTCATCCAAAAGATTTACTCAAGTACTGTACAAGTAAAAATACATTTGGTGAAAAGAATATTCAAAAGTAACGAGTATCTGCTTAAGATTTTCTATTCTATTCTATTCTATTCTATTCTATTCTATTCTATTCTATTCTATTCTATACTAGGTACAGTATATCTATACTATTCTATTCTATTTTCTATTTATCTTTTTTTTTTTTTTTTTAATTGTATATTTTTTTCTTAGCAAAACCTCATCTACATGAACTTTTATATCACTGGTCTACAATCAAAATGCTTCCTGGATAAAAGTAGTGAGAATTTACTAAATTTGGGTCACAAAAAAAAAACAAAAAAAAAGTCAAAAGTATCCATTGGCTATAGTTTTTGGCGACAGTGTCTGGCTGAAATGTAAAAAATCCAAGAAGTTAAGGTGAAATTTATTGCATAAATCCTGGTGTTTTGGAAAGGGTAGAAATGCATTAATGTAGAAACATTTCATAAGCAATGGCACAAACTGATACATGGTGGAAAACACTCAGGTGACTTGAAGTTCCGCTCTGAGACCCCCAATTTAGCACTCTTTCAAAATTGTCCGATATGCATGTGTGATACATCATTTGAAAGCTTAAAATCTCAACTTCTGGGGGAAGAAAAATTTTGAACAGGAGGGCATTTTTAAAAAAAACAAATGTTTTTTAAACAGCAAAAGCTACCCCGGTAATGACAATGCTCAATTCACACTGGCTTAACTCATGACGCTAGATAAAAAAATAATAAAACCTGACTGCTGCAGACAGCCGCTACAAACTACATCCACATAATGCCACGGTAGATAACAGATATCACATGTATATAGAACTAGATGTGAAATGACAGACTCGGCAGCGTGAGCAGGACATGTATAGAAAACTAGATGCAAAATGACAGGCATGCCGGCGTTAGTGAACAGCAGCCATCTTAAAGCAGTAGACTTTTCCTGGAAGGCTGTTGTAGCGGATTAGCTTTTTATAAAAAATACTCCTAAATCGGCAAAATCTTGACTTGAATCTATCTATAAAACAGCTTTAAACTTTCACATGTCGAAAGTAGTCAGAAGGGAAATTATGGAATAACCAAAGCAATTTTGACAACTTTAACGGCTGATTGACAACATATACATTATTTGAATGTAGTTTAAAGATGCTGATACGGAATGGGGACTTGAGTATTTTATTAACTGTTCTGAACTGTTAACTTGATACTGAAATAGTCGTTTATTTAAGCCTAAGATGCTTTTTGTAAAATTTTTGTAACTAAAGTATGAAAAATTAAAAGCAGCTAACAGCTTGGGGGGGGGGGGGGGGTCATTAATAATCGTTTTATGATGGAATCGTAGCCTCTGAATCGTAATCGTAATTGAATCGTTAGGTGCCCAAAGATTCCCACCTCTACTCATTGGTATAACAGAGTCACTTGATTGTTGGTGCGATGTCTCATTGGCGAAACTGGTAGAGCCACTGTGGGCATCTCTGGCAAAAATACAATCGAACATGTAAAACTAAGAGGAAAATTGTAACGACTCTAGTGTATCCCAAAGTAGCAGAGTGAGGGTAGCGTTATTTCTTAACAAACTAGTTTTAGAAGCACATTTTTCTCCAAATGTAACACATTACTACCCACCTCTGCCTACTGATAATGCCTAATATGGCATTCAGCCTCTACAATAACCTACATCTTTCACAGCTACAAGCTGCCTTTCTCTGCCAGCTTTTTCATTGTATTTCCCTTTACATCCAATATCATGGAGGAAGCAAATAGTTAGCAAGCAAACATACAGAAGCTCCTGCAACCCACTTCCACAGGGCATATGATGGCTTTTCAGCTAGTCTCCCTGCAATTTGCTGCCAGTTTCAAGTACTTGGCTTGCTTTTGCTCAGTGGAGACTTCTACGACCCACTCCCACGGGACAGCCAGCACCACAAGACAGAGCATTCTGCTAACGGACTATATGACTATGCGTATGTCGAATTTAAGTGTTGTTTCCTTAGTCCCCATAAGGAACTGGAGCTGCTTCTCCAGGTCGACAACCATGTTCCCTTCGTTGCCAAGTTAGAGCAGCTTTGATTTTATTACCAGCCTTGAGGGTTTGTTCCTGCCAGCTCATGCAAACTGGATAGTGTGCTTTGCTGCGTGGCCAGCTGACTATTTACATCTTGTCTGCATGATTCTGTGACCTCTGCCAGCTTCTTCAGCATTGCGTCATGCCACCATCAATAGAAGCCTTGGGCAAGTGTGATCTTGCAACCAGATAAGATATGCTGGAGGCTTGCGTTGATGGTGTCACATAGGGGGCAATTCTCTTTCATATCAAACCATTGGTAGACCTTCCAGGCTAAAAAGAGGGTGTCGTATGCTTCCCAAATTAACAAGCTGAGTCGAACTTGGCATAAATTATGATCATCTTCTGTCGCCTGAAATATATAAATGTTATAAAATGTTGTCTTTAAATTTTCAGTGAATGTTGATGTTGAAAACACAAAAGACTGTGCTAAATTATGCTAGCTAAATTACACCCCAAAAACGTTTTACATTATGCCACTCAATTTATCAACCTTAACTCTAACGGGTTGGGAAATTGTTTGCACAATGAATTAATTTGAAAAGTTTTGCATATAAATAAAAAAAAAAAAAAAAGTATTCCAAACAATGGCTGGAATACTTTTTTTCACGTACACCTATAAGTATTTGAAGGTTTTTTTGTTTTTTTGTGTGTGTAACTTATAAGCATGTCATTTGTTGTGTGTGAAAAAGTTTAAGGGCGTATTCACACTTACTCTGTTTGGTCAAACCAAAAAAGTTTGCGGTGCCTGAGACCTCGCCGGGGAGGTGGTGTCGGTTCGCTTCCAAGAGAAGCGTGGTGCAATTCGCTATAGGTGTGAAAGCGACCGCATCGTGGTCCGGACCATAGTTGAACTCACATACCTTTTTGCACGTAACAGGCTTCCGTAGCCAGGAAATGTTGTTTGGTTAGCATCAAAGTATGTGGTTAACAGTACGAAAGAGGCCCCTGAGACAGTCCAGCACATCACAGCAGGGTGTAAGATGCTGGCAGGCAAGGCATACATGGAACGACATAACTAGGTAGCAGGCATAGTGTACAGGAACATCTGTGCCGAGTACGGACTGGAGTCAAGGTGGGCGACACCTCCAAAGGTGGTCGAGAACAACCGAGTCAAGATCCTGTGGGACATCCAGATCCAGACAGAAAAACTGGTGATGGCCAACCAGCCTGACATAGTGGTGATGGATAAACATCAGAAGACAGCAGTAGTGATAGATGTAGCAATCACAAGCGATAGCAACATCAGGAAAAAAGAACACAAAAAGCTGAAGAATTACCAAGGGTTGAAGGAAGAGTTGGAGAAAATGTGGGGAGTGAAGGCAACAGTGGTGCCAGTAGTGATCGGGACATTAGGGGCAGTAACCCCCAAGCTGGGTGCATGGCTCCAACAAATACCAGGAACGACGACCGACATCTCCGTTCAGAAGAGCGCAATCCTAGGGACAGCTAAGATCCTGCGCAGAACCCTCAAGCTTGGACCCGAGAAATATAAAATAAAATATATATTTTATTGGGGGGGGGGGGGGGGGCCTACTTCGCGGTTTTTCACTTATCACGGCGGGCTCTGGTCCCCATTTTGCCTGGCACGGCCAGACTGTTCTCCCTGTATTTTTCAAACACTGAGAGAAAAGTCTGGGAACCAGCCCATTAACGGCCTCTCGAGCAGGTACAAAATCAATCAACAAATCAGATTAGTTTATTTGCGTGACGTGTTCTTAACGAGCAACGTCACTCTTGTGCATCGGAAGTCGTCTCCACAACAACACAGATGGTGAACAGGAGAGCCGAGAATATGTTCCAATCCACGGTAAAATCAGTTTTAAATTACCAAAAACACATCGACACAAGTCATTGACAACAGTCTGTCTCGCGCTAGACATGTTGAATAAACTCCGCTCTCCTCGTATGTTTACTTCCGCGCGCAAGTCCCTCGTCCTGCCCTCGTCGTTTTACTAACGTCACGTCTGCCCGTCGCTGATTGGTCCACTCCGCTGTCTGTTTGCTGTGGCTTGCTCCGCCCTGGAAAATGCATCCGTTGAATGGTGGCCAGACTCAATAGCTAGAACAGCGGTGAGTCTGGTGTACCAGGCAAGTCCCCATTAACCGCGAAATCAAGGAAGCACTGTATTCGGGAGCTCTATGATTGTTTACTTCCTTATTTTAGCATGTTACCCCGTGTTTTGTCCAATGATTGACATATTTTTGCACGTGCATAGTAGAGCTGTCCCGACTAGTCGACATAGTCGACGTCATCGATGACGTAAATCCGTCGACGAGCACAACATCCCGTCGACGGTTAATGAAGGGTTAAAAAAAAAATATGCGCGGAAAGTTCAGAATGTCGGATGCTCTGTATGCAAGCGGGGAAAGCGGCACAAAGCCAAAAAGCGCACCAGAGTGTCCAAAACATTGACTTATTTCAAAGAAATAAAGGAGGGTGTAAGGTACACTCGTGTCCTGTCTCTTCACTGCCAAGCTTGGCTGCACGTCGGCCGTGAATAAACACCTCAAGCGCCGTCACCGTTTGTAAATTTTTTTTTTTTTTTCCATTTTTTGTACACCAGAGGGTGCTGTCGCTTTACTAAATAATAATGTTTCATTGACAATGGGCCTATAAGTGCTATTAGTATTGCCAACTGAAAGGTTTATTTCATGTTATGGTTTATTTTATGGTATAGAAAATTATATAACATTAAAAGGTCATAAATATATACAGTATATACAGTGATTGCACTCAAGGAAGAGATTGTCAATGATAATAAATTAAGGTAAAGGCAATTCATATAGACCCTACCCACGTGACGTCACAACTCCGCTCTCCTGAATGGTACCGCCCAATTGTCCGTCAAAACATAGTGTTAACCTGTTACGGCTACGTACATTCCTCCTATTTACGGCGTGTT
Organism: Corythoichthys intestinalis; assembly: GCF_030265065.1. NCBI lineage: Eukaryota > Metazoa > Chordata > Actinopteri > Syngnathiformes > Syngnathidae > Corythoichthys > Corythoichthys intestinalis. Next base: position 27,798,264 of record NC_080403.1, on the reverse strand, counting down.
TTTCTGCTCCTTAACATTAATAATCAAAATGGTGAAGGTGTGTGTGGCTGTTGGTTGCACTAACAGAGAAGATGGAAGGAGAGACTTGAAATTTTACCGTATTCCGAGGGATCCAAAGAAGAGAGCGAAATGGACGGCTGCAATTCGACGTGAAAACTGGGCACCAAAAAATCACCACAGACTATGTAGTAGTCATTTTATATCCGGTAAGATGCATTTAAGATATACTTAGAGGGTTTTGGGCTGACAAATAACCACAATTAAGATCATTGCTAGGCTAATCGCCGACAACATACACGTATGTATGTAGTGAGAGTGCTATCGCTAAACCATATAAACATTAAAAGCCTTAACTCCATTGACAAACGACATGAAATACATTAGACTTGCCGGGGGAGTTTAGCAATAACAAAAGATTTTGAATTGAAAATTTCGTAACTCACCTTTCCAAGCACAAGATAGATTCCTGCCGAATTTTCGTGGACGAGGACCTGTTTCACCCAACCAGCAACGAAGTATTTATAAGCCTCCAAGCTCTTGAAGTTTTTCAAATTTTCGTGAGAATAGGCTGATTTTGTGTGGACAAGATAATTGTAAATATCAGCGTAGCAGATGTCAGGCAGACAGGGCGAAGACAGTGGGTCGAAAAAAATCGATTTGGGCATCAAATATGGATCTGGCGACTGTATAGAACGAAGCTTTTCCACATAACGCCTTTTATGCAACACATCCAGTGAGTTTACGGCATCAGAAAGCACCGGGTCTTCCATGAAATGCATTTTAAATTCCTCGATCAATTGAAACCAATGCTAATACAGAGACAAAATGACGGACAAGTGGGCGGAACCATACAGCGAGCACGTGGTTTTGTGACGTCAGTGGCTAGGGTCTATAGGCAATTCATTGATATATAAATAAGGTTTAAAAGGAAAAAGGTGAAAAGTTTTCGTTAATTTTTAATTGTGTTGTTTTATTTGTGTGCACCGTAGCTCTTACAGTGTGATTACATCAAGGATGGAATAAAAGTTGTAAACCATCAGTTTAAGAGACCATCTTTTCAATCGGGATGCTACACTAGTTAATTCTATCAGCATTTGAAGTCATTGTTTATTTGTGATTTATTATTGTTATTTACGTGTTTATTTGTACTTTAGTAAATAATGTAAGTGTTCCAATATGTTTTTTGTAAATTGATAAGCGTCAACAAAAATTTCATTGCTAAATTAGTAAATAAAAACAAAAAATATTTTTTTAAATTATTAGATTAGTCGACTAATCGTAAAAATAGTCGGCTGACTAATCGGGAGAAAATTAGTCGTTTGGGACAGCCCTAGTGCATAGCTTTCTTGTCAAATCCTGGGTTGCTTGCTGAAATTGCAATGTGAAAAGGAGTTTAGAACAAATGTATTGTGGTGCGAACCAAAGAAAGCAAACTATGGACTTTCCTGGTGTGAATACACCCTAAGTCTTGCACATTAGCATTTTTTTGTAAAGAAAACAATTGTTTGTCATGTGGAAACACATAATACAGACAAAAGTTGAATTGAAGCTCATTCCTTCATTCGAGCTTACTGTGAATCATGAAGAACTTTACTTGTCTTCAACTTTCTGACACATTCGATTTTATCGTTTAACTCTATATTTCAATGCATTTTGTTTGAAATGCATCCAACTTTTACATTTCATTAGGTAGTTGATTCGTCAGCGGTTAGTTACGCCAGAAACAGGAAGAGACATGTCTCCAAGACATGCAGGGAGTAGAGACAAGTCACAAAGAAAATATGGATGACTGGGATGGGAAACCTGAAATGATGGGTGGGAAATGGAAGAATGACAGAAATATGAGGACATGTCACATTGTACCAACGTATTTCTTTTTTTAGATGTTTGTTCTCACTCCAGTAGCCTGTCTCCAGAGAGAGAGAGAGAGACAGATACAGAGAGCGAGAGAAAAAGTGAGCTGCGGGGAAGAATGAAGAAAGACAGGGTGAGAAAGAGGGGATTTGAGGAGAAATAAGAGACGGTTATTGAAAGAGTAGGACAATGTGATGTGAGGCCGTGTGGCTGAGGATCTCCAGAGACGAGCCTATGGGCTTTCAGAGATAAACATTAATAATGAAACAGTAATTCCCTCTGCCCTCCTTTCTTTCATTTCTCCTCATTGTCTTGCAATCTGTCATGTTTTTGTTTCTAATCTACCAGACTACATTAATTTCTCTTAAAATGATTTCCCTAACACACAGCTCATTTTCTTTCTAACTTTCTGCTGACTTTGAAAAGGGGAAAAAGTATTGGCTGTGTAACATGTATTTGATATAAACTTTTTTTCCACTTGAAATGAGAAGACAATACCGGAGATGCATGTGTATTTACAATGTGTATGTGTATAGGTGTGTGCACATGCGCTGGGGAGTGGGGCGTTGTTGTTGTTTCATAGAACTACATATTTCTTTCTTTTCCTGCAAGGCTTACTGTTCTTGAGCATTTTGTTTTTAATTTGCAATTGCAATGTAAGATGTCTGTGGTCCTGAGCAATAATGTCTCCCATGTACTTGCCAATTTTTAGATTATTTGATACATTGCATGGATTTATTGCGATGAACCTTCTTGTTGCAGTTGTTAGTCACGTAATAATTTCTCAGTCAAAACAACTTAACTACAACATGGAATAAGAAAGACATTGCAGCAACAATGTTAATAAAAGGTTTCAGTATGCTTGACAGATCAGTTGATAAGTAAAGGTTAAGACTAATTTCCTTGAACATTTGGCTTTTCTGAGCCCTGCTTAATATGACCGTGCGACAGACTGGATGCTTCTATTAATGCTTGAAACTGTGCTTCATGCAACACATTTTCATTTATATTCAAAACATCTACTAACCTGAACCATTAATTTGTACATTTTAAAGAATATGCACAGATTTGCTCTTCAGTAATATAATAATGGTCCGCTTTAAGAGATATACAACTGAACTGCACCATATATCAGTATGATGCACAGCATTTTTAGATACCGCATACATGCAATCATTAAAAAAATACTGTTTTGTTTTGCAACACAAAGCAAATTTCAATGGCTGCCTTCAGATGAATAAATGTAAATAACATAACCACTACAGTACATTGCTAAAACTGTACCGCATGGTGGTAGTCAGTCTACTCACATGACTCTTTCAATGTGTAGTTAGTTAATTAGTTAGTTACAGTGCTGGCCAAAAGTATTGGCACCCCTACAATTCCGTGAGATAATGCTCAATTTCTCCAAGAAATGATTGCAATTAAGAAATGCTTTGGTAGTAATATCTTCATTTGTTTTGCTTGCAATTAAAAACACAAAAGAGAATGAAAATAAATAAACAAATCAATATAATTTTACACAAAACTCCAAAAATGGGCCGGACAAAAGTATTGTCATCCTCAGCCTCATACTTGGTAGCACAACCTTTAGACAAAATAACTGCGAACAACCGTTTCCGGTAGCCATCACTGAGTTTCTTACAATACTCTGCTGGAATTTTAGACCATTCTTCTTTGACCAACTGCTCCAGGTCTCTGAGATTTGAAGGGTGCCTTCTCTCAACTGCCCTTTTCAGATCTCTCCACAGGTTTTCTATGGGATTCAGGTCTGGACTCATTGCTGGCAACTTTAGAAGTCTCCAATGCTTTCCCTCAAACAATTTTCTAGTGCTTTTAAAAGTGTGTTTTGGGTCATTGTCCATCTGGAAGACTCATGACCTCTGAGGGAGACCCAACTTTCTCAAACTGGGCCCCACATTATGCTGCAAAATTTGTTGGTAGTCTTCAGACTTCATAATGCCATGCACACGGTCAAGCAGTCCAGTGCCAGAGGTAGTAAAGCAACCCAACCCCAAAACGTCAGGGAACCTCCGCCATGTTTGACTGTGGGGATCGTGTTCTTTTCTCTAAAGGCCTTGTTTTTTTCCTGTAAAATCTATGATGATGTCTTTTCCCAAAAAGCTCTACCTTGTCTCATCTGACCAGAGAACATTCTTTCAAAACGTTTTTGGCTGACTCAGGTAAGTTTTGGCAAACTCCAGCCTGGCTTTTTTTATGTCTCTGGGTCAGAAGTGGGGTCTTCCACTAGAAATGTCCCGATCGATCGGCATCCCGATGTATGGTATGTTGAATGTATATATTCGTCCAAGTTTTATTCATTTTTTTCTTAATGCATTGCCAAAATGTATATGATCGGGAAAAATTATCGGGAATGATTGGAATTGAATCGGGGGCAAAAAAAAGCAATCGGATCGGGAAATATCGGGATCAGCAGATACTCAAACTAAAATGATTGGGATCGGATCGGGAGCAAAAAAACATGATTGGAACAACCCTATCTTCCACATATAGTACGGGTTGACACTGTTGTACCCTCGGCCTGCAGGACAGCTTGAACTTGTTTGGATGTTATTCGAGGTTCTTTTTCCACCATCCGCACAATCTTGCGTTGAAATTTCGTGTCAATTTTTCTTTTCCGTCCACATCTAGGGAGGTTAGCCACAGGGCCATGGGCTTTACACTCATTGATGACACTGCATACGGTAGACACTAGGGATGCAACGATACAGTTAAGTCACGGTTCCGTAAGATTTTCGATTTGAGGGACACGATTTTCGATTCGATTCAATACGTTTAATGCTCTCAAACAAAAAATACAAGTGTTATTCATTCATTTATTTATTTTTTAATGTGTTTTTATTTTGCTAACAAGCAAAAATAACAATGCCATCATATAAACATGCATTTAAGTGCACAATATTTATGTACTTACTTCTTACTGATCTGAGGAAAATTTTGTATAAAAGCGCTGAGAACAATCTTTACTGTTTGTAAAGTGAGGCGGAACACACTGTTGATTACTACAGCTCTCTTAGCAGCTAGGTGTACCACATGAGCAAAATATCCTATTTGTGGTCCAAGTCCATCTGTGTCACGTACTGAATTAACATTATTTGCAGCATTATCTATAGTCACTGGTATGGATTGATGCTTAACTTCCATTTCGTCACAGCGGTTTTTAATTCATCAGTGTAGTGTATGGACTACGTGTCCTGACCCTACGTGTCCTGACCCAACTGGAATTTCGGGCAGGGTCAGGCCTAAAATGTCAATTATTACGTTCAAGTCGGGCCAGGCTTCTCTCTCGCTAACTTTTTTGTAATAAATATATATTTATAATGTAAACTAAAACGATGTATGGATGTTAAATTAAGGAATAGGACTTGTTATAAAATGAATACTTTGGATGAAACAGAGAAGGCGCTGGATGGGAATTGCGAAAAGGAGCCGTGCAGAGCCTCTTTTTGTCAGAGAAGAGAGGCGCATCCATGTGAGCACAATTTCCCACACAGAAATATATTCAACAAACTTTGCTAGCGTTATGTTATTGTGTAAATGCATTTATAATGACTATAAAAATATGTAGACTATTTAAACATTTAAAAAACTTTTTTTCTTCCAAATCGTGGTAATTAAAATAAATTTCAAATGGGCTGTTGCATTTAATTACCAAGGAAATGAAACATGAACTATCCAGCTCATAGAACAGACACACAAATATAGAAGATATATTTATTGGACATGCATATGCAGTCTTATTTAACTGGGAGAATTCTTTGCAAAAGACAAGCTTTAATTTGTTTTTCCAAGCAGTGCTCTGTCCAGGTCTAACTGACGCATCGTATCACCGCATTTTCTCCTTAACCTGAGTCCTCACAAATAAAACATAACATTTCGGGAATTAATTGATCGGCCCTGAATTTTTTAGCCCCGATCTTACTTCAGAGCGCATGCGTGCATAGATTTGAAGGGGCAGGGGGTTGCATCCGTGGGTTATTGTGTGCTTTTGTGTGTGTTGGGCTGAATATAACGGTAGCTAAACTGTACTATTGGCCTTTGTGCATTTTTTGCGTGTTTTTCCTCCCATGAATATACTGTCACAATAATAAACTCTGTGTTGATCTGATCACGTAGTCTCCTACGTCCGGTCTGTCCGCGGGTGTACAGACCGCATGAGAGTCGTATGCTCTGGGCATTGGGCATCGCAGGCGATCCGCATCGTATTTGCTGCGTCATTCGGAATGGAGCTGAGCCTAGCGCGGCGGACTCTGTGTGTTTCGGGGGTTAAGCTTTTGTCTTTCCTCACTAGCAATGATCCTCGTGTGCCATAAACAAATGCAGCTCCCGCCCAGTTTGGGGGAGGAGGGGAGGGGGGCTGCTAGCAGGGTGGAGCTCTTTCTTTCCTTTTTTCAAGGCAAAGTGGACAGCTTGGCCTGCGTGCCGGACAAAAAAAAGTTCGGAAAATACATTTTGGGAGCTTTTCATTTGGATCGAATGTTTTTGCGTATTGAATCGAAGCGGGCGTATCGAACGGTTCAATATAAAACCAAGTATTGTTGCATCCTTAGTAGACACAGGAACATCAAGGTCTTTGGAGAAGGACTTGTAGCCTTGAGATTGCCCATGCTTCCTCACAATTTTGCTTCTCACAAGGACACAGGACAGAGGTTGAGTCAACTTTAATCCATTTTAACTTGCTGCAAGTGTGATATAGTTATTGCCACCACCTGTTATATGCCACAGGTTAGTAACAGGTACTGTTAATTACACAAATTAGAGAAGCATTACATGATTTTTCAAAGGGTGCCAATACTTTTGTCCGGCCCATTTTTGGAGGTTTGTGTAAAATGATAATGAGTTTATTTTTCTTCAATGTCTTTTGTGCTTTTACATTGCAAGCAAAATAAATGAAGATATTAATATTAAAGCATTTGTAATTGCAATCATTTTCTGGGAGAAATTGAGCATTATCTGACAAAATTGCAGGGGTGCCAATAATTTTGGCCAGCAGTGTAATAGTGTTTTTGACAGAAATTTTGAGAAGGAGAAGGGAATGTACATATGTTGAGTTTATCCTCAACTTTGCAAACACATCTGTTACAAATACATTTTACTGTACATCTGCTGTTCCTACATATGAATTGCTTTGCTAATTTGTCTTTTGCTTTGTTCTTTATAGTGTGGTCGAGAGCTACTCAAAGGCACTGAAAGAATAAGTAAACATCATTCATTAATGCTAGTTCATTGACTCTTGTGTTATGTTACTTTTGACAAATAAGAAGCGAGTATATTTATATTATACATTATAGTAATGAATAATTATTATATTTATATTAGAACAATACTATGGCAAGCGATGTGGAAAAGAATGACAGGGACAGGTTTGATGTTTTACACTTGCTGCTCCTGTGCCCCTTTCACTGCAAGAACCCAAGAGAGTGCACTTTATTGAACAGAACACAACATTATTGAACACACACAGCATTATTAATACAATACATTATAATATTTTTAGCTTCAAAACATTGTTAACATCATGGGTGATGTGCCCTAGCCTGTGTGCATCATTGTTTGCAGTCTGAATGATAATTTTGGTGGATTTGTTCCAATACTAGGAAGTAATGTTGGCTTTCCCCACTGGATGTTCTCTTCATGTTAGCACTAAAATTTTAATCCACCAGGAACTCTCCAATTGGATGCGCCTTCTGAGGTCACAGCGATGCTGGTATTGATTTTTTTGCATTTTAAGGACGTATCAGATCAAGGCAAATGGACGCTGTGTCACCTCGCGCCCTCAGAGCAAATGTACTATGAATGACTTCTTCGACACCGCACTGCGTATTGCTAAGTGCAGTGTGAAAGGAACTTTATAGTAATTTGTTGGCCTAGTGGGCAGGTGATTTGAGCTGTTTTATTGAGACAGTCAACATGAGGGCTGAGAAAGAAAAAAGGGGCAGTTATGAGCTGGCCGCTTGACTATTTTAACCCCTTCAGAGCTAAGCATGCTGCTGAAGGACATGATGTGTTCGTGTCTCTAAACCAATAAATACACTGAATTTAGTTGCTATTGCCACTTCTGGGAGATGATTGGACGAAACTTTACCAATCGAAATATAATGATGAGGTTTGGCACGCCCTCTTCACTATTAAACCTCTTTGAAATTTGCTGACCAAACACAACTTCAAAAAGGATAATGTAAAGTTCTCATTTCTCATTAAAAACACAATAACATTAAAATGAAAAATAACCTATTAAAGCATGAAATATCTCCGATCAAAAAATTGCCCTTTGTTCTGGTGTTTGAGTAAAGTAAAAATCAGCGCAGATTTTTATTTTAGCCAAGCAGAAAAAATGTGGGTCTGAAGGGGTTAATGCTCTCTTTGTGTGCATTGTATTGCTTCTTTTATCGCATATTGTTTGTTTGGCGGTAAATAAGTGTGAAGAATAAATCAAACGAGTTTTCGTCTTCATTCAAAATAAAGGGCTGAACATTTGCACCATGCCGAATGGATAACAATGCCTTGAACCCAGTGTGTCAAACTTATTATAGCTTTCTTGTCATCATTCACACAATATGGCTAATAACAGCGATGTACTTCCCATTTCATCAACATTTAATTGAAAGCCTATACAAAAAGGTCGAGTTGTGAAGTTTTTTAATTTTCACCAACTCAAGGGAAAGCGCAGTAAGGGTTGTTATATTTGGTACTAAAATACTCATGCCATCTGGGCAATTTAAGTAAGAGGACCAATCTGGTTTTGGGGGGGATTTTATTGATTTTCATCCTCAATGACAACAATGAATCTCTGATTGAAGACAGTGAAAATGTACTGCGGCTCTGGTTACTATGGCGTCACTCAGTGTCAGTGGGTTTTCAAGAGCTTAATAAAAGCTGCTGGTATTTTTTTCCCATTCTAATTATTCTGCACTTGTTATGCTGCATTTGTCAGCATCATCACTGTGCTTCTTCTGGTTTTGTCAGCGATTTAATTATTTCATTTCTCCCAGTTATTTAAGTTGTTCAAGTTACAGAATTACACTTATACATAAATGTGCGTACAGGGGGGGCACAAACTGTCTGATTTGAAACTACTGGTCATGTTTGGTTGAAGTCATTTTGGCAAAAGCAGGATCAACCAGTTACTTAACCAGGGGTAGATAGTAAGGGGAATTAGCAACTGGCCCTCAGGGCCAGTCCCTTTTGCAGCTCACTGGCCCCACTATGAAAACCACTCGCCCAGGTCAACATGTCAGTTACTGATCCAAATAATCACAAAATAGAACATTTTGCGTGAATAACATGAATAACATTGTTTTTTGGGAGGGTAGAGTTAATGAAAAGTGCAGCAAAACAGTGCCAAAATCATGAATCTAGTGCAAATAATTTTATTCCAGTTCCATAATCATATACCAGTATAATGTATAATCTACAAACAAGAGGCGTTGCCTAACTCATGCAGCCAGTGGAGTGCTGTCATCCAACACAGATTTTTAGTCCATTGGTCACATGGCCAGGGAGTTTTAGCGCTAAAATGATGTCTATAATTTTACTATTTTTGTGTAACTTCGGCGTGGAACAAATTGGTGTGTGGCATCAGCATTTACCGGTTTTCAACTTTATGGCGTGCACCAACCCGGACAACTAATAACCCAACCAAAAAACATTAATAAACTCAAATCGACTACACTGACCACTAACACATATTTAATGTTTTCGGGAAACAAACATACACAAAAAAAACCCCCAACATTTTCTTCCTTGCGAGCTCCAGGGGGAAGCGGGCCCGTGGGAGAGCCCCGCTCCTTACCACGCTCTGCAAGTCTCCCTTGGCTCGGTTGTCATGGCAACAATTTAAGTCAAAGAAATTACTAAGGCAATTATGGCTAACGATTGTCAAGCTAAACCGTCGTAATGACGATATTATTTTCTTCGTAGTTACTTGGATGATTTATCACATTGCGTTCATACCAAAGGTTTCACACTCGTTAACTTTTCTTGAACATACTTGTCTGCATATGTGGGCATTGATCTGCAAACTTCCCAGTAAACCTCGTTTTATGTCTCATCGTAGCCGAGCCAGTTCCAGCAGTCTCGCCACTGGGGCTGAAATTTACTCTCCTTTTTCTTTTTATATTGGATTTCACTTTCCCTCAACTCCTCTGGTGAATTTCTCTTTCTTGAGGGGTCTTTTTTCCCCAGTGCAAGTAAGTTTTTTTTTTTTTTTTTTTAATCAACAGATTATTTTTACTGGCCCCACTGGGCCAGTGTGGAAGCATTCCTGTGGCCCTCAGGGTTTTAAAAGTACGTCTGGGTCAACCCCTGTAACTCACAGATTAATTTACCCATTACTCCCTCTCTTATAAATATTTACATATGTTATGTGCAATAAAAATATGAATACATACAAGGGTGTGTGTCTGTGTGTATGTGTGTGGTAATTGTTTCAGCAGACTCTTTTAATCCTACTGATTTTTCTGAAGGCAGACCACATTTTACTGACTAGTTTATGGGTAAATTTAAGAACTTCCAAAGCGTTCACACACTTTTCCCTCTCACGCTGTTTGATGAGCACTGTTCAAAACCCAAATTTTGTTGTGTTTCAGGTCAGCGGAAGAGACAACCCTGCTGTTGATCCTATTATTCATGGCTTAAAGGGTGTAGTCCATCATGGTAAGTGACAATGTTAGACTCGAATTCAGCCGAAATTAGGATTAATCATTTCCAATTTATGAAGCTATAAAATTCAATGGACCTCATTCCAAAATGTTCATAAAATGGTAGCGTCACAAATATGTGAATAATCAGCACGTTCATACAAATTTAGAACATGAAAACATGAATAAAAGTTCTTTTTGTCCTAATTTTTCAAAGGCGTCCCTGTCATGATTAACATTGGTTCTCTGAAGCATTGTCTTGTTTTGTTGTTACCTATATGGCATTGCTCCAAAAGAATTAAATTGATTGACTTTGACTGGATTCCAATCATAATGGATTGGACGTCCAACGCCGTCAATCAGAACCAATGAATTAAGCTTTTTTTGTGTTTGCTTGAAATCATCTCATCAGTAATCCAGGGGAGGGCAATAGAATAGAATAGAATAGAATAGAATAGAATAGAATAGAATAGAATAGAATAGAATAGAATAGAATAGAATAAGGTATTTATCCCCCATTATTTAAACAACAACACATTAAACATAAATGTAATCCTCATTCTGTATCTCCCACATGGTGGTTGGTTGGTTAGTCTGTTCTCCCTCCACCAGTGCTACCCAATGGAGGAGCAGCCCACTTTTTCCATGTTCTGGATGTTGTGGAACAAGCACACATGGCGAGTCTTTGTATTGCATGCCTTGTTAAATTTTACAAGAAACCCCACTGGAATGAATGCCCTCTGACTAGCTGGCCAGAGAGCTACTCTGTGCCATCTCTGTGTAATCAGTCTGGTAAAAAGGCTGATTTACATGGCAGGCCTATGAAAAGCTTTGGCAGTGAAGAAAGGAGGTCATTGTTTACAAAGGTTTGGAGGAGCTTTGAAGCAGATGTACTGTATGTGCTGATAATGATGTGGGGTTTTGGCGGGAATAAGAGGTGACGAAGAAAAGGAAAGCCAGTTTCACCATGTTGACTAAAGGTATCAGAGATGCAAATATCTAGAATACTCCTGGTTGCTTGAAAAGAACAAAAAGAACAAATTTGAAAGAAATTTGAGGAGGCTGAGGTGTCCGAGCTAATACTTACTTTTCATCCTTAGAGGTCTGAAAGGTTTATATTTTTAGAAGCAGAACTCATGGAATTCCAGCTCAAAGTGCTGAAAAAAGCTACTATCATTGTCACAACACAATATACCATCTGAAGACAGGCAAATATAAATAGATGTATTTGGCCCGATTATTTTGAAATTCAACGAAGGTGAAGATGAAGATGAGCTTGCTTGACTCACATAAGATTGACTGAAGGGAATGTTAGAGACCTGGTGAATTAAAGTACCTTCTAAAAACACACAAAGGGGAAACCGATTATAATACATCTTGTCCAACGCTATTCACTAGCAACCGAAGTACAGGGAGTACTGAGTTACAAAAAAAAATCCGTTCCTCCGCTGGCAACGTAATCCGAATTTCTGCGTGCCAGATTTCAACGTTTAAGTTGAAATTCACGTCAAATACTTAGTATAAAAAATAAAAATGCAGTATATATTAAAAAAGAAATATGCTGTACTTACTGCTGAGAGGTGGCTGTAGAGTTAGGGTTTTCTATGGTTTATTTGCAACTGAAAGCACAGAACGTGACTGCTGTGACGCCAACAAAACGAAACCAAAAAGCATACTCACTCCGGTTGCCCCAGTCAGATAGACGGTGTTTTTAGGGAAAGCCCACAAAACACAAAACTCACCACATCAACATTGCAACCTGAAGTATACATGCAACCCGACTTGTTACATTACAGCAGGGCTGCAGGTATCGATTATATTTTTATTAAGTAATCGATTCATCTATCAACTAGTCAGTTCAAATAATCGAGTAGTCGGATTAGGAACATTTAATGCATTGCAGAATAAATTGTAGGAGATGTAAAACAAAGGCTTGCTAAGATTGCGCTTTAAAAATAGCATTGAATATGAATACAAAATACATTTACCGAGCGTTTCTTCAAACTATGCAGAACTGCACTTTCATTTCACAAAAACCATGAATGCGTTTAAAAATAAATTAAAACACCTGAGCTTAGCCTTAAATGTTTTTTTTTTTAAATAAATAAATGAGGATCTTCAGTACAACAAAAGAACATTTGGGTAAATTGCATAGCAAAAGTCCGCTAGCCTAAATGCGATAAAAAATGCCAATTTTTTATTTTATTTTTTTTTTTACAAAGTTCTTAACAAATCGTACTAACACATTTTCCCACAAAATCACGAATGGATAAAAAAAAACATTGGCTCAAACAAAAATCTACCTTATGTTGGTTTTAACAGAGAGCAGCTTGATTCAGCCATGTTAAGTCATGTCATATTCACTGTTGCCAATAGACGGCAGTGTATGCACCCAAATCAAGAAAACTAAATGCAGACACTTTCAAAACAAACCATTGCAAGGCCACTCTGACTGAACAAATCCTCGAAGCAACAAAATTTGATTCGAAGGTTTTTTCTAATCAAATTACTGGAGTTAATCAATTATTTATCGCAGCTCTACATTACTTTCCTTATTTTCACATTGCACAAACCAGAAGTTTGGGTCTGAACGCAGCATCAATCTTTTCCGATGTTTGTATGTATCTCTCTTTTCTCTGTCCTTTCTATGATGTTAAGCTTCGTTTCTGTGGTAATTGCTTTTCTTTTGGACCCAGCTTTCTTCTTTGGGGCGATAATGTGAAAAAATGAGGGCAAAAAAGGGAAATGTCCTTTCAGCGCGCAAATACAACACTAAGCACTGGCTAAGCCGAAACAATGGCATATGAGGCACGGGCGTCGTTAAGTTGAAATTTTGTAGGTAGTGATGTACGATAATACATTTTTCAACTGATACCGATAACCGATAATTTCCTCCTCCTTCCAACCGATAACCGCTAATGTCAAGCCGATAATTCTATTAAAATATTTATGTAAAATTTTAAAGTATACACAAGAGAAAATATTACTGTGCAAAAATATATTTTATTGGGGTTTTTTTATACATCAAATGTGAACAACTAGTAAATTACAACATCTAAAGACAGATTGTCTGACATTGTGTTTTGGTAAACTTTTGGCAACAATTACTTAAAGTAAATACCTAAGTTGCACAAAAATGCCTTTAACTCATTTGCTCCCAGAAACGTATAAATACGTTCTATTTTTAAATGCTTCATTGTCCCAAAAACGTATTTATACGTCTTTTGCGTTTTTGTTTTTTTTACAAGAAGAATCTATAGCTTGCGATCTATCTGAGAAACAAAAAACAAGCCTCCGAACCCATTTGAAGGGCAATAGCGCATTTTGTCAAGACCCGCAACCCGATTCAACAGCAATGAAAGGCTGGGCAGCACGGTCGGAGCGCTGGCGGCAGTATGCCAGGCGGCGGATGACCGAACAAAACAACCAAGAGGACGCCTGGAATGCCAGGCGCTGGACGACGGAGCAAAACGACTGAGACACCGTGCAGCGGGCTCGCCAAGCAGACCCCGCAGAGATGCAAAAATAATCCATCTTTGTGAGACAGACAACAATGAGGGAAAAGTTTACACGGCAGACACGGTGTTGTTAATTATCGAGGGTTGATTGAATATTTGCTTGATTGATTGAATATTTGCTTGTGCTCATATATACCTAATACATACATAATACATATTGCCATATTTTTTCTTATTTGATATAACCAGTAAATGATTATTGCTTGCTATACTAGGCTGTAGTATAATGTTTAAGTGTTACAAAGTGTTAAAGAGGGTCGGGGTGACAACTGCCTTGCTTCATGGCCGCAACATTGCGTAACTAGACCTTCTAGGACATCTTCAGCATCTTACGTCTAGACTTTCATCTAGACTTTCGAGGACAATCTTCCATTCGAGGACATCTTCCATGGCCGCAGCGTTGCATAACTGAAGTGTCTGGGTCAATCTGACCACTTTACCTTAGTGCCTTTGCTTACACACGTGTATTTAGTTAGTTCCACCTACATGCTCACACATAGCCAACCAAAATCACATGGGTGTCTCCAGTTTGCTTTACCCCTCCCTTTAGGGCGGCATCTTTCTGTGTTAGGACAAGCCCCTAATAAAAGAAAGACCAAGGAGTTTAGTTTTAGATCAATTTTGGTGACTATGCAGCGTAATCTAGCATTTCACTGTCTAGTCCCTCCTTTCTCTCCTTGGCCAAGAAAACTGAGTGTCTTCTCTCCTTATTTTTGGGTAATTTTAGAAATGTCTACCTAAGGGTCTATTTTTTAACTTGACACACAGCGACAACGGCGTCATCTCGGCGACAACAGGCGTCATCTCTCAGTAGTCATGTGTAAACAAATTGTTACTTTGCTATCAAAAGCTCTATTTGTCTTGTTCTTTATGATATTTTTAAAAGGAAAACATTATTCAGATGTTTGGGATGTAACTAATGCAAAACATAGCTGTGTTAAAGTCAAAGTTATGTTTGAAATGTATGCGTTTACAAAAAGCTCATTTCTCCGTTTTTTCATCAGAAGTTGGAAAATTGCTCAAACTAAGCTATTTTCCAATGCTGATTTCTAAAGAATGGAAAAAGATATGAACTTTTTTTCCGCTGAAAGAAGAGAGTGTAATCTTTCTTTTGGTGGGTTCCATGTTTATATAGCAATAGAACAGAATTTTCTGTGGGCCTTGCAAAATCAGTCAAAATCCAGAAAAACGGCCGGGAGCGAAGAGCCTTGCCCTGGTGAAAATGGCTGGGAGTGAATGAGTTAAAAGTAAGCCATTTCTAACATATAACATTAGTACACTGCAAAAACACACCACCTTAAAACTAGTTAAATTACCTCGTTTTCAGTGTAAATCTATTTGGAAATAACTGAAATTATCTCCCAGCACTTCAAGTATATTTTACTCTGATTTCTTGAAGAAAAATAGCTAGCTGAAAATAAGATTAACAAGCTTATATTAAGCAATAAATTATTATACTTAATCCTAAAAAAACATGCCAGAAATGTTCTTTATTCAAGAATAGGTATGGTTCAAAACATTATTTGAAAGCAAATTGTTCTTGATTTAGGTGAAAAATGAAATATATATTTTTTTATATGTATGGGCTTAATAAGAACAAATGGCAATATTTACTTCAAGTAAGTGTAATAATATGGCGCATTCATCTGTTTACTAGTCTTTAACACTCAAAACAAGATGGGCAAAATTATTTGAGTAGATTTAAGAAGAATGATCTGATTAAGACGTCATACATTTACAGCGTACTGAATGCTTTACTGACTGGCTGACTTCTTTGTGTGGTTTGGTGCATGTTTCAATTATCATCTAACCACTGTGCCATCATGCTAAGCATGCTTACTTGACATCACTTGTCCAAATGCCCGTGGTGAAACTCATGTGATCGGTATGTTTTCCACGAAGAACGGTGGTCGCATAAACTGCATTTTTTTTTTCTATCCGGGGCTTGGGCTCTCGGGTCACTTCGGTAAAAAAAAGGTCCCTCGTCCGCCATCCCCTCCCGCCTGTGCCCTTCAATCCGTCCGGCCGCCAAATTAGCACCCGCGACAGGCCTCTGTCTGGCCGTGATGCTCGATGAATTGAACCGGAGATGAGTGGCGACGTCCGCTACATTCGTACCGGATATCCGCCCGCCCCGGCCGCCTCGCCGCGGCATATTCGGGGCCTGGCTCTGCTCCGGACGGAGGTACGCACCTCGTGTCCCGCACTCTGTGGGGGACCGGTCGAGAAACCGGGTTGTTCGCGGCCGGAGCGGCGGGCTCCGTCGGAAGACGGCTACTTGTTGACTATCGGTCTCGTGCCGGTGTTTAACCTTAGGTGGGAGTTTACCAGCCGCTTTGGGCTGCATTCCCAAACAACCCGACTGCGGGAAGGCCGCAGCGTCTCTGTATCATCACAAACCCCGTAGTGTAGCTTAGTTTGTGTTTACAATAGCTTTAGCATTCCCGCTAGCAGTAGCCTCTTATTCGTTCCAAAAATCTTTGTGATGCAGTTTTAAATGGCTGCTGGGTTAATGGTGTTGAATGGGGACGCTTTGTTTCTGCCTCGTGGAACTTCTGCAGTGCATGTTTTGCAGATAGCGAGAGCGTCGTATTTTTTTCACACACGATAAATCCAGCCACGCTAGTAACAGCCGCCATGATCTACAACTGCTTCTTGTTGTGTAACCCTGCCTCTTCAACCCCTCCTCCCTCAGGGGCTTCACAGAGGGGAGGGGTTGAGGAGGCGGCGGTGCTGAATTCTTCAGTTGCGCACATTTGGAGGCTAAATCAAGTATATAATTATCGGATTGCATTATCGGTTGAATTTTTTTGGGGGGGGGATTATCTGTGTGACGTCATAATTGCCATTATCGGCCGATAATTATCGGTAACCGATATTTTCGTGCATCTTTAGTTGTAGGTAGAGGACATCATAACCTGAGTACTCCCTGTAGTTTTAGAACCTTGTAAGGCGTTATATGTGCCTGAATATTTCAGTTGCATTTGGTTGCACGAACCTCATCGCTAAGTGTGTGGCTAAAAAAGTCTCTTATTTGTTGACTGCATGGTCTTTCATGCTCATTTTTTCAGGCTGTTATTTTGTGCAATTCTACATGCTGTGTGTCAATTGTTGTTACGGGTCAAAAACAGAATGCGCCTCAGGTGACCGCCCACGTTCATATCAACTCAATTCAACTAATTCCCCATGCACATGAAAATATAATGGGTTTATTGAGTCAGCTGGTTAACTGCCACATAGAGATTACTTATTAAAGCATTTCATAATGTGTTTTTGCTTTTTAAACAGAGCCAGATAATTTGTAATATGAGGTCAAATATTGTGCCATTAGGTTATTAAATTAGATTCCTAAATTCAAGTCTCTGAGAAATACAGGTAATTGTATTAATTACAGCATCGTAGTGGATTCGATATTCCAGATGGAATTTTTAATTTGGGATACAAGCATGAAGTTTATTATGTCTGTATGTTTTTTTTTTTTTTTTTTATGTTTTCTGGACAATTTTATACTGTAAGTCTAGCCATAGTGAAAATGAAATGGCACCAAATATTTTACTTCTTTCATTATTGTGTGATGTACTTATTGTTGCTTATCTCTACAGTATTTCCAAGATGGCCACCGCATCAGTTCTTGAGATAATAACCTAAGCTTTTGTACAAGTTTTATCTACTAAACTACAATACTAGTATACTGAACTACCATGCAACATATATGTAGAAGCTACCATTAAAGCCCGAGGAAAATGAGTCCATTGTATATGTACAGTATACTTTAATATGCTTTGAACCCAGTTAGCAACAATTAATGAACTGAGACAAAATGATTTCAGAAAATGGAATGACAAGTGTGTCGGTGATTAGCAAGATCCACACAGGAAGAGGCTTTAATGCTGGCTCCTGGCATAACTCATTAAGTTTGTATGGTATAATTTCAAAATCCTAAATTCTCACAGGACCAATGACTGGTACTTTATTTCATGTGCAAATGAAGCAATTTCATTGAATGAGTGACTCTCTGCTTTGTTTGTTTGTTACTTTCATTTAACTATGAATAACCTACTCTACCTTTAAGGCAACCATACATTTTACTTGTTCAAGGTAGCATGGAGGCAAAAACAATTGAGATTTGCTTTGTATAATGGTAGCCTGCATATTTACAGAATCTTCAATGTGAAAATATATTATGGTCCAGAACCTCAAGAATGTCATATGGATGCACCCGTGACCATAGGTGGCCATTCAGAAATTTTATTGTCACTAGGATTCAACTGCAGTTTCTTACTATTTTATATATACAGTATATATAGAGTGGGGCAAATAAGTATTTAGTCAACCACCAATTGTGCAAGTTCTCCAACTTGAAAAGATTAGAGAGGCCTGTAATTGTATACATGGGTAAACCTCAACCGAGACAGAACAGAATGTGAGGAAAAAAAAGAGAAAATCACATTATTTGATTTTTAAAGAATTTAAAGAATTTATTTCCAAATTAGAGTGGAAAATAAGTATTAGGTCACCTACAAACAAGCAAGATTTCTGTCTGTCAAAGAGGTCTAACTTCCTCTAACGAGGTCTAACGAGGCTCCACTCATTACCTGCATTAATGGCACCTGTTTTAACTCATTATCGCTATAAAAGATACCTGCCCACAACCTCAGTCAGTCACACTCCAAACTCCACTATGGCCAAGACCAAAGAGCTGTCGAAGGACACCAGAGACAAAATTGTAGACCTGCACCAGGCTGGGAAGACTGAATCTGCAGTAGGTAAAATGTTTGGGGTAAATAAATCAACTGTGGGAACAATTATTAGAAAATGGAAGACATACAAAACCACTGATAATCTCCCTCGATCTGGGGCTCCATGCAAGATCTCATCCCGTGGCGTCAAAATGATAACAAGAAGGGTGAGCGAAAATCCCAGAACCACACGGGAGGACCTAGTGAATGACCTACAGAGAACTGGGACTACAGTAACAAAGGCTGCTATCAGTAACACAATGCGCCGCCAGGGACTCAAATCGTGCACTGCCAGACGTGTCCCCCCGCTGAAGAAAGTACACGTCCAGGCCCGTCTGCGGTCCGCTAGAGAGCATTTGGATGATCCAGAAGAGGACTGGGAGAATGTGTCATGGTCAAATGAAACCAAAATAGAACTTTTTGGTAGAAGCACAGGTTCTCGTGTTTGGAGGAGAAAGAATACTGAATTGCATCCGAAGAACACCATACCCTCTGTGAAACATGGGGGTGGAAACATCATGCTTTGGGGCTGTTTTTCTGCAAAGGGACCAGGACGACTGATCTGTGTAAAGGAAAATTGAATGGGGCCATGTATTGAGAGATTTTGAGTGAAAATCTCCTTCAATCAGCAAGGGCATTGAAGACGAGACGTTGCTGGGTCTTTCAGCATGACAAACACACAGCCAGGGCAACAAAGGAGTGGCTTTGTAAAAAGCATTTCCAGGTCCTGGAGTGGCCTAGCCATTCTCCAGATCTCAACCCCATAGAAAATCTGTGGAGGGAGTTGAAAGTCTGTGTTGCCCAACGACAGCCCCAACGACAGATCTCTAGAGGAGATCTGCATGGAGGAATGGACCAAAATACCAGCAACAGTGTGTGAAAAGCTTTTGAAGAGTTACAGAAAAAGTTTGGCCTCCGTTATTGCCAACAAAGGGTACATAACAAAGTATTGAGATGAACTTTTGGTATTGACCAAATACTTATTTTCCACCATGATTTGCAAATAAATTCTTTAAAAATCAAATAATGTGACTTTCTGGTTTTTTTTCCACATTCTGTCCCTCATGGTTGAGGTTTACCCATGTTGACAATTACAGGCCTCTCTAATATTTTCAAGTGGGAGAACTTGCATAGTTAGTGGTTGACTAAATACTTATTTGCCCCACTGTATATACTATATATGTACATATATTAATCCAGTTTGTAGTACTTGTTGAGTGCTTGCTGTGCCCAGTTGAAAGCCAAGTTTTATGCAATATTTCTAATGATCTTGAGATAACAGGTTTTCACTCATTTTACAAGAAAACTGAAAGTAAAAGTACTGTCAAAGTTAATAGCTGCTTTTGATAAGAACACTAATTCAGACATGAATGTGACAGAGAAAAGCTGGTAGACCTGCGCAGTGAAAAGAACACATCACTTCCTTCAGTGATGTACAAGCAACCCCCAAGAGTTTTGCTCTCCATGCTCTGTGCGCAAGCCTCTTATGTGGTGGCTGTGGGTACAATGCTGTTGTGGGATTTGGCTGTATAGTTATTGAATGAGAGGGATGAGGTCTGGTGGGTTGGAGCAAGCCAGTGAGTAGCAAACACACTCTCAGAGATACATCTGGAATCATATCAGCTAGAGGGATGAAAATATATCAATATGTGCCCTTGTTTCTTTTTGTTGGTTCCTTGAAAGTAATTTAATTTTAACCTTTGCAAATGTTGGCCAATATATTGTGTGCTGACATGAAATGAAGTGTTGCACTGATTTGAATATATTGTCTTTGCTTTTGTTATATAGAAAAAGAGACTCTCTTGGAGCCTTTTGTCCTAAAGGATCTGCTGCCGTCGTCGTTGGGCAGTTACTATCGTTACACTGGTTCCCTGACGACTCCTCCCTGTAGTAAAATTGTGGAGTGGATCATTTTCAGCCGACCAATATACGTCTCTTTCAAACAGGTGAGAAACGCAACACACGTTTTATTTCATCTTTACTGTGGGTCCTAATTAGGGCTGTCAAAATTATTGCGTTAACGGGCGGTAATGAATTGTTTTAATTAATCACGTTAAAATATTTGATGCATTTAACGCACGTGCCCCGCTCAAACAGATTAAAATGACAGCACAGTGTAATGTCCACTTGTTACTTGTGTTTTTTGGCGTTTTGTCACCCTCTGCTGGCGCTTGGGTCCGACTGATTTAATGGGTTTCAGCACCATGAGTGAGCATTGTGTAATTACTGACATCAACAATGGTGAGGTACTAGTTTATTTTTGTATTGAAAATTTTAAAAATTTTATTAAAACGAAAACTTTAAGAGGGGTTTTAAATATAAAATTACTATAACCTGTACTAACATTTATCTTTTAAGAACTACAAGTCTTTCTATCCATGGATCGCTTTAAGAGAATGTTAATTATAATGTTAATGCCATCTTGTTGATATATTGTTATAATCAACAAATACAGTACTTATGTGCCGTATGTTGAATGTATATATCCGTCTTGTGTCATATCTTTCCATTCCAACAATAATTTACAGAAAAATATGGCATATTTTATAGATGGTTTGAATTGCTATTAATTACGATTAATTATGTTTTAAGCTGTAATTAACTTGATTAAAAATTTTAATCGTTTGACAGCCCTAGTCCCAATATATCATTATAAATGTAAGGCTATGTCTACACTAGGACAGATAAATTTCTCCAGGGTATTTTGCCGACTATTTTTAAACCCGTCCCCACTCCGTTTAAGGTGCGTTTAAGGCCACGCCGCTTCTGCAAGATATACCTGCATTTGCGCAAACTACGCATGCGTCGAAAGGAGCAGAATCATGTGTTACGTCATCGCCCATGCGGTTTACCTCTGAACCGGAAACTCATTACTCGCCGTCGGGAAATTTTGAAATTACTACACTTTCTAGACCAGGCGTCGGGAACTCCGTTTTGTGATCAATGTTTTTTTTTTTTTTTTTCCGTGAACGCAATCCAACGCATTATGCGGGAGCGAGAGTGAAGGGACGGCACTGTAGGCTTTTACGAGCAGTTGCCGCGTTGTGATTGAAATAAATCTTTAGAAAACAACAACGAAAGCCTGACATCGTTACTTGGGATGTTACTATCAATGCTCAGTTGCGCTCTCACCACTTGAATATGAACAGATACAAAAATATGGTGTGGCGCTGCGTATATTTCCTGGAAGCTGCAATCAGGAGTACTTGTGCATAACAGTGGCGATCCTGGAAGTGGCGACAGTTTGGACAGGCAGAAATGTCATGAAAAAAACTAATCGCGCACCTCTTTGACTGGGGGTACCACGCAATTCACTTTTCGGGGGTTTAATTTTCCTCCACGCATTTTTATATCAGCATGTTCGGTTGGCATTGAGTTAGGAGGGGCCAGCCCCGCAGCTGGCTGATCGGAGACTTGAGCGTTTTCTTACAGACCTCGTCTCCCGCGTTTTCTCCGCGTAATCCCCGATAGGAGGACCACAAATATGCACTGAATTGAAGCATATTATAGCGACGTAGTTTGAAGATTCAAGAAAAATGTGTGGAAAAGAAAAGAGGAGCAGGAATGCTAACGTCGAAAACATCTTGATCGTCTGCCTCCATTGTTTACAATGCCATCATGCCACAATAAAGATGACGACAACATGACATCACTTCCTAAGCGGCGGGTAATAGTACCCGGCTAACTTATCTGTGTAAGTTTATGCACAGATAAAGAGGCAGATTAGTGTAGCCGACATGCCGTATAATCTAACTAATTACAATTTTAAGGCCATTATCCTTCCTAGTGTAGACATAGCCTAAGAGTTAAAAAAAAAAAATATGCAGCTTCACATAAAATTATGAAATACAAAAAAAGTTGCTCCACTTTTTTGTCAAGTGTTAGTGATTTGTGCAAAAAAGGTGATCATTTTAAAGGTTTTCCTTTCTTGCAACATACTCAAACGATCAATATATACTTAGACAGCGTTCCAAGACAAATGAAGTATAAATTATTTCATGTACGGTGTCATAGAATTAAAAAAAATAAGACATTAATATACCGCCCAGTCAAATTGAGTGAACAGATTTATTAATCTACTGTATCCACACAGTTCTGTACATGTGTGAAATATGAATAATAAGACTTCATAACATACTTATGGATTATACAGCAAACAACAATTGGATATGCGAGAAACACAACAGGGTAACACTTGCATTGAGTGTGGACACAAGCACAGTTTCTGCTCTCTGGCTGTTGATTCTCGAGTGTTGATTAGTCCTCAAATAGGTTTTACTTTCATCACTCTCCCTTGATATTTTATTGCTTTTCCCGTGCTCATAGCCCATTCTTTTGGATGAAGTAGGTCAGCTGGAGTGACAGTTGTTGCTCAGGGCCTGCGTTGAGAGTGGATCAATGCTAAAGCTGTTACACAATACCCCGCCTAAAGTTCCTTTTTTTTTTTCCAACAAACACGCGGACTTGCCACATTTTTCATTGTGTGCTCATTTCTGATAGATATTCCAACAGGGATTTGGGATTTTTACGGCAATCTGGATTAATATGTTGAGAATGCGAAATATTCATTTCATTTTGACGTTCATTCAAACCAATGATGTTTGGTCCAAATGTGATAATGTTGATAATAATGATGATTAATTTGAAACCTGGATCAGGTTTTGGATTGCCTTTCTTCGATCTTTTGGAATGATTCATAGATTAAATAAGAAAATAAGTTATTCAATTTATTCTTTCTTTGTTTTTTGTTTTGTTTTGTTTTCCGGCCTTTTTTGATCTGCATCTGTTGCATCTTGGCTGGCCATCATCAGTTAGAGGCTTTTTACTCAATCTTCACAACGGAGCAACAGGACCATGTAAAATCGGTGGAGTATTTACGCAGCAACTTCAGACCCATTCAGAGCCTGGACAATCGACATGTTTTCAAGTCAGCAGTCAAAGACGCCTGGCTGCCTGATATGTCTCACAGTGGAAGTGGGCCTTTTGGCACTGAGTCTTCTCGAGGTAGGTGTTATTTCTGTTGCTTAAATTACGCAAAATATGTTCACAAATCACGGTAGATCAATTAATATGTAAACACATGGGCAGAAATATCATTTTATAAAGAAAATAATCCACCTACAAATTCCAATTAATCACTGAATTAGCAAGCCGTACAAGTTTAGTGAGACTGATCAGACAAAATTGCAATTCTAGAACTTTTGGAAAAATTTCAATAAGCAACACATTTAGACTCAAAACTAAGGCATATGTAAGGATACTGTCCCCTCTGTAAAAAAAATATCTTTGGTAGTTTTCTTGGTTTACTTTAAAGTGCCTATGACAGAAAAAAGCATGTTTATTTCATATTTCACACAGTAAATTATGCTCCTGAATGAAATGGACCGCTTGGATGTGCGTGTAAGTGATCGTTTTATTTATTCCATTTTTTTAATAATGCAACATGAAACTGAGTAACTTCCTGTTTTGAGGAGGAATGCGAATGTGACGTCACCAGGGTCAGCATCTCACAATTAAGCATTGCGTTATAGCATGCAGATGGACTGCGGATTCAGCTGAATTTTCGGTTTAATTTGTTTATTTTTCGCATCACACCGGCCAAATGTACTGCAGGGTTTTGATTCAAAAACCCCTACCCCAAGATTCGCCAAAAGAGGTCCGACAACTGTGTGACCATTGGACTTACGAGGAAGTGAGTAAACATCGTGTTTTGTATTATGTAAAATTCTGGGGTCATGGCACATGTTTTAATACGGAGGTGGCTTGCATTTTGGGGCTAACAATACTCCTTGTCCACCGAGAATGCCACTCGGCCGACGACCGGCCTGCTTGTCGCACACCCCCAGGAGAGCACTATACTCGGCTTATTGCCCTCTTCGTGTGCCCAGTGTTCGGCTATTCCTTACTACGGGGCGAAACGTCCTACACAATGGTCAGTGCACTTGCACAAGCATCCGCACGCATGCGCACATCGGTTAGAAGCGGCGAGTACTCAATATTTTTGTTTTTATTTCGTTTTTTAGAACCTTTTCACTGCCTCAAAGATACTTTTTGCATGTATTACCCTCTAATACTTTTAACCATTGTGTTTTTTTGTGTTAGTTTTGAAGCAGTTGACCACATTAGTCACATAGCGAATTTAAACCATCCTTATTTGATATAACTACATTTAAGTATTTTCTTCAGGCATTTTTTTTTGTACGTTATGCTTGTATGCATCTAAACAAAACAAATTTAGAGCGCACGGTAGTACTTTGGGTGTCAAATTCGACTAATCGTAGGACGTTTCGCCGATGTAGGAGATTTTGGCAGAACACCGGTGTTCTGTCAATTTTTGCACCCCATCAGAAATTGCGACTTTGTGTTTAAAATGTCCGAGAATACAGCGATTACAGAGTGAACACGACAAACTTTCTTTAAATAAAGGAATTTTTACTTAAGTTTGGTCATGGACGGACATTTAGAAAAGTTGTCTTTTTTAGCTTCGAAAGGCGAGAATAAGACCTGGAAATGGCGCTCGGTTCGGGTTACCATGTCGGCTAGCTGTCACGGCCTCTGGTTTGTTTGCGCTCTCCGAAGCCTGTGCAGGGAAATGACAAAAGCCAGACTAACTCCGGTGGCATAAAATATCGTTCGGTAGGTGCAAGAAGTCAACAGTTTTGACCATTATTGAGTAATTTTGCCATGTCTTACTGAATAAATGCATTTTTAATATTTTATATTCCATTTAGCACTAGACTGTTGTTTGTCATGACCATACCATTTATTTACCAATAGGGGAAAAAATACTTATAGATAAAAATAATATCCTGTAAAAATATTGGAGTAGAGAGATTGAAACAATGATGACATTTTGCTGCTCTGTGTCGTATTTTCCTTGTTCTGAATCATCCCTTTCATTGGGCTGAATTCTATATCAGCTCTATATCTATATAGCTTCTATATCAGACCCTGCCGCCTGGAGCGCTACAATGAAAAGCGTGACTAAACGGCAGATTAAAAGACTAATTTCTCGTCATCTGCGCGTTGCCAAATTGTTGTATACAGTCTAATCACCTCAAAACATGATTCTAATTCACAAATAATGCTAATTAAGACTTTTTTTTATCCTGTCATAGACACTTTAATGTTTACAGTGTACAGTAAGATCTTAAAAGTGTCAAGGTGAAAAGAGCTATCCAGTGTCAAAGTCATTTCAGTTGCAGCCACACGCAAGCCCAGTTAAAGACAAAACATTGGACTATTCTGAAGTGGCTTCGATGAGCCATGACATGCTTCCTTATGAGCTTTGGTAAAAAAATAAATAAATAAATAAATAAAAAGTGCTCGGATACATTTTCTTTCCTATTATCTTAATATTCAACTTATTTAAATGGCATGCTTGCTTGCTGCATGTGTCTAAGTGTTTTTTTATGGTGTTCAGGATCTAGTATGTAGATCAGTATACTTTTTTATTAACTTCTTGAGGGAAATTAAGAAACCAGACCTCCTTTTCATGCAATATACAATAAAAAGTTCTCAATTCTCTCACATGCGGGCATGGGAGTGATATTATTGTGATGGGACAACAAATAATTTTGTACAGCATAGCAAAAATTGAATTTCTCCCCTAAGACAAAAATTTGTCTATTAAAAAACTGTTGTAACTATTCCCACATGCTATGTTTTAGAACTTTTTTTCACTCTTCCATATATTACATAGATAGTCCACAAAGAACACTTCAATAGCAATTTGCTATTTGGTAAGAATTTTAAGGCTGTAATTGTATGCCCAATTTACCACCGTAAATAAAAACTAGCCAAATCTGTTGTAAATATGTTCAGTAATTGTTACTGGATTATATTAAAAAATAAAACATTGATTAAATATTACTTGTCCGGAATGTTGTCTAGTATAAAATTCAAATAATTTCAACTAGATTGTGTTTCAACATAGGGAATCACTTTTTATGTTTTTTTTTTTTTTTCCCAGCACAATTACCGGTAGTTGTTTTTGTTTTTTATTTTGTTGTTCTTTAAGTGCTATTTGTACCAAAACCACACACTAATACATTTTATTTTATTCTGGCAAATCGAGTCCACAATATTTTCTCCCATCAACTCGTCTGATGCTCTCTGTTTGTTTTTCAATTTGCTAATCTATAGTCTCATTAAAGTTCTTTATCTTTTCATCCTAAATTGCTGACAGTTTCTAATGGTAATAAATGAAAGCTATTTAGTGTTCCTTGGTTGCACAGAGGAAACCTCTGACTTCATGTGTGCGTGTGTGTACTCCTTGTGGGTAGGGATATATATGTGTATGGGTGCACGCTTGTGTGTAGATTTTTTTGTGTGTTCTTGGATATCTCTGTGATTTCACCATCGAGCTGTGTAACTCCCCTAGCATAAGGCAGTGGGAGGCACGCCATTCCCCATCTCACTCCTGCCTCATTACCACTGAAACAACAACGCACATTTCAGTGTGCGTGTGTTTGCGTGTATGTGTGTGCGTATCGGAGGGGGACGTCAGTCATTGAATGAATGCAGTACAAATGTGTGAGTTATCCTCTTAAGGTTTTAGTGAGTGTGAATTTCTATGTGTCCGAGCATCTGTGTTTGTGTCAACTATGACGACAAATTCCCTTTCTTTCATCACCTACTGTCTTTCATATGTTCAAGTTAGAGAGTTGCATCACCTACATGCATGCAAAGCACCCCCTCTAAATTAAATAAAAAAATAATAAAAATGAAAAAATGACACACACTTCGTTCCATGGGCTTTTTTAAGCATGCTGCAGCAAAATGTCTGTGGTTATGACCTTGAGCGCTGCTGTTGGAAACATTGGATATGTTTTATTTTTAGTATTATTATTTTTTATTTTTTTCTTACCTGTCCTGTTTACCTGCTTACGGAGAATAAAACTCTGAGTGTCCTTATGGTCTGAAGAATTTTAATGTGCTAGTATTACATGGGAGTTTGATATAAATCTATTGTGGTTGTTCATTATGTTTTGTTTATTAAGGAGAGGTGCAAGCAGGAAGGGGTTATGGGGGACAGAAAGGAAGGAAGCAGACAATATAAGGGTATAAGTATGTCTTTTCTTTTAGAGCAAGCAGGCTGAAGGAAAGGAGCAGCTGCAGAACACGACAGGTCTACAACCTGTATACCCACAGTAATAAAAATGTAGGCCATTTAAGTGGAGGCGGAGTTTGCGAAAGGTCAATTACATTATTCGCTGTGGATGGGTGACACTCTTGCTTACATGCTTTACTGCCCCACAATCGCCAGACAATCGTAGCAATGTACCATTTGTCTACCACCATCTGTTAGCCAATTTTAGAGACTCCTGAAAGAAATTGCTTCGTTTTGGTAGAACCAACTCATGATCAACCTCTGATTAACTAAAGAACAGGAAAAAAGATAGAATCAAACTTTTTTTACCTGTTAAGAAGGGAATCTTGGAAAACAGTCAGAATTGTCTAAAATGGCGGGCAGTTAGGGATTAACTGTTCTGAAAACAGTTTACATTAAAATTTTTGGGAGGTACGGTTGTGGTTAGGGGCTGGATGGGGGGTGACATTCAGTTGATAGTGAAGGCATCTGGTTTAGCCCATCTCATACAGGAACAAAAATATGCACAATACTACAAATACAGTCGACCTATATTGTTTTTAATTTTATTACGCAATATTATCGTCCATATTTCTGACGCAAGCCAGCACTCAAAGAGATATAGAAGTGCCTCATGTGATCTTTAGAGGAGAGTAGGTCACTGAAAAAGTTCTTAATCTTTTGCTCCACTACTCCCACTTTGTTTAACCCTTTAACACCGAACGTGTCGGCAGCGACGCGTTTAAACATGTCGTCTTTGAAGCTTCGTCACGCTGTAATTACGTCACCCACGCACCACTGGTTGGTCTCATTTGAAAGTACGGAAGTTGATGTCCACACCAGTTTTTATTTGAAGTCAATCGACTAAGAAAAACGGGAAATAATGCCATTTGAATTTTATAGTTTTATTGCACTCATAAATATGCATTAAAACGCTGCATGTACCATGTATCTGTCTCCATATTTCCATCATTTCTTGTCCTTTTTCAAAACTGAAAGCAGCACAAGACTACATATCCCAAGATCCGTTGTGATGTCAAGGAGGACGAACCGAATGTGAACATTTTTAATAAATTGCCGAGTTAGGCGCCAAGGAAAAGGAGGCATGAACACCGGTTGGATTGCGCGAGCGACTTTGAAACGTGCAGAATGAATCGAAAACTAATTTTAGCGCAAGCTAATGCATTTTTTCATCAACTCAAGGAATAGGATGAGCTGTATTTGTCGTTGTTTTCCTCTGATTAGTCGGCGTCTCGGCGAGTAGAAGTGACAGCAGCGCTCAAACGGCAGAAGAGTAGGCTGTGTGACGTTGTATGTGACGCAGCTCAGTGGCCTGTTCAAAAACAAACTTTATTGAGTGCGCAAAAAAAAAAAACTTTATCAGGTCGCATGCCTGAAAAAATTGAATTGAACTGAACTACTTGTCAATATTTTTGAAAATACTTTTTTTTCAATGTTATATATATATTTTTTCTTCACTATGAATCTTTTCAATTTTTATATAGATGTGTGTTCGAGAAGCTTGATTTCATGTACGTATACTTAGATAAGGTGATGGGTATAATACCTAACTTCACAAAGAGATATCCTCCAAACCCTTTTTGTGTTAGATGATATATATATATATATATATATATATATATATGTGGGTGTTTGTTTGTTTTTTCTCACTATTTTGCACTGTATTTAACCTGTATTGACCATAGTATGTGTAAAGGCCAAAAACGCCTATGACCATACCCGCTGTTTGTGTTGAATAGTCAAACATAAAACTATTCAATCTTATTTTTTTCTATTGAATGTTTATCCTAACAAGTTGAATAAATATTATCAAGCTTCAAAACGGTTGTTCAAGCATGTTTGGTTGTCAATGGGACACCAACATTACAAATTTTGAAAAAATATTTTGGATTTTTTTTGTCTTTTTGGGTCCAAAATGTGGATTATAATTGGTCAGTGAAAAAAACAACAGTTTGGACATAAAGTTCAAGGTGTCCTGAAAAAAGGGACCCAACTTGGCCATTGTGAACAATTTTTTCTTTGAAATATAAAGGCAACATCAAATGCATGCAAATTCGGCCAAAATAGGCTTAGGTGTTAAAGGGTTAAGCAACACATCCTCAACCATCCTATACTGTATCTCACTGCTGAACTCAAAAAAATTGATATTGATTTGTATTTATTCTGTGGGTCAGACTGCAGACAAAAAAGATCTATAATGCCTTGTTGGTTTATTTCATGATATCCCTGTCAATTTCAAGGTCAAAGAGTCAACAGTCATTTTGATGGTATCACTAAACTCTTGTTGCACTTTACGAAGTAAAACTGTACATTCACAAGTATTGTGTCAGGTATGGTTCATACATTTTGATTGATACAATTGTTGTCAAACATAGAATACAGAATATGTTCCGTGTTCTAAAGACAGACACCAAAAAAAAAGTGCATTGCTGTGCTCAGGTCTTATCTTTTTAAACCAATATATCTTTCAGGCTTTTCAATAGTCCCTCTTAATAAAAGGCTGAGTGACAAACTTGGGATTGTAATGTAATGCAATAGCGCTTCACATTCACATATTTGCAACCATTTTTAGGCCTGTTATGTATTAGGTCATTGTGTATCAGATGCGTGAGAGCTTAATGAGGTTCACCCTGAGGATTTAAAAAAGGTACAAGTGCAGCATGAAGTAGTTTTGAAATGTAAGTGCCTGTGTAAGTGCTCCTTCACAATACTGTGTGATGGCCTGTCAGAACACCTAACCAGGGAAATCCACATAAGACCTTAACTGGCTTATCTTCTAATTTTATATTTTTATTCTTTTAAAACTTTTTTTCACTCACAGAAAATGTAATTCCTCAAGGGACAGCTGAGCTTGCATTGTGAAATTCATGTTAAAACATTGTCCATACAGTTTGAGACTGAAACTGATTATTTAAATCTCTTTCCTCTGAAAATAATTGCATCCCTAAATTGGATTTTTCTACTCAATGTGTACATCTTTCTTAATAATCAATTCATGGGGCAGACTTGGGAACATTTTCTTCTGACAGCATACTGTTGATGCATGTAATAAGGGCTTCGACTTTAACACATTCTTCCCGTCCGTAAGCACAAAACTCTACTGCCCAACCCATAATCAAGACCATGGCAATCGATCAATAACTGGTCACAATGCTGCAGGCCAGATGATAGCCTCTTTTACTCAGTCATGTGTAAGTGTTTTTGTGGGGGGTGTTTGTGTGTGTGCACTTGTTGGCATGCTTATCCCTGATGAAAGCCGTAGGAGGATCTCTTAATCAACTTGTCTGATGGATTGGATTTGAACCTGTATAATAATATAATAAGAATATGTGCTATTGCTCTTTTTAAGCAACCCATAGTGATCGGGGATACATAATGTCAGAGATGGGAAGTAATTAAATATAAATATGTTGTTAACATTATTTTTCAAGCCTACTTAAATATTTACAGTATTTTTCTAATTATGTTCATTATTTTTTCAACCTTCTATAATGAAGAAACAGTTTACAAAATAAAAGATGTGATTGGAGAGGTAAAATCAAAAAAGTTTGAGATTTTGATTGATCGCACAGTCAGTTCATTCATTAATTGAGACCTTTGGGAATTAGTTGGAAAATAGCAGCAGTATCTTGAAAAAATGTGAGCAGTGTATCTTTAATGATGAAGGAAACACATTTGGAGAAGCAAGCTATTCCCGATTATTAAGAGAAATGCATGATGTTATTGGCGCGATTTGTGGCAATTGCTCCAGGAATTAAGCAAGTTCACATTGTGAATACTTTTGTCATTTGGGCATATTGTAGACCTTGATTAATACCCAATGAAGTAGAGCTGAAAGTACTACCAGTGCCCAAAAAACCTTATATTTTCTTATTAAGTTAGGTCATTATTGCCTGAGTTATTATCTAATTTGCATAACACGACATATGGATGTTATTAAATTTAAATTACACGATACAGGGAGTCCTCGAGTTCCGTTCCTACGCTGGCAACGTACCGTATTTTTCGGACAATAAGTCGCAGTTTTTTTCATAGTTTGGCTGGGGGTGCGACTTATGTGTGAAATTATTAACACATTATTATATCATTTCATGTTATATTGGTGTTTTGGAGTGACACTGATGGTTTGGTAAGCTTGTTAGCATGTACTTTATGCTATAGTTATCTGACTAACTCTTGACAGCTATGTTACGTTAACATACCGGGCCACGTTCGCATTTCGTTGTTCATGCATCATGTAACATTATCATACTGTACACTTATTCAGCATGGCTGTCAAACTATTAAAATTTTTAATCAAGTTAATTACAGCTTAAAAATTAATTAATCATAATTAGTCGCTATTCAAACCATCTATAAAATATGCCATATTTTTCTGTAAATTATTGTTGGAATGGAAAGATAAGACACAAGATGGATATATACATGCAACATACAGTACATAAGTACTGTATTTGTTTATTATAACAATAAATCAACAAGATGGCATTGATATTATTAACAATCTGTTAAAGCGATTCATGGACAGAAAGACTTGTAGTTCTTAAAAGATAAATGTTAGTACAAGTTATAGAAATTTTATATTAAAGCCCCTCTTAATGTTGTCGTTTGAATAAAATTTGTAAAATTTTCAATCAAAAAATAAACTAGTAGCCCGCCATTGTTGATGTCAATAATTACACAATGCTCATGGGTTCTTAAGCCCATAAAATCAGTCGCACCCAAGCGCCAGCAGAGGGCGACAAAACTCCAAAAAATACAAGTAACAGGTTGGCACTGCACTGTGCTGTCATTTTAATCTGTTTGAGCGGGGCATGTGCATTAATTGCGTCAAATATTTTAACATGATTAATTTAAAAAATTAATTACCGTCTGTTAACCTGATAATTTTGAAAGCCCTGATTTTTACTTTAAATTGCCTTTCAAGATGACATATTTCTTCTATATGTTGGATTTTATCAGGTAAATTTCCCCCCAAAATGCGACTTATACTCCAGTGCGACTTATGTTTTTTTTTCCTCTTCATTGCGCATTTTTGGGCTGGTGCCACTTATACTCAGGTGCGACTTATAGTCCAAAAAATACGGTTCCCTAAATTTCCATTTAAGTCAGATTTCACCGTTGAAGTTGCAAAATACTTTGTTTAAAAAAATGAAAATACCTTAAAATAAAAATATAAGATGCTGTTCTTACCATTACTGCTAGAAGGTGGATGGAGAGTTTGGATTTTCAATGGTTTATTGGCAAACAAAAGCACAGAACACAACTACTGACGCCCAAAAAATGAAACAAAAAATCAATACAGCCATTGCTCGGACAGCCCAGAAAACACAACACATCAAATATACAACTTGAAGCTTATATTCAGCCCGATTCGTTACATTACTATTCTTATTTTCACGTTACGTAAACCGGAAGTTATTGGTTTCGCCGACTGTGAACTGTGAACACTAAACCACGATTGGTGACAAGCTAGGCGTTTTGAGGTCTGAACGTAGCATTATCTTTACCAGTGTTTGTTAGTGTCTGTCTCCTTTCTCCAACCATTTTATGACTTTAAGCTTCATTTCCATGGTAATTAATTTTCTTTTGGCTGGACCTAGAGAACCCAGCTTTCTTCTTTGGAAGTACAATATGAAAAAAGAAGGGCGAAAAAGACACAGCTACACTCGCCGCACAAACACAGACAGGCACTATACACTAGCTCAAGTCGAAACGTCAAGGACATTGTAACCCAAGGACTGCCTTTATTGACAATGAGTTGGCATATTTATTTCGCATTCTTCACTAAGCACACCAAAATACCAGAACTTGTAAACCACACAGCAATGTAACATTTTAATTTGCCAAACCTGTCATCCCATTGCTACAAGGTACTGAATGCATGTTAGGACCCCAGATGATATAATCCAATAATATTTTTCCTGCTTGGAGGTGATTCTTCATAGCTTCATAATGACGTCTGTGCATGTCTGTGTGTGTTCTACTCTGTGAAGGTGTGCTTTGTGTGTTAAAGTGTATGACTAATGACTTTAGTAATGCTAAACCACACGGGGCTCGACTGCATGTTATGAATAGAAAATCACTGTGGTTCTTCATGAGCATGATAATCAATTTGGTTCTTACAGGCACGTGAGCCTTATTCTCTATCAAACCATGTTCATCATTGAATTGTTGTGCTCATTTGCATTATATGATGCAGTGTTTGGAATAATCAGTGGTCGTCATTTCCTCATTGTCAGTAGTAATGAATTGATGCTTTACATAGTCACATATTACATATTCTCAACAAGGTAGGTGAACAACACACAACATGCGCCTAAGAACACTACCACAGATTTTTAACAAACTACACAGCTGCATTGAGGCAAAGACGGATGTTTGATGGTAATGCCTTGTTCACAGTAATTTTCCATTCCTCCCAACACGGAAGCATTGAAATCCGTCCAAGAAGAAAGGTGTTTGAAGTTCAACTAAAGATCATTTAGTTTTATTAGAATTTAATATCTTTATACTACTATTTATTTTTCATTCCTGTAAATCCAAGCAATAATACAAAGCAAAATGTAATAAACTATAGAGAATGATGAAGGAATTAGATACAGTGGGGCAAATAAGTATTTAGTCAACCACTAATTGTGCAAGTTCTCCCACTTGAAAATATTAGAGAGGCCTGTAATTGTCAACATGGTTAAACCTCAACCATGAGAGACAGAATGAGTGGGAAAAAAACTGAAAATCACATTGTTTAATTTTTAAATAATTTATTTGCAAATCATGGTGGAAAATAAGTATTTGGTCTATACCAAAAGTTCATCGCATTACTTTGTTATGTACCCTTTGTTGGCAATAACGGAGGCCAAACGTTTTCTGTAACTCTTCACAAGCTTTTCACACACTGTTGCTGGTATTTTGGCCCATTCCTCCAGGCAGATCTCCTCTAGAGCAATGATGTTTTGGGGCTGTCGTTGGGTAACATGGACTTTCAACTCCCTCCTTACCCCGTGGCGTCAAAATGATAACAAGAAGGGTGAGCAAAAATCCCAGAACCACACGGGGTACTAGTGAATGACCTACAGAGAGCTGGAACCACAGTAACAAAGGTTACTATCAGTAACACAATGCGCCGCCAGGGACGCAAATCCTGCACTGCCAGATGTGTCCCCCTGCTAAAGAAACTACACGCCCAGGCCCGTCTGCGGTTTGCTAGAGAGCATTTCGATGATCCAGAAGAGGACTGGGAGAATGTGTAAGAACTTTTTGGTGGAAACACAGGTTCTCTTGTTTGGAGGAAAAATAATACTGAATTGCACCATACCTACTGTGAAGCATGGGGGTGGAAACATCATGCTTTGGGGCTGTTTTTCTGCAAAGGGACCAGGACGACTGATCTGTGTAAAGGAAAGAATGAATGGGGTCATGTATCAAGAGATTTGGAGTGAACATCTCCTTCCATCAGCAAGGGCATTGAAGATGAGACGTGCCTGGGTCTTTCAGCATGACGATTATCCCAAACACACAGTCAGGGCAACAAAGGGAGTGGCTTCGTAGAAGCATTTCAAGGTGCTGGAGTGGCCTAGCCAGTCTCCAGGTCTCAACCCCAAAGAAAATCTGTGGAGAGAGTTGAAAGTCCGTGTTGCCCAACGACAGCCCCAAAACATCACTGTTCTAGAGGAGATCTGCATGAAGGAATGGGCCAAAATACCAGCAACAGTGTGTGAAAAGCTTGTGAAGAATTACAGAAAATGTTTGGCCTCCGTTATTGCCAACAAAGGGTACATAACAAAGTATTGAGATGAACTTTTGGTATAGACCAAATACTTATTTTCCACCATGATTTGCAAATAAATTATTTAAAAATCAAACAATGTGATTTTCAGTTTTTTTCCACATTCTGTCTCTCATGGTTGAGGTTTAACCATGTTGACTATTACAGGCCTCTCTAATATTTTCAAGTGGGAGAACTTGCACAATTAGTGGTTCACTAAATAATTAAGGCAACTTATGTGTGAAATTATTAACACATTGTTATATCATTTCACATGATATTTTGGTGTTTTGGAGTGACACTGATGGTTTGGTAAACTTGTTAGAATGGTCTTGATGCTATACTGGTAGTTATCTGAATAACTCTTAATAGCTATGTTACGTTAACATACCGGCCACGTTCGCATTTCGTTGTCCATTCATCATGTAACATTATCATTAGGGCTGTCCCAAACGACTATTTTCCTCTCAATTAGTCAGCCGACTATTTTTTCGATTAGTCGACTAATCTAATATTTTTTTTTTTTTTTTTTACTACTTTAATAATGAAATTTTTGTTCAAGCTTATTAATTCACAAAAAAACATTTTGGAACACATAAATTCTTTATTAAAGTATAAATAAATAACAAATACAAATAATAAATCACAAACAATGAGGTCAAATGCTGCTGGCATTAACTAGTGCAAAAAAATGTAAACGGAAACACTGTGACTTCACCTCTTTAACAGGAGTCAAAACAATTCTTACTCTTTTTGTGGTATGTCAGTGTCTATATTGTTCTAAATGTATATTGTTCTAAATGAATTGCAATGTCCCGGACAACCATTTTCAAAATAATTTTTATTAGTTCAGATGCTTTATTTGGTGTGCATTCCGCATTTTTGGGGGATGGGAAAAACTGTTCAACTATTGTTTGTTTTAACCTGAAAATAGATCAAGTAGAGGCAGGGGCGGACTGGGACTAAAAAGCAGCCCTGGAGTTTGACTCAGCCCAGCCCACAAGAATCGCTGTATACAGACACTCTAGGGGGGTCCGGGGGCATACCCCCCCACCCCACCCCCCGCCCGGGAGAATTTTAAAAAATATTTTATTGTAAAATGCATCAATTTCGTTCACTTTGAGAGAAAAATGAGGAAAATGTGTCTAGACCAGACATGTCCAAAGTCAGGCCCGAGGGCCAGATGTGGCCCATGGACAAATTTCACCCG
The DNA here is from genome assembly GCF_030265065.1 of Corythoichthys intestinalis. Taxonomy (NCBI): domain Eukaryota; kingdom Metazoa; phylum Chordata; class Actinopteri; order Syngnathiformes; family Syngnathidae; genus Corythoichthys; species Corythoichthys intestinalis. The sequence continues at coordinate 27,761,403 of NC_080403.1, read as the reverse complement.
GCCCCCAGCCTCTGTCATAAAATCAATAACGTCTGGCCCACACACGGACTTAAAAAATTGGTCAGCAGCACTGCTACCAGCATATGAAGTAGCTTACACACTAAATGCTGCTCCTCATTTACCCGCTATAAGGCTGCGGCACTCCACACAACATTACCCCGTGTGACCCTTTACTCCCAATTTTCTAAAATGGCGACAATCAACAAAAAAAAAGAAAGTTGATTGCGATGGCCGACGCTTCAAGGATAGGTGGAAATTGGACCATTTCTTCTCTAAAATACGCAACAACTGTGTCTGCCTCATTTGCAAAGAGACCGTCGCTGCTTTTAAAGAATTCAATGTGAGGCAATATTACCAAACAAGATAGGCTGACATGTATGACAAGATTACAGGGAAGATACATAGCGATAAACTGGAGCAACTTGAAGCTAGTTTAATTTCACAGCAGCAGTATTTCGCAAGAGCCCGAGAGTCGAAAGAGTAAGCCACAAAGGCTGGTTGCGAGATTGTTGAAATGATTAATTTTAGAAAAATAATAAAGCAAATGTGACACACACAATGGCTTGCTAAAATTTGCTTAAATATATTGTTCTACTTAAAGGACGTCAGCCAAGGTCGGCCCCCCACATTTTTAACACACCAAATCTGACCCCCTTTGCAAAAAGTCTGGACACCCCAGGTCTAGACTGTGACTGTCTGACTTGGGGCGCTCAAAGTACTGCAGGGATGAACTGTAGTTGGATACATCTTCTGCCCTAGCTCTATAATCAACCTGAATAAACAAATAAAAGAATTTCTTTTTCAAAGCAAGTTTTATGTATCCAATTGATTGTAATAACACCTATCCCGTGTCTATAAAATGACTTCATTGTTTATGCCATAATTAATCTTGCCACACAAATAATAAATTCCAATGAAAATACAATAAACATTTCAAGACAAATCCTGTAACCTTCATTGGAAAGTATTAACCAGAAAACAAAACGATGTATAAATGATTAAAAATATATATCAATTCAACTACCTAAACTTGAAAGTAAAACAATTCATTTTATTAATATTTTGTTATATTTCTTCTGAATTAATATTGCTGCTGCGTGTGCATACGTTGTTTTACAGCTAAAATGTTTGCCAATTGCTAATATACCTAGCAAGTAACCCTCTCCATCTCAACCCTTCGTGGGCCACAACAAGTCTTTCAGCCAGGTGCATTGCTGCCACCTGTCGGATTCGATGCGAACTGTAGATAATCACAGAGTAGAGAGGGGATAAAAACAGCGTAGTATGTATGGCGGCCGCCGGCCGTCCAGAGCACCGGCCGTTCTGTGATCCTCCAGAAGCTACAGATTACCAGTCCGCCCCTGAGGGCACACTGAAATATTACCACAATTATTTTGAATGAAAGGCCCACATACCCACAGTAACAAAAATTAAATATATAGTAAATATTTTATAGTATACTACTATATGTAATACTTTATAATATTAAGTAACTAACATTAGTGCAGTAATGGATTACAGTAAGCAGGCCAGTGCTGTTTCCATATATATTTTTATTATGTATATACAGGATATATGTATATATTTTGCCCAAGTGGGAGCTTCCATTATCCTAATTTAATAATAATTTGAAAAAAAAAATGATATAATTATATTATATATGTATTAATTATTTTATTAAATAAAAATGCACGTTGATACGATGCACATAAAGGCAAGTTCCATTAAAAAAAAAATCGTTAGAAAGTTGTATGGATTTACAATCCGCTAGCTTGTTGTCTTCTAAAATTACACTTGGGTGACGGCACTTCAAGTGTTCGTTCATAGCCGACGTGCTACCGTGGTATGTGAGCTCAGCTTAGCAAAGAGTACACAAAGTGGCACCCTCCATATTTTCCTTGAAATAATTCCAGGCTCTGGCTATTCTGGTCCGCTTTTTTGGCTTTATGCCGCTTTCATGTGTTACCAATTCTGCCCTTTTTAGTAATTGGCAGCGTTTTCAACCTCTCGCCACAGTGAGGAGTGAACCAGCCATTCACTTAGCTCGTTGTCGTCGGTTCGTCCAATTTCCTCCTCAGGAAGGTGGTGGCGTGCATAAAAACACCGAGGCATCAGATGGCTCTTTATGGATACTTTTATTGACCAAAACAAAAACATGGGGGACGCAGCCACTCAACTTGCACTTTTCCAACTCACCGATCTAGCTCCCTCTCTCTCGCTCGCCCACATTCTTCCTCTTTGCTCAATCTGACAACGTTGGTCTCATTGAAATAACAGCGGCCCCCTTGGGGGTGCCAGTAACATCTGCTTGTATCGCGAGCACCCGCCATTCTAAACTCTATCGGCATGTATTTTTTTTTTAACCCGTCATTACCCGTTGACGGTATGTTTTGCCCGTCGACACATTTACGTCATCGATGACGTCGACAACGTCGAATAGTCGGGACAGCTCTAATTATCATACTGTACACTTATTCAGCATATTGTTCGCTCTTGTATTTTTTATTTCTAATTGTCTTTCAAGATGACATATCTGTTCTAAGTGTTGGATTTTATCAAGTAAATTTCCCCAAAAAATGTGACTTATACAGTACTCCGGTAAGACTGATATGTTTTTTTTTTTCTTCTTCATTGCGCATTTTTGGGCTGGTGCGACTTATACTCAGCTGCGGCTTATAGTCCGAAAAATAAGGTAGATTTGTAAAGATAAAACGCTACTCTTACTCCCCTACTCTGGGCTACGCAAGATTCGTTACATTTCTGCTCTTTATTCTATATGTTAGATTTATTTTTTTTTATTTTTTTATTTTTTTGCTAGCGAGGCTATTGCCAACAGCAGTGCGACTAATTTCACCAATGAGACATCGCAACAATCATAATATGACTCCATTACACCAATCAGACACAAACTTGTTCTATGCTCACGTTAGCCTGTTCAATCACGTGTCTTTAGAGCACCTTAACAAATTAAGTATTTGACATAGAGGGGCTGCCCACAACATGAATTGAAATTGCGGATTTAAAACTCTCTCCCAGTTTTTATTTGACACCGATTGACCACGAAAAACCGGAAATATGATCCTTTTAATTTTATAATAGGAACAATGAAGGAACTACAGTATTCACTATTCAAACTAGGAACTATTTTCTCCACTAGTGGGCAGGGCACTCATGCTCTTTGGACGAATAATGCTTCATTACTGTTTTTTTTTTCTCTCTTTAATTTAATGATTTTTTCCCCCCATTTTTACTTAATGTGGTAATGTAATGGTTGTTGTACAGTATATTTATTCAACAGTTCATATAGATTGTGCTGAGAGAGAAAAAATACCATTGTTGTAAAAAAAAAAAAATCAAACAAAAATAAGCAGTTTCTTGAAATGTTACTCATTACTTAAGTATTCTTTTCACTGGATACGTTTTTACTTGTACTTGAGTACATTTTTTTGTATGACTACTTTCACTCTTACATGAGTAATATTATTTTGAAGTAACGCTACTCTTACTTCAGTAAATGTTTTGGCTACCTCTGGTCCTAGTCATCAAGAGCTAGCAAAAATGTCTGCAATGACAATGTAGTTTTTGCGCTGAGAAAATACGACTGCCCAAATAAGACTCTCTCTACTGTGTAGACTAGGACTGTCAAGATTAGTTGTCATTTTCGTTAATCTGTTGTTTTTGTCTATGCTTTCTTTTTTCATTGAAACGTCTTCTAAATCCTTAATTTTCATGTTTATTCATAGCTGTGTCCTTTCCTCATTTTATTTCTTACCTTCTTCTAGTGTGCAGCAGTGCGCCCGTGAACATGAAGGTGCAGCATGTGAATGTAAGCGCCCTGGTGGTTCGTTGGGCACGTCCAGAGGTCATCTACCACCCACCTATCCTCCACTTTCTGGTATCCTACAGCTGGACAGCTCATGACGACAGCTTTGAGGAGACACACCTCACTGATGCGAAACATAAACTGGTGAGATATCGTATAAACTTTAAACTGCTCCTTATGGTTCAGGAGTATATCAGGTAACAACTAGAGCGAAGAGAAGAAATGCTGCAAAGATTCTGTTGGTGGTAATTGTTTGCCTCTCATTTCCAAGCGGAAAGTACATGTGTCAAACATTAACCAACCTTTACCTGCATTTAGTAATTTCTCCAAAACAAAGTTGCTGAGTTACACCTGGCAAATAATCTAGTGCATGGCAGTGAAATCCACAGATACACATCCTGCCCACATCCTCATTATAACATTATTAATTTTTAAATCTAATGCTGGTAACACTGTTAGTTATTCCTAAAGTGTGTTAACAGCAAATATTCCCTCTTGGCTTTGACATGATAGTGCTTTGGCTGCTGCGTCAAAGCAGTTCTTTGGCCAGCTTCACTGATCATGTCACTGGCTTGAACTCAGTGTGATGTTAATTAATTCAGCCGTACTAAAATGGCTTGTGCATGGATGCATTTTCACAAATGGTCAAATACCTAAAGATTTACTTGGTAAAACACCCCCCCCCCCCCCAAAGACGTTCTATGTACGAGTCATGCATCCATTGATTTTCTATACTGTGTGCTAACTGATATGTGTGAACTGAACCAATGCCGCATACACCAAAGTCAGCCAAATATATAACCATCAGTGACTGTACTGTTGTTAAAAAACAAAATTTTCCATAAAGAAATTTTTTAAAAAAACCTTGAAAAATGTATGCAGACTGACTTTGAAAGTAACATCATAAAAACATTAGCAGGATATTGAATAGACTGCTTTCTAAGCTGTTAAACTTTTATTTCATTTGCGCTTATTCATAACTATAGAATATTTGGAAATCATTGTGGTCATTATTTGCACCAATTGTTCGCCATAATGCACTCAATACTTTCAATTCAACTAGAAATGGCATTTGTCACTCTACATACTCCCATTTGCTGTATTTCTGTAAAATGGTTTCTTCGCTCAGTTATCATTTAGTATACCCATGAAATTAACAACTACAATGAACATTTTAAATTACCCACATACTCCTCTGATGTGACGCCCAGTGCTCTGTGGCTCATCACACTATTGCACAGCCTTGATCTAAGACGGATTTTATCTGAGAAATTCAGTTAAGTCGAGTCAAATTCTACTTAGTGAGTCAAGGATGCAGACGAGACACTTGTCTTGAACTCCCACTTATTAGTCATGTTTATTACTCTAAGACTGTGAGCTGGACACTTTATAAAAACACAAGCTCAGGCACGAAGGGGAATATATGATAGCAAACACATATTGGTTGTATATCACAGCCACACATGCACACATCATCATCCCCACCTTCGTAAAAAGCAAGCTTCAAACTGGGAAAAAATTGCGCTTTTGCATTGATGCAGGTGAACAGTCAGAAATGAAAGAAACACACAAATGTTGCAGCATTGGGCATTGGCACTGAATCTGAATCTGATTAAATGTTATAAATTAATTAGTTCCCTTGTAAATTGTAAATGAAGTACAAGTAGTATCTGGATTACGAACGAGTTCTGTCCCTACACTGGCGACGTAAGACGAATTTTAGCGTAAGTCAGAATTAACCCTTTATGTACCCCTAAATACTTCCCAAATCTCTCAATAACTATCCAAAAACATTTATCATACGTCATTGTACTGTCCTCGCCAAGACATTGAAGCTAAGCTCCGAAATGACGATGACAGACGTCCGTGTGGTTTGCTGGCTTTATTCAGCTGCTCATGATATCAACAACTGCAGATTGGAACAAATGCACTCTTCCTCGTGTGTGCGCGTGCCTGTGCGCTCTTCTTTGCGTGCGCAAATACGTTCTCCTTCTTCATGTTGACATGTGCTCCTACTCACATGCTATTAGAACTACCTTTTCTACGCTTCCTGCGCCAAGATAAAAGCATGCGTTACAAGACAAAAGTCAACATTATTTAAAAAAAAGAAATAAAAAGTAAAAGACAAGACTCCGGCGGTATAAAGTAAAAATCATGTAAATCGGGTACGTTGTAATCCGGGGACTACTTGTACTTTTGATAGGGTTTAGACAAGCAGAAAAGACGAAATATGCCCTGACTCTACGGCACCAGCAATCCACGTACGTGTTTTTTTTTTGTAATAATAATATGTATATATAAAGTATATATATAGTATCTATTATTTTAAAATAAAATTAGTTTCCTATCAGGGGCTACTTAAAAATGGTAAAAAGTGGTGGAATTAATAAACTTCAATCAAAACTGACTCAATTGTATATTATATATGTATTAGCATCATTGTTATTTCATTTTCTCCGTCAGTTTCAATAGTGTCCAGTGATTTTGAATTGTTGTTAATTTTGTCAAATGCCAAACATTGTTGTTTTATTTAGCCTACATTAAGAAGATAATTTATTTGTGTGAAAACAGTTTTCGAATGAATGAATGTTTTTCCACAGTAGTCAAAAGCTGCGACAGATTTTTTTCAGAACAACAAGAGTTTGTGTCATCAGCAAATAAAAATTAGATGAACAGAAACAGCAGATATCATTAATGTAGAGTATGACTAATTTAGCACCAAGCAAACGCCGTTCGGGACCCGTGTGCGATCATCAATCGGTTTGATTTTATATTGTTTAACTGCACATGCTGATTTCTATCATCAACTCTGTATCCGTTGATAAGCCAAACCTCTTTTGCCATACCACTCGAGTTTTTTTTTTTTTTAATTAATATTTTATTATTTATATTATCTATTTTAGCTTTTTTTTTAATATAGTTTTTTAATCTATGTAAATCCCAACAGTAGATTCTTTTCTATTTATACTACAAGCACACAAGATCTATTACTGCCATAGTGGTGGATTTTTTTTTTCTCTGAAACTAGACTTTTGCTTAATTAGATTGTTGCGTGAAAATAGTATTTTTTTAGAGGGTTTTTTTTCTACAACGGTGGTTACTATAATTAGTAAATAGTTTATCTCCACTTTTATGAATCAGATTGACCTTTTAAGGACAAGTTACAAATATACAAACTGCCTTCTTCCTCCTCATGAACATAGCCCGTCTTCGCCCCTCACTCACCTTCTCTGCTGCAAAAACCCTCATCCATGCCTTCATCACATCCAGACTTGACTACTGTAATCGCATTCTGTAGGGTTATCCATCCAAACTCCTCAATAAACTAAAATATATCAGCTGCACACCTTCTCACCCGAACCCGCTAAATAGATCACATAACCCTTGTTCTCCGCTTATTTTGTTTATGTTGTTTTGATGGTTTCTTTGCTTTCACTGTACAGTGTGTTTGAGCATCTGTAAAAGCACGCCACAAATAAACTTTATTAATATTATTACTATAATGAAAAAAATATGTGAAATGTTGTACTACATATTATCTAGATATTTTTGATGAATTTTGTATCGATGTTATAACTGTCAATTGACTTATTATTATTGATTTTTTTACCAACATTTAATTAACTATATCATTTACCGCACTAAGGAACATAGTGGAAGAGTTGTTTTTAATGCATATGTTTTTAAAATGTATATTTTTGCTCAGGAATTTCATTTTCTAGTTTACTACCTACATTAATAAACTATTTATTAAAATCATTTACCCGTCACTTATTTTATCAAGAGCAATATTTTTGTCTTTCATGAAAATATCTGGAAAGTTTATTTTTCAGATCCATTATTATGTAGTTGAATATTTGATGTTTGCTATGTATTCCTCCTGTTCATGAGACAGAGTAATAAGAGAAGGTGGTGAAATAGACAGGATTCATCCCCTTCATTTCCTAACATTGTGGTCTGGTGGTCAACTCACAGAATTCTAATGCTAGGCTGGAGGCGATACAACACTGCCAGTCTGTGCAAAAAGCATGACCTTGGGCCAATAGCTCTATGGGAAAACTGTGGAAAGGTTGCAAAAAAAGAGATCAGAGTGCCCCCTAGCTTTTAGACGGAGGATCAGCTGTGATATAATATGAGAAAATAAGGATTTTCCCCCCTCCATAATTACCTCAGGAGACCATACCTCACTCTGAAATCTGCCCATTCCCTCTGTCATTGCATTCTACCTTCCCATTCTCTCCTTTTTTCCCTGGGATACATGAGGGACTCGCTTGACTTGAAAATAACTCTCTCTTCTCCCCTCCTCTAACTCCCCGTTCTCCTTCCAACACCCACCACACAACCCTCTTGTTAGCAGGAAAAGGGAAAATACATTCGACTGCAATAGGAGAACTGTCATTAGTCACAAAGTGAGGGGTGGAGAATAAAGACAGAAAGAGTATACTGGAAGACCATTCCGACATTGCTGTAATGACAGAGAAGCTCACTTTCATTATTTTATTGCACAGTTACTCGTTATCAGTAATTCATGAATGTAAATTAAATTCATGTAAATTGTGATTTTCGAAAAACATGGGTTTCCAAAGTAAATGTTGTTTTAAAAAGTCATCCTTTATCCTTTAACTGATGAGTGTCACACATGAATGCCACATGAATGCATGAAAGAATTATTAAAATAAAAAGAAGACACAATTCCAGTCAAGCGTCAGTGTCAGAAGATGAAATCGACATCTTAAAAAAATAAAATAAAAAATCAAGATTGCGTGGTTATTTACCACCAAAGAAATTTAATGTCCCCCAACGCATTATTTTAATAGCATTTCACCATCAGACTTGTGTTTCTTTTACACTTAATTAAATTGTGATGAATTTCTATTGACTTTGTCACCCAGAACCATAGTCACGCTGCCCTTTTGTTCATTGTATGCCAGAATTATAGACAATTGGCAAAAACTACTCCCCCCAAAAATCTATTTCTTTTTAAACTATTCTAATATTGGGCGAAGAAACTGTTCTGTAAATGTTCTGTACTGGATTCTACTGTCCACAACAATTTTAACCAGAACAGAACATGTCATGTTTATAGCTGTCTTTTGAAGACATTTAATCCACCAGATCTTTAGATACCTCCTACCGAATCTCACAACCTTTGTTTCCCCTCTAAATAACATCAGAGGAAACATTCATCATGAGCACCAGCAGAAACACATTACAAAGCAGTGCCATTACCTTATTTGCAGTTATCAGTCACGTTATGTACAGTATATACACATGCACACACACCTACTGTGTATATACAGTATATGTTTTTGATTTTTAAAGAATTATTATTTTGAAGAGTAATGGGGAGTTATTTGCTAATCATATCAGTCCGCAGAATCAATGTTGGCAATGATGGTATGATTATCAATTGTGATTGAGGTGGATGTTCACCAACAGCTTATGTGAAAACATTTTACCACGCTCAATGTAAAAAAAAAAATGTGGCCTCGTTTTCACTATGGCCGCACGTGTCATTTGATATATGTACATATTGCAAAGTGGACCCAAATTGTGGCGCCAATGAAATAGTTATTAGTCTTAAACAGTCCAAGCGAAATGAGGGCAAAACCGTAGCATTTTGAGGCATTGTGTGACATTTTGGAAAAGGTAGCGTTTCAGCTAATGTTCCATTTCTCTGAAGGTCACATTTTATGGGTCGCCATTCTACTGGAACGAACCCTATTAAGGGGCATATGATCTTTTTGACTTGATGAACTCCTATTTCCTTAGTATATAAATAATGAAAATCTTACTTCAATTTCTTGTATTAACATCATCCAGACATCGCAAAAAAAAAAAGAAAAATGTTTATTATTTCGTGCAAATTGAGAAAGCCCATATCACACGCAGTTGTAAGCACTGATGCATGTTTGCATGATGCTTTTTTCCAATACAAACCATTGAGGCAATATTTGCTTAACAAAAAATTATCACGTCTGTCTAAAGCAGCGGTCCCCTAACTATTCCACATTGGGCCGAAGTGGTTGCTAAGATTTTTTTCCAACAAAACAGACGTTTGTACCAATCTGTTTTACAAGTGTAATCCTTTGATCATGCGTTGCCTCAAACAGTTTACAATGATGCTGTTTCAGCACCAGTGTTGTTAATAACGTCGTTACAATATAACGGCGTTACTAACGGCGTTATTTTTTTCAGTAGTGGGTAATCTAATTAATTACTTTTCTCATCTTGGCAACGCCGTTAACGTTACTGAGGACGGAAAGGCATGCGTTACTATGCGTTACTATATTGGTCGAAAAGTCTGAGGGAGACGGACTCACCGAGACGAAAGAGCAGAGCAGGAGCGGGGAGGAGGCAAGAAAGTTGTGACGCCGAGCAAACGCGATGCTAGGTAGCTCCAATAATTCATGTTGTAGCTGATAGCCGACAAACTACGCCCGCATGTTATGGTAGATATGGTAGACATGGTAGATATCACATGTACTGTATATAGATATAACTAGATGCAAAATGACAGCCGCCATCTTAAAGCAGTAGGCTTTTTAGGACGGCTCTGTTGTAGAGAACCTTCCTCGCGAACCTAAGTAACTTTTTATCTAAAATACTTCTAAATCGGCAAAATCTTGATTTGAATCTATCTTTAAATGATGAAACAGTTTTAAAACTTTCATATGTCGAAAGTAGAGAGAAGGGAACTAATGCAATAATGGGAGCAATTTTAACAACTTTTAACAGTTGATTCAGGGTAAAGGGTAAATTAGGGTAAAGAATTGGGCTCGGGCCAATTGTACCAAAAACCTCCACAAAAAAACTTCACATAGTATGGCCAATGTTTTTTTTTTTTTTTTTGAGGAAAAAAAAAAAAAAGTAATTATCACCAATTACTTTGCCAAGTAACTAATTACTCTTACATTCAGGTAATTGAGTTAGTAAAGCAATTACTTTTTGGGAGTAGTAACTTGTAACTATAATTAATTACTTTTTTTCAGTAAGATTAACAACACTGTTCAGCACATTGAGAACGAAAAGGCAGAGAAGTGCGAGTGGACACAGGCGTTCTCTGGGCCGCACTTTTTATTGGCTTATGCTTTGGCAGCCACTACTGACAGTCATGGTTGCCCAACTTCCCATCATGCATTTGTGCAGAGCAAGAATCAATCTTTTTCTGAACACGCTCAATTGAACACAACGGAGAACATATTGTATACCATTTGCAGTCACTACTGACAGTCATGGTTGCCCAACTTCCCATCCCATCATGCATTTGGGCGGTGGAGACGATATTATTCTTAACACGCCTAATTGAAAACAACGCAGATCATACTCTATAACATTTGTAGTCAACACTGACAGTGATGGTTGCCCAACTTCCCATCATGCATTTGGGCAGAGCAGGAGACGATCTTTTTCTTAACATGCTTAGTTGAACACAACGCAGCACATACTGTATACCATTTGCAGCCACCACTGACAGTCATGGTTGCCCAACTTCCCATCATGCATTTGGGCAGAACGGTTAAGTCGCTACAGTATCATTTAGTGAAAGCACAACGAAAATAATATTCCTATCTCTCAAAAAAATATAAAATTACTATAACTTGTACTCAATTTTGTCTTTTAAGAACTACAAGTCTTTCTATCTGTGGATCCCTTTAACAGAAAGAATGTTATCTTGTGGATTCATTGTTATAATACACAAATACAGTACTTATGTACAGTATGTTGAATGTTTATGTCCGCCTTGTGTCTTTCCATTCCAACAATAGTTTACAGAAAAATATGGCATATTTTAGAGATGGTTTGAATCGCGATTAATTACGATTAGTTCATTTTTAAGCTGTGATTAACTCGATTAAAAAGTTTAATCATTTGACAGCCCTAATAGATAGATAGATAGATAGATAGATAGATAGATAGATAGATAGATAGATAGATAGATAGATAGATAGATAGATAGATAGATAGATAGATAGATAGATAGATAGATAGATAGATAGATAGATAGATAGATAGATAGATAGATAGATAGATAGATAGATAGATAGATAGATAGATAGATAGATAGATAGATAGATAGATAGATAGATAGATAGATATGTAAGCATTTCTTAATAAAGAACTGAATATTTCATTGGGTGTCCTAATTTTTTCACGACTGTAAATTTAGTAATGTGTAGCATTTCATGGAGCAAGGAACTATATTTCAAAAGGTTATTTTCAACTGATTTGGTGCAAAAAATACAGTTAGAATTCTGGTCTTTTGTCAATTGTGTTTATATCATATAGGAGGCTGTCATCTCCCATGTCTCACCGGATGTGCTGTACCTTTTTCGGGTCCAGGCTGTCTGCACTAATGACATGCGCAGTGATTTCAGTCAGAGTATGCTCTTCAGAGGTAACTCATACACACACGACTAAGATCTTTGTCACTATGATCTTGTGTTTCATGTGTTTCATCACAGCATGTGTCAGCTCCATATATGAGCATTTAGGACTTTGGAAATTGTTGACTTATGAACATTTTTACAAGGAAAAATAAGATTGTGTGTTGGGTAGTCTCTTCAAATGAGAACTGTAGATATATATAGAATTATAATAAACTAATGAGCTAATTTGTCTTATTATCATGCATAAAATCACAAATGATGTCTTACAGTGATGCCATTCAGTTTTGAATGAAATGGCAATATGCCATCTAGTGTTCTACCTTTGTTTAACAATGGTGTATTCAATTTGATCCCCTGTGTTTCAGCAAACACCACTAGGATCTTTGAGGGGACACGGATTGTAAAAACCGGAATGGTAAGGGATGCAAGCTTTAGCGTGGCATGCTTCTTTTGATTATGAGGACACAAAGGAATTCCATGTGCATAAATAAGTAAACAATTTTTATTTGCAGCAATGTGCATGCTAACCAATATTACAAACAGACTGAAGAGACAGACAGAGCATGAACTGTAGGAGAAAGTTGATTGATACACATGGAGAAGTGACGAAGCAAAGTAGCGGCAAATAAATACATGAATAAATTAAATTTATGAAGGTTCAGATTGTTGTTAAACTGAGTCTTTTAACTCACACGTCACTGTTTTATACTTATTGATTTTGCACACAATTTATAGACAGTATTATTGTGTTATATGATTAACATGAATATGAAAAGGTTATTAAAAAGGGATGTTCCTAATTAGACATTTTAATCAATCTGCAGCACCAACACCAATAAACACTCGAGAAAATTATTTTCCTCTCTCCTGTGTTTCAGCCAACAGTTTCACCAGCCTCTTCAGCTGACATGGCCCCTATCTCCTCTGGTTCGTCTACCTGGACCTCTTCAGGCATTCCGTTCTCTTTTGTCTCCATGGCGACAGGAATCAGCCCTTCCTCCAGTGGTAGTCAGGCAACAGTGGCATCTGTGGTGACCAGCACTTTACTTGCCGGACTCGGCTTTAGTGGAGGAGTCATTTCCTCTTTTCCTAGCTCAATTTGGCCAAGCAGAGTAAGCGCACACAATCTCACACCACAGACCAGTAAACACACCATGCCGAGCAAGGATGTCAGCACTCACTTAGAGCAAGAGAGCAGTGAGACTGGAAGTAAAGGCAGTGGCAATGAAAAGGATACAGCTGAGGATAGAGAAAGGGAAGTAAAAGATAATGAGGACGAAGAGGAAAAGAACAAAAATGAAAAGAAACCAAAGAAGCGGCCAATAGTGTTGGTCGAGAAAGGGAAAAAGTATGACTGTGTGATTGGGAATGATCCTGCCTGTGAGAAACCTGACGCTACTGCAAAGGAGAAAGACGAGTATACAGCAGATCCAACTAATAGGCCACCTGCTGTAGAAGACCAGCGGGTGGTCTTCAACCTCAGTCAATTTGTCCGTAACTACACAGCTTTAACCACATTCCTGGTTCTTGAGTGGTACCCATTGACGCTTAAGCTGCGACAAGGGGAGATCCGGGAGCATTGGCCTGTCTCCATCCATACTGGTGAGTGGTGTTATTTGGCAAGTCTGACAATAAAGACTGAAATAAACAGTATAAATGAATAGAAATTATAGGTTTTTCTACATAGGTGCGTCTGAATATTTAGAGTCATCATCTATTACATCATTCCTACAAGCCCACCCTGCCTAGAACTACAGTGGGTCACTAATTCAAATCATTAAGCACATTTAGTTAAACTATGTATTACATCACCATTTAATCATCATTCGCACAATATATATATATATATATATATATATATATATATATATATATATATATATATATATATATATATATATATATATATATAGCACAAACCTGTACCTGTAACTCATATTGGGTTCTTGGTAACACTTTATTTGGAGGCTTCTTGTGACTGTGTCATAAATGTAACTTAACACTTAGCATGAACATGAATGAATACTTATCTCAGATTTAATTAAGTGTTTTAACCTTTAGACTAACCCAAAACATTTGAAACAATGTCAGCTTTGCATCAAAAGGGACGTTATTTAATGAATGAAATTTTGTCATAAGCAGTCATTGACAGGTCATCATGACAGGTGTCATGTCACGACTGTAAATACAGTGGTATGAAAAAATATCTGATCCTTTTGAAATTTCCTCACATTTCTGCATAAAATCACCATCAAATGTGATTTGATCTTTGACAAAATCACACAGATGAACAAAACGTGTCTTTAACTAAAACCACCCAAACATTTATATATTTTCATATTTTAATGAGGATAGTATGCAATGACAGAAAGGGGGAAATAGGTAATGAGACTTAAAGAGCAATTGAAACCAATTTTTACCAAATAATTTAAGTCAGGTGTGTGCTCAATCACTGATGAGTATTTGAAAGCTGCCCTGCCCACTATAAAACACACACCTGGTAACAATAAAAACAAAATATTAAATGCAGTGGTTCACTTACTTATTTTTACTTATTTGTTATTTACTTATTTTTCTCCCTTCTGTCATTAGTTGTTTGTTGTTTATTTTATATAGAAATGTGAGAAATTCCAAAATGTTGAGATACTTTTTCATACCACTGTATCTTATGACTGGGTCAAAGAAGCATTTAAATAAAGTGTAACCTGCTTTTTTTAATTAGGACTCACTGTGTAAAGCAGGTAACCACCCGTTCTTGTTGCAGTTATTTTTTGTTTGTTTTGCAAAGAAGAAATGTTGTGTCAGTAGGTTATCTCAATTTTTAAATGGATATTATTTTATTTCCACCCCAACATTTTTTTTACAGTGGCAATGGACATAATGTATTAGTCAGGCATCACCATGCTATTAGCTAATATAAGTGGCCCTGAATAAAGTTGTTTGTTAGTTTATGTGTGTTTTTTTTTTTTTTTTTTTTTTTTTTTTTTTTTTGTTTTTTTTTTTGTTACTTATGACTAGAATGTTTGGTTTGGCTAAAGAAAAAAAAAACTACATTGTACGGGCTATTTACCATTTGAGAATAGTGGGCCCATCATCAAAAGTATAAACCAGATAAGTGATGATGGATTGCAGTAGTGTAAAGTGCCTCTGCTCAGCAACACTTTGAGCAGTGCCCTGCATTAGCCAAGCAAACACCAAGAGACAATCAATTCAATTTCAAGTGCATTGAGAGAAGCACAAGGCGAGACATTACGATGAACAAAAGCAATTTTATGATATTCCACGGAAATAGCTTTCTCAATCTCTTTGTCAATGCTCATTCAGTAAATTTTATTCTATTTCAGCGAGCAGGACATAAGGTCAAAAGCTTCAAAGTTGTTCCACAACTGTGTAATAGTGGTAACTGTATACATTGCACTCACGACTTCTGGGAGTAGAAATTGTTTTATCAAATTTCACTTATGTGTAGAGGTGTAACAGTAGCCTTCGGCAATGGTTGCATTATAGCTATCGTCATAACCTGGCAGTCAATGTTTTACTGGAAAAGTAGTTTAGTAATTTGCTTACACTGAAACTTTTCAGGAAGTAGTGTGTATTGATGAGAAATATGACTCGCATACAGATAAAGTAAAAGTAATCTCTAATACTGCAAACTGCCCTTATAATAATATATATTGTTAATTAAAACAGTATTATTTCTTAAAGGCATAGTTTTCAACTCAATAGTTCTCTTGTTTAAGACTTCTTTACCTTTCAAAATTTGTTGTGGAAACTGGAAAGTTCTTTAGTCTATATAAAGAGATGGTAAATTTTATTCAGTTAAAAATTAACTACAAATATGACTATTTGTATATTTCATTTAATTCTTTATATGTAATCAACTCATTATTTAGAACAGCAGAGTAATAATAGGACACTGATTCCTATGCTAATGACAGCAGAAGAGCAGAATAATAAAGTTGAATCTCAATTTCATTGGTAAATCTGCTCTTCCTTCTATACATGTCTTTCCTTCATTTTCAACCCAGTTCGCCATGCACCCTTTTTTTCTTACCTACATCTTCCTCTTCCTCTTTTTTTTTTTTTTTTTTTTTTGCTTATCCCCTTTTTTTCACCCTCTCTCATGCTCTTGCTATGCCACCCACTCAACTTCTTTGTATCTCCCTCCCTTCTTGCTCAGATCTTAGTGTTGGCCTACTTTCACACATGGGGAGAGAAGAAGAGGCTCGGAGGCTTGATTCAGTTGTAGGAGGGGGAAAAGGCCTTGCTCCATTTATAGCTACATTTTCCTGCATGGTTTGTGTTGGATGAATTAGTGAAAGTGAATATATCACTGCACACCAGTGTTTTTGTCCGCATGACAAGGTTTAATACTGTATTTATCTCTTATTTTTTGTTTATACAAGAGCAAACAGATGTAGAAGAAATTGAGGCAGGCTGTGTCTTGGGATTTATCGGCCATGCACTATGCATGTACACAATATGGTCTATGTGTGTTTGTATGTTGAGGTAGAGGTAATATGAAGAAACTACATTATGTTTTACTGCAAGGGCCAGTCTCATGTGGCCTACAGGCATAACAGCAGATTGAAAGCCAGAGGCGTCACAGCTGCATCACTAGGTAGGTGGTGGTGATGCCAGCAAAGGCTAAGAGATTTGAACTGGACAAATCCTCCATATCATTCAGAGCCGTGTGTTTGCTGGATGTAGTAATTGGACAGGACATGCTCACTTAAAGTGTGTCTTGCTCAAGGACCGTTAATGTTTTGTTTTTGTTTTTTTTAATTGCAAAAAGCCTGATTATCATACATTCATTTTCCGTATATTGTTTAATTTGACCTAGACTGGACCTGAAATGTAACTTGTAAAAACATACATGTTAAAATGACATTATTCTTTTGACAAAAGCATACGTATGTTCACAGCAGTTACTCCATCTTCTAGAGTACCAACTTCTGACAATGTCAAGTCAAAGGAAATAGCTTGAAGTTTAGTGTATTTAGTGTTTTGGCTAAACTGGAGAATATATAAACTCAGTTGAAAAGGGGCCCAAAATTGGATTGAGTGTTCAAACTGGAGGTGACCTCCAGTAATTGCTAGCTATGAGGCAGTAGTGTTAACCAGATTTTCACAGTGCTTTTGTGTGATGGTGCCCATTTCACTGGTAGACCTCCTTGGTAAAATGAATATCATATGTCCAGTAGGCATATACATTAACAAGTACAAGATTCCTCATATTAACCGTGTCAACTTTCTTCTGAGAAAACCAGTTTCTCCTTCCGTGAGGCTGAAGATGAGCTTTGCCAGCAAATGTGTCGACGTTAAAGGAAATGTAAAAAAGCCTTCCTATTGGTCCAAAAGAGTCAGTGGTGCTCACTATTAATACAGTTGATCATACCATATTTCCTAAGTACCTTGTTGCTCCTTTCCATGAAAGTACCAAAGCCGAAAACGGCACTTTGTTTGATTTAGACTCACGCTGGACTCAATTTAAATGAGTGAAAATAGGGACCAAATCGTATGAAAACCAAAGCAATATTTCCCATTGGAAATTATGTAAATCCATTTGATTCATCCCATATTTTACGCGTTTGTATGTACCTATATGTATATGAATAGAATAGAATAGAATAGAATAGAATAGAATAGAATAGAATAGAATAGAATAGAATAGAATAGAATAGAATTTATTTGTCATTATTCATCAGTAGTCCCCAACCTTTTTTGCACCAAGGACTGGTGTGATGTGGGCCTTTTTTTTCACGGCAGAAAATGACAGTAAATATAAAAAATGACGGGGTTAAAAACGAACACTAAGTGCAGGGAAAATGTAACTCACCATACGCTCAATCAACCTTTTGTAACAGCGGCTTCTCCTAAAACTTGACGGCAAATATCCTTGGTCACAGGCATAATGAGTTCATCTCCAGTCGTGAAAGGTTTTTTTTTTCTTTTTTTGCTTTAGCTATACGGTTCGCCACGAGGTAAGATACTCTCAGTGCATTCGCTTTTGTTGGCTCGTTTGCTAGCTTTTAGCCACATATTATGCTGAACTGACATGGTTGTAGGCTCCTCTTCTGCCACAGCAGGTGGCCTTTTCTCCGTGAAAAAGCTGTCCAAATACATCGCCGCCTGCAGCACACAGGCAACAGAAGCCAATGTTACTGTTTACCTTGACTGATGCTGGGCTGCTGTAGGTGTACACACACCCCAGTAATGGCGGCCAACCACTAGATGGCGACGCACACAAATCTCTACTCGGATTAGTCAATAGACATGCATATTGATGTGTCAAGAGCCACAGGCCGGATTGCAGCCTTTACCAAATGAATATATAATTTCTCTGCTGCCCGGTAGCAAATGCGCTACGGACCCTGCCCGGTGTTTGGGGATCACTGTTATACAAACTAAAATTAGAGATTTTGAATGATTAAAAGTAGCAACTCCCTTCAAGTGCATTGAACAATTAAGTAACATCATGAATAAATAACATACAATCAACTACAATTTGCATTTGTGACTTATAAACATTTTGTTTTTTTATTGTTATATTTTATTTTAATCATTTTGACAGTGTGTATAAGTACATTATCATCATTTTACAAAGCGTTTTTCTCATCCTTCAGTGACCAACTGGACCTACCAATTGAGAAATAGTTCACGGCAGGACCGTGTGCACTGGATGACTTCTTTGCTGGTGCTATCAACACTTTTCTTCATTTGCCTTGCTCTGCTGCTTGCCGTATTCATACGGTGGAGGTAGGTAACGCCAAAACATGATGACTACATTCAAATTTGTTATTTCGGCATTGAAGAGTTTTTGAACTTGTGAAATTGAACATTTTTGTCAAGTGTTCAAAAAGAGCATATATCTACTCTGTTGCTCGGAAATCTCCAACTGATTCAGCTGAAAGAGAAAGCTATACTTGCCAAGCACTAATAAAACGATTCATGATAAAACTGTCGGTTAAAATAGTAACATCCTGGAATGTTACTATGCCGACACTATTTGAAGCTGTCCACACACTATTTTAGCAAGGCCTCTCACTTATGTAGGAAGGAACAGATTTGCTTCTATTCTAATCAATCCAGCTGTCTACGTAGGTCATGTATCAACTTATATTTCACTCACACTTAATGTGTGACCTCAAGCCTATTTTTAGGCTTCTATTTTACATTGCTCAGTTTTGCGTGATTAATGATTATTTTGCAGCCCTATAGAAAAATACTCCTCAATGTAATTATATCAAAATAAACGGTTTATGTTAAATGTTTTCTTAGAAACAATGTGGCATTAATTAAATAACTATACACAATTACTGTATTTTCAGCTCTATAAGTTTATCAAAGTATAAGGTGCAACTTCAATGAATGGCGCATTTTAAAGTTGTTTTCATATACAGTGGTACCTCTACTTACGACATTAATTGGTTCTAGAAGTAGTCTCGCAACCCAAAAATTCCGTAAGTAGAGACGCGTTTTTCATATAAATGCCCTAATCCATTCCAAGCACTACTGAAACGCCACATTAAATTTTTAGAATAGGGGTTAAACCAGAATAAAACAATAGCCAAACACATTTGAATCATTCCACATACGTACCTAAACTAACAGTTATTAGCTGTAATGGATAGTAGTAGATAATAAAACATAATGCAAATGGAAAAAAATATTACCTTTTGAGAGAGGGAATGTCCTCTTTCACGAGATCGATGGTGCCTATCGCCTATCTCACTCTTCGTCACACAAAAATGTGAGGAGATCTGTGCTGTAATGTGCTTCTAATGTAGTGAACCATCTGCAGGCTTAAAAAAACTCTTTGTTAGATAAAACGTGAGGGGTCTTGTGCTCTTTTGGCTCAGACGTTGACCCACAAAACAACAATAACACCATCACGTTTGTACACGTCATCATACTGTGACATCCAAATCAAAACGTCATCAACAATAGGCCAATAGGAGAGAAAAATCCCATTACGGAAGCATGATGGCAAAGATTATGACCAATAGGGCAGCAGGATCTTATGGCGAGACATTTAAAAGCAGGAAGTACATATGTATCTTTTACATTATTGTATAGTATTTTTGCCTCTAGTAACCTGAAATTTCTTTCCTAAGAAGAAGCCATATTTTTTCGTTTAGTCATGTCGTAACCTGAAAATTACATTTGTGAAGATGTTCGTAAGTAGAGGTACCACTGTACTGTATAGGGCCCACTGCATTTTAAGGTGCAGTAGTAGTAGTAGTGCTAGTAGTAGTAGTGGTGGTGGTTTCGGTTGCTTTATGCATCCACTAGTTGGTGCTGCGCTAAAGGAAATATGCCAATATTTACCAATATTGATCCATGTAATAAAGCGCATCGGATTATAAGGTGCACTGTTGGCTTTTGAGAAAATTCAAAGATTTTAGGTGTGCCTTTTAGTGCGGAAAACATGGTAATTAACAAAGCAATGTGAACTAGTTAAAAATCAGTGCTCCTGCCCAGACCAGAAAAAAGACATACCTTTTCACAGCTGACAGTGGATGTAAACAAACACAGCTAGTCAGAACTGATTGCTTCGATGCTTTGTAAATGTACTGCTGCAACAGATGATATTGTGAAGGACTCCATAGTCTTCTGGAGACCAAATAGAAAGAAGGATAGACAGACAGTTAGATTGGTAAAATTAATTTAAGACTTTTCAACTCTGTTAGCCTTCACTGGTGCATTGAGCTGACAGAGCAGCAGCTTACACACTCTGCCTTACCTGGTATTGCAAGATGTTTTTAAATGACTGATAGTTGCTGCACTTTAAATGGCTTGTTGAAATAAAATGAATTTTAGCATTACACTTTTTAAAGCAACACTTGGTAACTTTTCAAACTTTATAAAATATTTTCATAACATTTGTGATGATATGTCACATGACAACTAGTTGAACGACACCTCTTTTATATCTTGAGCGGGTCTGTATCGCTTTCACCAGCACTAATTAACTTTGAGAAGGGTGGCAGGAATCCTGCCCCACAAAAAACTACAAATGTGCTGACTCCTTAACGGCATACGTTACCCATTGATTATAAAGACAGGAGTCGATGTGAACGCTTTCGCACGAATTCAGCAAAGATGGCAGAGCAATAAAAGAGACAAAAAGTTTGGGCCGAAGAAACAAAAAAAAAAGAAGAAGGGTGGCTACCAGGATAAAAGGACACTCGAGAATAAACATTGGCCCGGGTTTCACTTGCTGGTGTGAACCACCACCCCCCTCCACCGTTGTCATTAGAAGAGTTCTGGTGGTGGTGGTGGGGGGGATCAGAGGGCCGGTGGGCGAATAACAAAATCAAACGTT
Source organism: Corythoichthys intestinalis (assembly GCF_030265065.1). Taxonomy (NCBI): domain Eukaryota; kingdom Metazoa; phylum Chordata; class Actinopteri; order Syngnathiformes; family Syngnathidae; genus Corythoichthys; species Corythoichthys intestinalis. Next base: position 27,739,862 of record NC_080403.1, on the reverse strand, counting down.
TCTTATTTTAAACATATTTTTAGCAACAGCTGGATTCATTACCTCATTACTATTCATCTTTCACACAGCCGCTGGAAACATAAATGTTGTTTAATCCACCTGCAGGCGACCGGAAGATCAGGATTTTACAACACTGTGCGCTGGTCCTCATTGGAAACGCAGTCTTCCTTTAGGCAAAACACAACCGCTTCTGTCTACCTGTGTCCTTCAAATCGACCAATACTGAAACGTTACCTCGTGTTGGTTTAAATCTTAACCTTCATTAAAAGTAAGAACATAGCGATAAAATATTTCACAACAATGGCTGCCTTATTTGTTGTGATGATATATGCAACTCTAAATCTGAGACTGGAACTTCATTTTTATACAAATGACAAATTTTGGATTATACAGGATGTCTTCCATTAAGATTGCATTTTTTCCATTTATGACAACTACCCATTTAGTATTATAGAAGTACCTCCTGATTGGTGTCTGCTAATAATGCTCAGTGAGTGGAGTGGCAAATTTATTCATGTGACCCCAGAGCAATTGGAGAAAAATGCTACTTTCATTATTTTACTATTAGGTCACATAAGTTACAGCAAGTACTAAGTACAATTTATTCAGCAATAATGATGAAGTAATGAAATAAACAAAATGTTGTATTTAGAGTGACATATTATATTATACCCTGTGCATTGTATTTGGAAGGGAGTGCATCAAAACAATCATGATATATCGTAAAGCTACCCATGGCGAATGGTTGCCTTTTCTTGCGTCAAGCAAGACCTGTTATTCACTGGTGATCAGTACAGTCAGTATTAGCTGTGATCCTGTGCAAAACAAGCGTTTCAAAAGAGATTAATCTACCGGAACATTTCAAAACTGTAAGTTTTCATTGAGTGATTTTACTGGAGATATTATACATAGAAAGATGAACTGTTGTCTTGTTATCAAATCAAATCCTGGCCCCAAAAAATAATCAATGCTTACTCTACGTTGGTGTTATTTAACTCTGCACCTGACCTCATTTTCCCAGCATTACCCTTCATATTAGATAATCACCATCACCACCATCCATCTTAAACCAACACACACACACACACACACGCACACCCCCACATTAAGTCAAGCCTGGCAGCAGGTAGTTGGGGGTGGGGCAAGTCTAGTTAATCCTATTGCCAAGCAAAGCACGGGTCATGACCTGGAGTTCTGCTTTGACCCAACCCCAGCTCACTACTGTTGATTCCCCCCCTCCCCCCGAACTTGTACCACACTGCACTGTTCTGCTAATTTATTCATATGTCTAATGAAAATATGCAATCAAATATGGTTGACAAAACTGCCAAAAGGGTGAGTTTTGGTTGACTCTTCTATTTTGTACAATTTAAAAACAGATTTGTTTCACCAGTATGGTTGGACATTTGTCCCGTGAAGTCTGAATATATGACTCGAGCAGCCTCACACCAGGAAGCAGCTTGGGGTTGTCTTGTCAAAGGACCTACCCTTCATGCCTTGTTAGGAAAGCTCTACTCCCACCCTCCCTCCTTCCCTCACTGCTCCCTCCTCCTTGGTCTGTGTCCCTCTAGTCTATGCACTCGGCAGCCACTCAGTGTTTAATTCATGTTAGCAGAAGCATGCCGCAGCCCGTCTGCTCCCCTCTGGTTGTTTCTCATGATGAACGCTTTTTGCTCTCTGCTCTGTATCAAATACAGGTAGGAGGGTTTGAACACACATGTTGTTGACGTATTGTTCTTATTTGGGGGAGTTGTTGCAGATTTAGACGCACGCACATGTAAACAAGCTGACTGACACATTGAGTAACTCTACCCATGCTTAAAAGTGTACCCACGACTATGACGTTGGCTTTAAAATTTAAATATAGTATTTCAGTACACAAAGACAGGTTTGTGTATTTTTCTATTAATATTGATATAAGTCTAGGACTGTATTGTTGATATACAGATGGCACCTAATTTGATTTCCGACACAGTTTGTGTGGTTATGGTAATTACTGTTCTCTTGTAAAACAAGCATTGTTATTTCCACAATTAATTTATTGACTGGCACGTAAACCTCCCCTGGCCTTTACCTTAAACCTACACAGAAACAAAAGCAATTTTTATTCACATTATAGTCTCACTAGAATAATCAATTTTAGATGTTGACCAGTTACGTCGCACAAAGACTAGAACATAATCAGTGTTTCCGTCAAACAGGGCATTCAAGTTACCTCTGCTGAGATTACATAGTTTTTAAATAGTTTGAATGACAAAACTACTGTTAAGATAGCATGGGTTTTGCCATAAATATATGACTATCTGTATAACCCTCTCAGCCAAGATCTGTAGGTAAGACTTGTTTGTTTGTTTGTCTGTTTTATGTGACATTTTTCAGTGCACAGGAATAGCACGATTCTCCAGAGAGAATTTTAAAATAGGGCACCATGCATCAATTCAAGTGAACTGTATTTATACGAACAGAGTGGTGAATATCCACCTTGTTGAAAGAGACATTAGACTAGCCCATCACTTCACATTTCTGCAGAGCAAGGCTTTTGGGAGTCATGCCTAAAAAGAAATTGTCTAGTTTGTTCTCCCCAGCCAAAGCATTCATTGTGATAATTTGCTTCCTTTAAGGGTAATGTTTTTAAACTTTACAATATAATAGTGTCCCAAAGTGTCTTATCATTAATTTTACAGAGGCTGTTTAGTTGCTGCCCACTGTTTTTCTCTGGCCTTTTTCATAATCTTGTCAAGTTCCTTTTGTGCGGCTGCCACCCCCATTTGTTTCTTTTGTTTAATGCCCTGCTGCTTTTTATTAATGCTTGTGAGACTTGTGTCTCCTTTGTAATGTGTGGCTTATTGTTTGAGCTTTGGATAAAAACCTTTTGGGGACACTGCTGTTGATGCAAAATATTATGTAATCAGTAATGTTCTCAGTATCCTGATTTACTTCCAAGAAATGAAAGATGCTCCAGAGAGAAACAACGCAATGATATCCTATGTTGCTCCAACAAATTTTTGCCTGTATAAGTAATGTGACCAATCATGGGATACTATGACTTGATTTGCAGTCTTTACAATTGCCAAATATATTGAATTGTATTCTGTAGCACAGCAGTTAGTAAACGTAATAGTAAATGTGATGAAAAGCTTTATCCCAGAGTCTTATTTTCTTCTCCAGGCGTTGTTTCCAGACTACACATCTCTATGTAGAGGACGGCAGTTCAACCGGGATGTTGGCCAATGAGACAGTGCCTGTTGCCTCCATCCCAGGTAATAATCAACATGCTACTCCTCACCTGAGATGCAACTATTTGGTATTTTCACATGTGATTAGTCAGAGGCAGCGATTACTTGATGCCTCTAAAGCTTTTTGTGTCACTAAGTCACTAAAATTTAGTTCACTCATATATTTTGCTTCTCTTAGTTCCAAGGCTAAAGATTAAATCTCTTTTTTTTAACATATGGAGATATAATCTTATTTTTTGCTGCTCATGGCTGTGGTGGTATAATTCAGATTCTATTTCTCTATTTCAGATGACAAAGTAATTCGAGTGAACCAATTCATCAAGCATGTCTCAGAACTCTCTGCAAATAACTTGCATGGATACTCGCAGGATTTTGAGGTTGGTAGTCAAGTCATGTTTTACTAGTCACTTTACTATGAAGTATAATCATAGTATGAAAGCATTGCAAAAACCCACTTGTACAATGAAAAAAAAAATCATCTACAAAATACAACCAGCACACCACTTGCAGAAAACCAAGTGAATGGCATTTTATACAATCAATTGAGCAAATGCAGACAAAAATGTAGCAATGCTCAACAGTTAGTGACGTCAGAAGGGGTTTGTTGACATAAAATCTTCCCTGACTCAAATCATTTCATAGTGAATGAAATTGTGAAGAGAAAATAAATTGCTCCTTTTATTTGTGTCCGTAATAGCTTGCAACTTTGTAGTTGATAGAAAATGATTCAATCTGCACTGTGGGATTCTAACAATACAGTACTTCTTCATGGCTCCATCTCAATCCAACCACGTACTGTAAGGCAGATAGTCACCCCTCAGACTAGCATGGGTTTCAATAAAGATTTCTCCCTTAGATTTTTTTTCTTTGCAAGATGATTACTCACGTTGGGTTTAGTTGGTCTGAGGAGTTTTGTTCTTGAGCTGCTCATGATACAAAATGCATTGAGATAATTTTTGTTGTGTATTGGCACAATACCAATGAAACTGACTAGAATTAACAGTTTATGTAATATTCTTTGCTGTTGGCATTTTTTGTGTAATACGCCCAGACTGAAAAAAAAAACAATGCTATACTGTCATTTATGTGTTGGGTGAAAACAGTAGCACTTGAGACCGACCATACAGATCAGTTATAGGATTGCATTGCCTAACATGCTTCTAGAGGCACTAAAGTCATGTTCCAATATTTTAAACTGTTTCATGCATAAGGAATGGGTGTTTGCCCTTGTTGAAGTGTGTTATCGGTGTAGTTTTTATTAGGGCTGTCAAAATTATCGCATTAACGGGCGTTAATTAATTTTTTAAATTAATCACGTTAAAATATTTGACGCAATTAACGCATGCACTGAATGACCAGCTCGCACATTGCCTTAAACAGATTACAATGAGGCCGTTTATGGACATTAAGAGTGAAGAGAATGCCACCGGCCGCTTGGAGGCAGCGCCGTTCCATACTAATGTTATTTCTTCTAAACGTGGGAGAATTAGTAGTTGTGAGATGTTTGTGCTGTATGCCCAATGCAATGCAAATTGCTATTTGTGCTCCACACGTATTTCGGTAAGTTTTCTTTCTTTTAGTGGCAATTATGTGTCTCTTGTTGTATTTTGGGTAAGATATGTACAGAGATATGTATTTTATAAAGGCGAGTGGACACAGGCGTTCTTTGGACTGCGCCGTTTATTGGCATAAGCTTCTCCTTCACAACAAACATAAGTATCGCGTGAGTGAAAGCACAACAAAAAAAATATTCCTATCTCTCTCAAAAAAAATAATGTTCACAAAAAGAAAAGCACTTCAGTCTATAGTAATGAGGCCCTATTCTCACAGTTAAACAACAATGCACAATGAACTGGCATTCCATATCAAAATAGCTATGCAAAATACACGTAAAACTTACTCAGACTGGTGTCACTCTATTCTTATTATTGTTATTTTTATTCTTATTATTATTATATTAACTCTACTTTTGATTGAAAATTTTACAAATTTTATTAAAACGAAAACATGAAGAGGGGTTTTAATATAAAATTACTATAACTTGTAACTATAACATTTGTCTTTTAAAAACTACAAGTCTTCCCATCCGTGGATCACTTTAACAGAAAGAATGTTAATAATGCCATTTGTGGATTTATTGTTACAATAAACAAATACAGTACTTATGTACAGATTGTTGTATGTATATATCCGCCTTGTGTCTTATCTTTCCATTCCAACAATAATTTACAGAAAAATATGGCATATTTTATAGATGGTTTGAATTGCGATTAATTGCGATTAATTACGATTACTTAATTTTTAAGCTGTAATTAACTCGATTAAAAATTTTAATCGTTTGACACCCCTAGTTTTTATTTGATAGTAATCCTGTTAAGGAAGTTAAATCTTTCTGTAAATGGTAGGTTTTGGAATTGTTCATGTTGTGATATCACACCTTATCTCGCACCTTAACTCGTATATGTTTTGTAATTGTGAAATAGCGACAGCTTTGTGTCGTTGAATAACGATTGTAGTCCGCTTATCCGCGGTCTGGCTAAGTCATCACTTGCATTGTCAACAACCACGAGCTTCCCACTGACACACCTTCTCAACTGACAGCCAATCAAAGCAAAGAGTATTTAATTAGATCCAGTCAGCTGCATATTAATAAAAACTATACATCTACAGAAGAAACTCAAAAGGACCAAATAAAGTCGCTTGAAAAATGACATTCTGGGCACTTTCAATGCAAATTGTTATGTGTACATGGTAAAATGGCATCCAAAGTTATAAAAACAAAACAAAAAAATAAGATAACTAACTATAGTACTTTAAACATTGTATTGCAGACGCCAGTAAAACTTTCATCTGAAATAATAAGACTGGATTTGATTGATTCCTCACTCGTAAAATAAATACACTCATGCACTCTTTATATTATTGATGAGGCGGCTTGAAAGAGCTCATATTTACTAAAGGTCAAGTAGTTTTGGACCAGACATTAGACAAGATGTATTGAAGAGAGGTAATATGTATTGCCATGCACCATCTGAAAGTGTACTCCCTCTTCCATAACAAATCCATGCTCTGTCAGGTTTGTCGGCAGCCAGTTTTACTGCTACATGAAACACACTTACCGTAATTTCCCGAATATAACGCGCACTTTTTCCCCCAAAAATCCTGATGCGCATTATAAACGGGTACATGGATGGAGACAGAAATATATATGGCCACATTGTGTTGAAGAAACGTATGCGGCAACCCGTTGCCGACCATTACAGTACGTGACGTCACCATTTTGTTTTGGTAACACTTCACTCTAATAGGCCGAATGTTTTGTGTCTGTGTTAAATTCTGCTTATTTTCACTCTTCATAAAGCACAGAATTTAGTTTCTTGAACTCATTTGAGTCAACATTTATTGCAGCTCCGCAATTCGGACCATAACAAATGTAAGCACACAGACTCCCTGTGTCCGTCAACTATATCTGTCCCTCGGGAAACTGAAACCCAAATAACAATAGTTCCTATTGTTACTGTCGCGCTGTCAGCGATGAGCTCTCACGGATTTTCCGACTTACGTTCTCACTTTCATTTTACCGTATCAATCCATGGAAGAAACATTTATTCATCATGATGAAACGAGCAAGTTATACAGCAGCCTTTAAAAGAAAAGTCACATCTGTTTTGTTTTCTCCTAGAGTATGGTAAATTGGAGAAGTTGTCAAATCATATTATTACCGTAAATATTGTCAGTTTATGGTAATGTTTTGAACTACCAATGTGCTATGCTTGTGCTGTGTTTCACCAGTCAGTAAAATGACATTTCTGTACCTGTACACGAGCTCTGTTTTCTTGTATTCTTCTATTTATTGGTTCTAAGCTTAGGGTGTTTGTTATAAACGGGTACAATAATTTTCCCTAGATTTTACAAGTAAATTTGGGGTGAGCATTATACACGGGTGCGCCTTATATTCAGGAAATTACGGTAATAATGAGAGATTGAGGCTGTTCACATGTCCCCAGCTGGAAACATAAGGACACCTACGCACTGTCACTTTCTAAGAGAGCACTTCTATGCGCTGTATCATAATGTACTTATGTTTTGTTTTGTTTTGTTTTAAGTCCCAGTATTGCAAGACCATATCCCCATCCCAGTTAGATTAAAAAATATAGACTATATAGAAAATATGGAATAGAAATATAGAAGATTCAAAAGAACATTTTGTGAAGCCCAAGGAAATATAAGATTGAAAGCTCCAAACAAAATCAAGTGACCGCGTCCTTGTTAACCATGCTTTCTAAATGCCGGCAGCTGTTTGCTTGGCAGACACACAAGATTATCTACTGAATGTCGCAGACACCCAAAATCAGCATTGCATTGCTTAATTTTCAGGACAACAAATTAAAAAAAAAAAAAAAAACGTAATGCAGTTTGTGCATTGACATTAATTTACTTGCAAATCCTTTGGGTGAATTGTGTATACTACTGTTACATTTCAATGTTTTGTATTATGTCCTGGAGCCTCAAAAATTATTCAAAGGTATATCAAATTAGTCTTAACCCTCTGTTAAAAAAAAAAAAACACACTGAAGAGAATTACTCTTCGAAAAGATAAAGGGAGAGAAAGACTCGTGGTGGAATCCACCCTAACAGGTCCAACCAGGAGAACATTCTCTATGTAATGCAATTAGAATGGGAAGCATTGCAGTTACAACATTTTGCAAATAAAAGAAAAAGTGTGTGTGTTTGACTCTTGTGGGTCTTTCTGCATGTCTGTGTGTGGATGCTTTCCCAGGAGGTTCAGCGCTGCGCTGCAGAAATGAAGATCACATCAGAAAACTCCAACCATCCTGAAAATAAGCATAAGAATAGATACATCAATATAGTGGCCTGTGAGTATAGAACATGTACTAATATTTCAACAACTACAACAAAAGAATAAGCATTTTCAAAATAATGAATAGTTATGTGAATATAGATGCGTAATTCCCAAGTGAGATTGATATTCCAGCAATGTGAATCATAACACTGTAAAGTAGGAAAGAGTCTAGTGTTCATCAGCAATACAGTCCCTGACAAAAGTCTTGTCGCTTATCCATTTTGTAGAAACAATTGCTAATAACCTGACCTGACCTTTAATTATTCAATTGGTTTCAGAAATGGCTCATATGAAAGCTAAGACCCTCCCAAATGATGTTGAATGTACAAAAAATATATTTGTTTCACTAAAAAAAATGTTTCTAATTTATCATTTAATGAAGACATAAAGGTCACATTTTGGCAAGACAAAAGTTTTGTCACCTACAGAAAGTAGTGTGAAAATTGGACAAAAAATGTACTTCAAATACAATAATATGTCACATAATATAGGCGAATTAAGTTGTGGTGCTGTGAGATCCAAATTTAATATTTTGTATGACTTCGATGCGGTTCGAGAAGGATTCATACAATTTATTGATGAAGTCATCAGGAACATCAGAGAAAGCAGACTTGCATCCCTCCCAGAGTTCATCAACATTCTTGGGTTTCGTCTCCCATGCTTCCTCTTTCATCCTACCCCAGACATGCTCAATGATGTTCATGTCTAGTGACCAGGCTGGCTTTGCCTTGAGGAACTTTGAGGTAGAGATTGAAGTATGCGATGGAGCACCATCCTGCTGCAGAATGTTTCCCTTTTTATGGTTAGGAATGTTAGAGGAAGCTAAGATTTGTTGATAATTCAGACTATTTATGTTGCCTTCCACCCTGCAGATCTCTCGAACACCCCCATACTGGATGTAACCCCAGACTATGATTTTGGTAATGATGTAACAGGCTGTGGGCCTTGGCAAATGCAACACGTTTTTTTTTTTTTATTTTTTTTTTTTAATGTTTGCACCCTGAGAGATTTGCAGGCTGCCTCTTACATTCCTAACCATAAAAAGGGACAAATTCTGCAGCAGAATGGTGCACCTCCGTATACTTCAATCTCTACCTCAATGTTCCTCAAGGCAAAAAAGATCAAGATCCTCCAGGACTGGCCAGCCTGGTCACTAGACATGAACATCATTGAGCATGTCTGGGGTAGGATGAAAGAGGAAGCATGGAAGTCGAAACCCAAGAATGTTGATGAACTCTGGGAAGCATACAAGACTGCTTTCTTTGATGTTAATGAGGACTTCATCAATAAATTGTATGAATCCTTGCCGAACCGCATGGATGCAGTCCTTCAAGCCCATGGAAGTCATATATAATATTAAATCTGGATCTCACAGCACCACTAATTAATTCGCTCATGTTATGTAACATTTTTTATTTGACGTACATTTTTTGTTCAATTTTCACACTACTTTCCGTAGGCGACAAAACTTTTATCTTGCCAAAATATGGCCTTTATTTCTTCATTAAATGATAAATCTTTTTTCAGTGAAACACATATATTTTTGTACATTCAACATCATTTGGGAGGGTTTTAGCTTTCATATGAGCCATTTCTGAAACGAATTAAAAAATTAAAAGTCAAGTTATTAGCAATTGTTTCTACTAAATGGATAAGTGACAAGACTTTTCTCAGGGACTGTACATTTTGTAAGACAATCTCACACAGAGTGAGTCCAGCCCTATTCAAAAGATATTTGGCCTCGTGTCTCGTGTAATCATTATCCAGTGTTATATGTATATCTGGGAGTGTCTAAAAATTTGCTCTTATTCACTGGAGTGCATACTTGAAACAAAGGGCAGGTGTAAAAGGAAGCTTGGATGAATATTTGGACTACAGTGTGATCATTTGCAGCTTGATATGTCAATGCAACTCAATACCAGATTAACATTACATGACTGCCATATGCTTCTGCTAGTTTTTCTCTTAACATGCAACCATCACTTATCCACAATATGTTTTATGCTTAGATGACCACAGCAGAGTGAAGTTGAGAATGTTAGTGGGAAAGGATTACAAACACACTGACTACATCAACGCCAACTATGTGGATGTGAGTGTTTTCTCATAAAATGTTTGCTTATCTGATGTTTTTTGTGTCTAAGGTCGAATTCGAACAATTCAGACATAGCGGTGTAATAAAATGCAAATTTACTACAGAGTTGACAAAAAACAACGGCTTTCCCGGATTTAACATCTGTTTAATATATATATATATATATATATATATATATATATATATATATATATATATATATATATATATATATATATATATATATATATATACTGGACTGTCTCAGAAAATTAGAATACACAATATTCTAATTTTTTGAGACAGTCCTGTGTATATATACAGGACTGTCTCAGGAAATTAGAATATTGTGTATTCTAATTTTCTGAGACAGTCCAGTATATATATATATATATATATATATATATATATATATATATATATATATATATATATATATATATATATATATATATATATATATATATATATATATATATATATATAAGGTGTAAATTCAGAATGCAGACTGTGATCCGAGGGACCTAAGAGCTTCAGATGACTAGCATATTTGTGGGCTTAACAATAAAACTTTTAGGTATCTGCTCAGAGGTTTATGGTAAAGAGAAATGTCACCTTTCAAAGCAACCCAAAGGCACAAGGGATGTGCCCAAATTAGCAGTAATAGAAAATGACAGTTTAGAATGGTACAACTGGCATTTCAATATGAGGCCAATGTAAGATCTTTGGGTTCGCCTGAAGAGGTCTCCTGCTCAAGATATACATTTCATGTATATGAGCAATATGACAGATTTGGAGCATGTAAAGCAAGCGTTTGACAACAATGTCAAGTCAATACACTGTATCGTACACATAGCTCTACTGTTTACTTTTGCTGTTTGCATTTCCAGTCTTTGAAATATACAGTATATACATAGGCGGATCTACTATTTAGGCGATGTAGACGATCGAAATTAAGGTCGGGGCCCCCAACCAGCTGCCCTTGCCCTAACGAGCAAGGGCTTGGGCCACCGGTGCCAGCAGCACCCCCAACTATTCGTCATGTATAATTATGTCAGCATACCAAACAAACAAATAACAAAACAAAAAAGAAAGCCATTTTAATGCTGCATTTATATCATCTCTCCCCCACACACACGCACTACAATGGACTGTTCCACGACGACGGACTGAGTATCAGTTGTTTAGCTTCATTTAGCGACGTTTAGCTTCGCTTAGCTCCGTTTAGCATCGCTTAGCTCCGCTTAGCTGTTTGTTAGCTTCACTTAGCTCTCCTGTGTTTTTCACGCCATTAAGCTCGCTATTTTATTTCGCTATTATACTACTGTTATTTATAGTAGTATACTATAATAATAATGGTAGATTTTTTTTTTTTTAAGAATTGTTTTGAATCATGTAGGAAAGGCAAAGTCAGTGTTCTGAATCAGTTTACTTTCCATTCTTTTGCACTAGTAAATGCAATCAGGATTTAACCTCATTGTTTATTTGTGATTAATTATTGTTATTTACATGATTATTTGTACTTTAATAAAGAATTAAAGTGTAAATAAGCTTCAACAAAAATTTCATAGCTAAATTAGTAAAAAAAAGAAAATAGATTAGTCGACTAATCATAAAACTAGTCGGCTGACTAATCAGGAGAAAATTTGTCGTTTAGGACAGCCCTAGTGTACCGGAACATATTTCCTCCACACCCTTCTCACCTTTTTAACCCCTGACCCATGAAGAGGGCCCCTGGATATGTTCGCCTTAGGCCCCAAAATTGCCAAGTCCGCCAATGAGTATATATAAATTTCAATTAAAAAAAGAATAAAACCTTCTTAAATGTTGTATTTAGGTCGTTTTATCTTTACATCTCAACATTGATACTAGAACATAGTGTTGTTTTCATTATTACCCTATAGCAGGAGTCGGCAACCCAAAATGTTGAAAGAGCCATATTGGACCCCAAAAAAAAAAAAAAAAAAATGTCTGGAGCCGCAAAAAAATTAAAAGCCTTAAATATGCCTAATACTGTAGGCAACACATGCAGTATGTATCTGTATTAGCTATATTAGCCTACAATCAAAATGATAAAGTCGGCTAAAAATACATAATGAGTCTTCATGATTTAATGTTTATTTTCCCTGCAGGGCATCCAATGCACCACGCGACTACTTTGTTGTATGATGCCACCTCAAGTTGGACTTTGTTACAATATGAATAAAATTTTTCATTGCTTTTATGAAATTATAGAAATGCAATAAACAAATCCGATGTTTGATGTCGTTTTTATTCTGATGATTCGAAAAACAACAAAATGAAACGACTCATGTATTATTGTCTCATATACTTTAGTGATGATATTGTCTCATGTACTTCAGTAAATACTGTCGTAAGTTGTTTCAATGAAGTCACCCTTCTCCAGTTGAAGTCGTCCATCTCCCTTGCCAAGCAGTGCACTTCCGCTAGCTCTCTGATTGGTTGGCTTCGAGACACGTTAGTAGTGTGTGCTTAACTGAGTGCGCAGAAAAAAAGAAAAAAAACTGATAAGCGCAGGAGTCGAGAAATTGAGCGAGAGCAGAAGGTGCACTCAAAATCCATTATTGCTCGCTCAGAGGCATCACAGGTGTGCAGAAATTGAGCGAGAGCAGGATGGGTGTTTTCTGTGCTCAAAATCCATTATTCATTCTACACAGTTTTAAAGCATTGAAAAACGTTAAGAATGTTTGGGTCATATTTGTCCTCCTACAGAAGCCATATCAAAAAAAAAATTTTTTTTTCCCTCAACCATCTTTGTCCATTTTCAAACATTTTTGAAAATGCTTCAGGGAGCCACTAGGGCAGCGCTAAAGAGCCTCATGCGGCTCTCAAAATCCCTGCCCTATAGACCCTACTCACCAACGTCACAAAATGACGTGTCGCTGTATCCGGCTGCTATATTGTCCGTCATTGTTTAGCACTATTCTCAATGGTTTCAATTCAATTCAATTCAATTTTATTTGTATAGCCCTCAATCACAACAGATGTCTCAAAGGACTTTACAGAGGCAATATGATACACAATTAGAAATGAAGCAAAAAAGATGAATAGATCAAGTTCAAGTCCTGGGTATCCCCTATCCTTAAGACCCTCCATGCCGGCAAGGAAAAACTCCAAAAACTCCAGAGTCAATTGGGAGAAAAATGAGAAACCTCGGGGAGTACCACAGTCAGGAGAGATCCACTCCCAGGACGGATAGACAGGAACCCCAGAACTGCTAATGGGAATTAGCAGGCAAAATTACAGTCCGTAAAAATGCAGTGGAGTAAAGGAGCAAGAAGAGGTCCATCTAGCCAGATGAGACGGGGGTAGCAGCGAGGACGTCTATCCAGCCAGGGGTCCGAACAGTCAGGAGGCTGCAGCTGAAAAATAGATAGATAAATAGGGAAAGGGGACACCGGGTGACTAGTGATGAAGAGACTAGACAACTAGATATTAACATTGGAAAATAGAAATAAAGTAAGACAAGTGGTAGGCAGAGTAAGTAAAGAAGATAGAACTCAGCGGCTGTACTTCCCCCAGCATTATAGCTTCTAGTGCAGCTTAGACTAAACTGTGAGTCTACTCCGACTTCAACTAGCCTAACCATAAGCTTTGTCGAATAGGAACGTTTTTAATCTAATCTTAAATGTGCAGACTGTCTCGGCTTCTTTAATACTAGCTGGAAGCTGATTCCATAAAACGGGCTTGGTGGCTAAAGGCTCTAGCTCCGACAGTACTTTTATAAACCCTGGGAACTACCAGTAGACCTGCATTCTGAGATCGGAGTGTTCTGTTGGGGCGGTATAGAACCAGAGCGTCGGTGAGATAAGATGGCCCCAACCCATTAATGGTCTTAAATGTAAGAAGGAGTATTTTAAATTTAATTCTAAACTCGACTGGAAGCCAGTGAAGTGCCTGGAGCACAGGGGTGATGTGCTCTCTTCTATTGGTTCCTGTTAGAAGTCTTGCTGCTGCGTTTTGGACTAGCTGAAGACCTTTTAGAGAACTTTTAGGACAAGCTGCAAGTAGGGAGTTACAGTAATCCAATCTCGCTGTAACGAACGCGTGAATTAATTTTTCTGCATCGCTTTTAGATAAAATATTTCTAATTTTGGCGATGTTGCGCAGGTGAAAGAAAGCCGTTCTACAGGCTTGTTTATGTGTGCTTTAAACGATAAGTCAGGGTCAAATAAAACTCCTAGGTTTTTAACTGTGGTGCTGGAGGCTACACTTACATTGTCCAGAGTGACTATCTGGGCAGCTAAAGAGTCTCTCACACTTTTCGGGCCTATTATAAGGACTTCTGTCTTTTCAGGGTTAAGTAGAAGATAGTTAGTACTCATCCAGGTATTTATATCTCGGACGCAGGTGCTTAGTTTTTCCACATGCCTGACCTGCTCAGGTTTAATTGATAAATACAGTTGTGTGTCGTCAGCGTAACAATGAAAGTTAATGCTATGTTTTCTGATGATATTACCTAGAGGAAGCATATACAGCATAAACAAGATGGGACCGAGGACCGATCCTTGCGGCACACCATAACTAACTCTAGAGTACGATGATGATTGCTGGTTTACATTGACAAACTGGTACCTATTAGATAAATATGATTTAAACCAGCAGAGGGCTGCTCCTCTAATGCCTATGTCACATTCTAGTCTCTGCAATAAGATATTATGGTCGATTGTGTCAAAGGCTGCACTCAGATCCAACAGAACCAGGATCAAGACTAATCCAACGTCAGCGGCAAGTAACAAGTCATTAGTTACTTTAACTAATGCAGTTTCAGTGCTATGATGAGCTCGAAAGCCAGACTGGAAATGTTCAAATAAACTATTTCAATTAGTCGTGCAATTTATAAAGCAATTCATGGAAGCCCCGGTGTTATCTGACGCTGTAAACTCATTGGATGCATTGCATAAAAGGCGTTATGTGGAAAAGCTTCAGTTTATCCATTCGCCAGATCCATATTTAATGCCTAAATCGATGTTTTTCGACCCGCTGTCTTCGCCGTCTCTGCCTGACATCTGCTACCCTGATATCTACAACTATCTTGTCCACAGAAACTCAGCCTATTCTCAAGAAACTTTGAAAAACGTTAAGAGCAGCACTCCAAGCAACATTACCCTGTGTGACCCTTTACTTCCAATTTTCTAAAATGGCGACAATCAAAAAAAAAAAGTTGACTGCAACGCATCAAGGATAAGTGCATATTGGACTATTTCTTCAATAAAATACACAACTGTGTCTGCCTCATTTGCAAAGAGACAGTCGCGGAAGATACGCAATGAGAAATTAAAGCAACTTGAAGCTAATTTCATTTCACAGCAGCAGTATTTCGCAAGAGCCCGAGGGTCGAAAGAGAACGCCACAAAGGCGAGATTGTTGAAATTATGAATTAAAAATAATAATAATAAAGCAAATGTGACACACACAGAAGGGCTTGCTAAAATTTCTTTAAATGTATTGTTCTACGTAAATCAGCCCAGGTAGCCCCCCACATTTTTACCACACCAAATCTTGCCCCCTTTGCAAAATGTTTGGACACCCCTGTTTAACCGATGATCCGTAGACGAGGCCAGCTTCTTTCACTTGTTACCAGCTAAATATTATTCAAAAAAATAAAGATGGTGGAAGAAATTAGCATCTTGAATTTGAAACGGTATGTTGTCGGCGATTAGCCTAGCAATGATCTTAATTGTGGTTGTCAGCCCAAAACCATCTAAATATATATTAAATGCATCTTACCAGATATAAAATGACTACTACATAATCTGTGGTAATCGTTTGGAGCCCAGTTTTCTCGTCAAATTGCAGCAGTCCATCTCGCTCTCCTCTCCGAGTCTCTCGGAATACGGTAGAACTTCAAGTCTCTCTGTCTATCTTCTCTGTTATTGCAACCGACCGCCACACACGCCTTCACCATTTTGATTATTAATGTTAACGAGCAGAAAAACACGCCATAATAGGAGGAATTTATGTAGTGGTAATGCGTCAACACGACGAGTTGACGGACAATATGGCGCGGAGGCGTGGTTGTGACGTCATGTGAGTAGGGTCTATACCTACTGAATACCAACTGTGAAGTTGACACTGTATTATTTTCAATATTGTCTTGTCCACCTAAAGTCTTGAGTAAATTATGTCTTTTACAGGGTTACAATAAGCCCAAGGCATACATTGCAGCCCAGGGCCCACTCAAGTCTACTTTTGAGGATTTTTGGCGGATGGTGTGGGAGCAGAATACTGGCCTCATTGTCATGATCACTAACTTAGTTGAAAAAGGACGAGTAGGTGACACACATTTGCACACACGCACTGCTAAAATGCAACCTTATTTTCACTACATGCTAAACCTCGACTATATGCAGTATGATTACAATACAATTTAGACGATAATACAAATATGATTTATTTGATTACAATCAGGCAATACAAGCTACGGTATTAGTGTAGTCAACTCTGTATTTGCTGCAGTTAGCCAGCAATATACAGTGGGGGGAAATAAGTATGTAGTCAACCACTAATTGTGCAAGTTCTCCCACTTGAAAATATTAGAGAGGCCTGTAATTTTCAACATGGGTAAACCTCAACCATGAGAGACAGAATGTGGGGGGGGGGGACCAAAACAGAAAATCACATTGTTTGATTTTTAAAAAATTTATTTGCAAATTGTGGTGGAAAATAAGTATTTGGTCAATACCAAAAGTTCATCTCAATACTTTGTTATGTACCCTTTGTTGGCAATAACGGAGGCCAAACGTTTTCTGTAACTCTTCACAAGCTTTTCAAACACTGTTGCTGGTATTTTGGCCCATTCCTCCATGCAGATCTTCTCTAGAGCAGTGATGTTTTGGGGCTGTCATTGGACAAATTTTCTATGGGGTTGTGATCTGGAGACTGGCTAGGCCACTCCAGGACCTTGAAATGCTTCTTGTGAAGCCACTCCTTTGTTGCCCTGGCTGTGTGTTTGGGATCATTGTCATGCTGAAAGACCCAGCCACGTCTCATCTTCAATGCCCTTGCTGATGGATGGAGATTTTCACTCAAAATCTCTCGATACATGGCCCCATTCAATTTTTCCTTTACACGGATCAGTCGTCCTGGTCCCTTTGCAGAAAAACAGCCCCAAAGCATGATGTTTCCACCCCCATGCTTCACAGTGGGTATGGTGTTCTTCCGATGCAATTCAGTATTCTTTCTCCTCCAAACATGAGAACCTGTGTTTCCACCAAAAAGTTCTATTTTGGTTTAATCTGACCATAACACATTTTCCCAGTTCTCTTCTGGATCATTCAAATGCTCTGTAGCGAACCGCAGACGGTCCTGGACGTGTATTTTCTTCAGCAGGGGGACACGTCTGGCAGTGCAGGATTTGAGTCCCTTGCGGTGCATTGTGTTACTGATAGTAGCCTTTGTTACTGTGGTCCCAGCTCTCTGTAAGTCATTCACTAGGTCCCATGTGTGGTTCTGGGATTTTTGTTCACCGTTCTTGTTATCATTTTGACGCCACGGGGTGAGATCTTGCATGGAGCCCCAGATGGAAGGAGATTATAAGTGGTCCTCTATGTCTTCCATTTTCTAATAATTGCTCCCACAGTTGATTTCTTTACACCAAGCGTTTTACCTATTGCAGATTCAGTCTTCCCAGCCTGGTGCAGGTCTACAATTTTGTCTCTGGTGTCCTTTGACAGTTCTTTGGTCTTGGCCATCGTGGAGATTGGAGTGTGACTGACTGAGATTGTGGACAGGTGTCTTTTATATCGATAATGAGTTAAAACAGGGGCCATTAATACATTTGACGAGTGGAGCCTCGTTAGACCTCGTTAGAAGAAGTTAGACCTCTTTGACAGCCAGAAATCTTGCTTGTTTGTAGGTGACCAAATACTTATTTTCCACTCTAATTTGGAAATAAATTCTTTAAAAATCAAAAAATGTGATTTTCTGCTTTTTTTCTTCCACATTCTGTCTCTCATGGTTGAGGTTTACCTATGTTGATAATTACAGGCCTCTCTAATCTTTTCAAGTCGGAGAACTTGCACATTTGGTGGTTGACTAAATACTTATTTGCCCCACTGTGAAAAATATGTGAAATGTAGTTCTATATACAGTGCATTACAGTATATGCAGTGAATGTATATGCAAACATGAATATGCTTAGGTTCACTCTTACACTTTAGCCATTGTATTTCCTAATATAAGTACACATATCTAGGACAGGAAGTAACACCTTAATAAATTCATTGTTTTTTTTCTTTGTGAATTAACTGTTTTGTGTCTTATCTTGTCATTGCAGAGAAAATGTGACCAATACTGGCCAACAGAGAATAGTGAAGAATATGGCAACCTGATTGTGACACTGAAAAGCACCAGCGTTTATGCCTGCTACACTGTTCGACATTTCACACTGCGTAAAACTAAGATGAAAAAGGTAGGAATCTATACAATCTATCCACAGTGATTTTTCGTCTGTATCCCACATTTGTATACCCCTTATGATAGACTAATTGATGCTTTTGTAACAAGATGGCTCCCTCATTTTTATTCCACAAAATCTTCTACATCTTCTCTTGTTTTCCTCTTCCCAGGGTGGAAAGGGGCAGACAAAGACACAGGCCCAGTGTGAGCGGAACGTGCTTCAATACCATTATACACAGTGGCCCGACATGGGTGTTCCTGAATATACTTTGCCTGTACTCACATTTGTTCGCCGATCATCTGCTGCCCAAATGCCTGATATGGGACCGATCATTGTCCATTGCAGGTAAAAGTCATACTTTCCGGTCCCACTGTATGTACTGTACAATATATACAGTGTAGATGTGTACAAAAATCAGTCACTTCTTTGTTTTTAATGTTTGCCAATTGAAAATGGAAAGAGCAAATGTTCTATTGATTGAATTGCTGATATTGTGCTCTTTCGATGCTTTTCCTCACTGTTGTTGTTTTGTTTGCAGTGCAGGAGTGGGCCGCACAGGGACCTATATCGTCATTGACAGCATGCTGAAGCAGATCAAGGACAAGAGCACTGTTAATGTACTCGGCTTTCTCAAACACATACGTACTCAACGCAACTACTTAGTCCAGACTGAGGTTTGAATGTATTTTTTATTTATTTATTTATTTATTTATGTATGTATTTGTTTGTTTGTTTATGTTGTTGGTGTATTTGGCCAAAAATACATTCAAATTGTTTACAATGTATTTTTACATACCGCCACTTTTATTTTGATTTCTACTGTGATATGTACTGTGAGTATTACATTTTGCGTGGCTGATACAGGAGCAATATGTATTTATCCATGATGCTTTGGTGGAAGCCATTCTGGGCAAAGAGACTGAGGTTGCAGCCAGCCACCTTCATCGCTACACAAATACAATCATGAAACCAAGACACAATGGTCAGACACGTGTGGAGAAACAGTTTAAGGTGAAGGAGTAAATAATTTCTCAATGTATGCATTGTACAATTCAAATTGCACTTTTAATTTGGGAATTAATATCACCTTGTGTATGTTGTTTTTCACTAGATACATTAATTTATGAAAAATATTTCTATCATACTGTTAACGGGAATCAAGTAAATTTAAGTCTAAAGTAGAATCAATGTAACAAAAATCTGATAAAAGTAAAGTTTGGTTGAGGTAAAACAAAAAAATAAATAAGCATTTTATTCCTTTATACCACAATCATAACCATGGTGACTAGATGGACGTTTTATGCAAAAAAAAAAAAAAAAGTGGTTATGATAATGAAACTGAGACTTTCTTGGTTTGTTTTGTTTTGTTTCTGTTGTCCAGAATCATAGATATTTATTTGATGTTAAGTGGAATGTAAATCTTCATTAGTGGATTTTTTACTATCCATGTAACTGTCAAGGGTCAGTCACTAGCGCTACCTGAGCTATGTCTTATTTATTGTAAGCTGAATTTTATTAGTACAAAATTTGAATTAGAAATGTGTCATCAATGCTTAGAAAATATTGATATGTTATACATTCGATCATGCAAAAAGTGTTTAGTGCGAACATAGTGAGCACAGAATGCTGAAGAGTAAGCTGAAATTTTTACTTAAAATATACAGTAATTCTGAACTCAATGCTAGGATGAGATGACGTAGTACACTATTATTTTTTTGTAATTGATGCATTGTTGCATGAAATTCTTGCATAACAATAACTCACTCCTTCCTTGTTTTAGTTAATTACACAGTGCAATGCCAGATTCATGGAGTGCTTCAGTTCTCAGAAGGAGTGCAACAAAGAGAAAAACAGAATTTCCTCAGTGGTACCATGTAAGTCTTACATTTTTGTTAAATAATACTGATTTTAAAGCCTAAAGCAGAAATATCAATCCCAAAATAATTATTAAGTGTTAATGCAGTGCACCTTGAGATACTTTAGGGAGTAAGGCTTAACCAAAATACATCTCACTCAGCATACTGTTGCTGGTCTATAAGGAGGTATACATAGCTATTGACACTCTAGTTGCTGTCAGTTGCTGTGACTAAAGGAAGAATTTAGTGAGAACGACGAGTGAAATTGTCGCCACGGTAGCAGACTGGTTAGAACATCCACCTCACAGTTCAGAGGTCACGGGTTCATATCAGTTCTCGTTCCTATGTGGCATTTGCATGGTGTCTTCGTGCCTGTGGGGGTTTTGCTGGGGTGATCAGGTTTCTGCTCACATTCTGGAAACATGCATGGGATACAGTATGAGTGTGAGTGGTTGTTGTCTACTTGTACAGTATGCTGATAACCTGTTTTAGGTGTATCCCACACAGTTAGCTGGGATAGGCTTCAGGATACCCACGACCATGGCTAGTATAAGTGGCACAGAAGTTAGATCGGTAGATGAAAAAGCCCCTGCTCTGCAGGTCTCTGACAAAAATAGCATTACCAAATTCAGAAGTGCCTCGAGGTTCATTTTAAAACAGAAAAAGAAAAAAAAAAACTCAAAATATGAAACTTAATAAAACCAATTGTTCGAACATTCAAATGTAAATAAGAATTTATATCAAAGTAATGGTTTAAAGAGATCTAAATTCTGATTTAAAAAAAAAAAAAAAAAAAAACAGTTTCCATATCAATTACAAGTGAATTCCATTTGCGACTGTACACTGACAATGTGCAGATGTACATCTATAACTCAGGCATGCCAAGTTTCACATTATCTTGATTTCTCAAATTTCACATGTCTTTTGGTCATTTGTTTTAAAACGCATTCAATTTCTGTCTGTTTGAACAGCGGAACAAGCAAGAGTGAGCTTAGCACCTTTACCTGGAATCAAGGGAAGTGATTACATTAACGCCTCATATATCATGGTCAGTATTATTATTTCGCTCCATGCTCAACCTCAACTTGGTTACACACTTGAAGTGTGTATTCATGAGAAATGTGTGTCCCTCCACTAAGACATCTTACAGAGAAAATAGATTGTTTAATGAAAAACTTGCAATGGCACTGCACTATTCAAAAATGTCTGAAACCTACAAAGTCATTTATATGAATAAGCGATCACTGAGTCAGATTTATAAATCCTTGTGTATGCATGTGTGTTTCCCTCTTTGTTGTTTTTCCTACAGAGTTATTACAGAAGTAATGAATTCATCATTACCCAGCATCCTCTACCCCATACCACAAAAGATTTCTGGAGAATGATCTGGGACCATAATGCGCAAATCATTGTCATGCTGCCTGCCAACCATGGACTGGTATTATGTATTACACACACAAACAAACACATACACTCCATTAGTATTGTTGTAAGTGTTTTATTATGCAAATGGAGAGTGTGTTCAGTTGCTCTCCTTTTAGCCATTGTTGATAAACACAAAACTCACTGCACTGAGTGTTCTTGACTACTACAGAGGAATTGCTTATCATAGAAAAGCTTATCATAGAAAAGCAAACATATTGCTGGGACATTGTATGATTCGTGATCGTGATAAATTATGTCAGCTGTTTTCTCAATCACTTGACGGACATGTGCATGACAAAAGCTAGTAGAGTTGAGCTTTCCCTGCTCCATGAACGAAATAGATGTTCTCCATGTAGTCGTGGACAATAAAATAGATGTCATGATTTGCAGTCAGCTTCAGGAAATGGGACTATTATTGAGAAGTTAATCAGTTTTAAAGCTGCATGGAGGAAAGTAAGACAATTTGCAAAGTACACAATCCAATAGCATGCAACACAACAAACCTGTTCAATCATTTGAAGAAGAAACAATATTGTTCCATGTCTGATTAAAGGATTAAATCAGATCTAATTAACGAATGGCAAGCGCACATTCGACGAAACATTTCAGAGAGTTAAAAGTAATAACTACTGAACAACCACTAAGCCAGCTCGTTTGTTCTCCTCTGGTTTAATGGAGCAGAAAACACTCTTCTCTGGAACCACTGCACTGCCAGTAGAGGGCGGTGCATCTCCATCCATTTTACATTCATCCATCCATCAATCCATCCATCGATGCCATTTGGAGTAGAGACTGGCTGATCCCTGGCCTTGCTGTTTCACCACCCCTAAATTAATATGCACATATGCTGATGTGAAAATGATACAGATATCATTTTCTCAAAAGCAGTAAAATATTATTCATTAATTTTAATAAATATGATTATAATAATAAGTGTAATATATATTTTTTTAATAACTATCATTTTGGACTGTGTTTTTTTTGTAATCTGGTTTTGACCTTTTAAGGGTCATGAACTTTATTACATATTAATATTGGGTGGCAGTAGACATGGATAAATCAAAACATTCAGTTAATATAATAAGCATGATTACTTGCCATTTAGTCATTCTATCTTTATTTCGGACCAAAGCCAATACGTCTAATTTAACAATAGTGGTTAGGTCCAAGGTCTTTTTTATGTGCTGTTATCAGAAGCCTTTTGTTTTTGCATTTTCTTTTTCTTTTCCAATTAAGTTGATCATGTAATAAACAGTATATGTAAAACTTGATTTGAATATATGTGTGTGTGTGGTGTGTGTGTGTGTGTGGGGGGGGGGGGGGGGGGGCAAAAACGAAAGCATTAAAAAAATTCAGGCTTGGATACATGCATTGAACATATAATTTCTCACTAACATGCCTTAGCATGTTGCAGTCCACCATGTTGATTTGGGAGGAACTTTCATCTAAGCCTGATGTTGTCCATGCTGCTGGTGATAGCCACATTTGAGTACTGTACTAGTAACACATGAAATCAAACTTGGAAGTTATATTCAACATGTGTCCAAGTCTGAATTTTGTAATGTTTTTTCATTTTTGACATACCGCGTGATGATTTTAGAGATTCTCTTTAATAACCCTGTATTGTAAATTTCTCCTCCAGGCAGAAGATGAGTTTGTATATTGGCCAGGTATGGAGGAGGCCATGAACTGCGGAGCCTTTACTGTCACCCTTATCAGTCAGGACAAACTTTGCTTGTCCAGCGTGGAGCAGATCAACATCCATGACTTCATCCTGGAAGCTACACAGGTTGTTTCCGTTTATGTGTGCGGGTGTTCACTTTCACGTACTGACCTTTAGAAATTGTTAATGGCAGTATTTATTTTGATAACTGAACAGCTGAATTGGGTAGAACACTATGAAGCAAGCCTGTTTAGAAAACGATATATGTTTCACTTTTGTATGATGATGTTAATAATACTAAAAGTACTCTAATCTACTTAGCACTTTATAAGAGAAATAATGACATGGAATTGGATCAAATTGACAGGAAAGCGGAGGTAGGAAATTGTCAAACTAGCAAGCGGTGCCTGCATTTTATTTATACATATATATATGTGTGTGTGAATGTATATGTATATATATATATATACATATATATATATGTATATGTGTATATATATCAGAGGTTGCGCTAGACATTTTCGTTGTCTGTCATTTTGACTGACAGGGTCATAAAAATCCTGTCATAGTCTATTTTTACCCGTCACTTAAAATTTTAAAATGATAAGGATGACATATTCAATAGTATTTAGTTTTCATTCATTTTTAATATAATAATAATATTGTAACGCTTGCTTGGCGGCGAAAAATTAGACACGGAAGTCGTGGTATTTTTCTCCCTTTTTACTCTGCTTACCGCCAACAACTCCGCCCCCAAAGAAAAAGAGGCAATGATATAGACCCCAATCACCAACGTCACACAATGATCTTAATTGTGGTTGTCAGCCCAAAATCTTCTAAATATATATTAAATGCATCTTACCAGATATAAAAAGACTACTACATAGTCTGTGGTGATCGTTTGGTGCCCAGATTTCTTGTCGAATTACAGCAGTCCATCTCGCTCTCATCTTCGGGTCTCTCAGAATACGGTAGAACTTCAAGTCTCTCCGTCTATCTTCTCTGTTACAGCAACCAACCGCCACACACGCCTTCACCATTTTGATTATTAATATTAACGAGCAGAAAAACACGCCGTAATAGGAGGCATGTACGTAGCGGTAATGTGTAAATATGACGAGCTGACACACAATATGGCGGCTCCGGTCAGGGGGGCGAAGTTGTGACGTCATGTGATTGGGGTCTATACACAGGCAGCAATCTTGTCCATCAATTGGATGACGCGCTGGCACACCGGGTGCACCAATAAGAACCTCGCGTTGATGTGTCAATCACGGTGCCGCCGCCAGACCCCGGTGACGCTACAATATTCTGACAGAAGAGCTAACTCGCCACCCTGTGGTCTGGGGTGTGAATTGCAACCTGTCAAAATGACGGACGGACTTCAATTTTTTCCATCACCGTTTTAAAAAACCGGTCAACGATGGAAAATATCCGGTTAACGCGACCCCTGATATATATATATATATATATAAATATATTAGGGCTGTCAAAATTATCGCGTTAACGCGCGGTTATTAATTTTTTAAATTAATCACGTTAAAATATTTGACGCAATTAACGCACATGTCCCGCTCAGAAAGTAGTCTGCCTTTTGGTAAGTTTTACAGCAAGGCTTTTTATGCTGTCCAACAGCGAACTCTTGTGGTCGCTTTGCGACATGGTTTATTGTTTTCATACCAGTTCATTATGGCTGCACGACGTCTCGGGCTGATAATGTTGTGCTTATATGATCCTTGGACAAGATTTGTCCGTAAGTATGGTTGTTGTAAAGAATGTACATATTATGTTAGTAAGCGAAATGTTATATTTTTTGTATGAGACGCTTTTTGTTTATGTTTAGTGAACCTGTATAGCGTGCTAAGCTAACGTTGTTGCTAATGCAATGCTTGTGTACTTTTATTTTGTAGTTTTACGACGGTCTAAAGAGGACAATGGTTTGAGGCCATTTTATTAATAAATCACATGAAAAAGGAAGAAGAATTATTAAGGCGTCGTTCACTAGCTGTCTAGCTTTGGAAAAAGTAGACGCTTCGGAGTGAGGGCAGCATAGACAGATTTAAATGACAGTAGAGTGAAATGCCCACTACAGTCCTTATGTACCGTATGTTGAATGTATATATCAATCTTGTGTCTTATCTTTCCATTCCAACAATTTATTTTACAGAATATATATATATAATTTACAGAAAAATATGGCATATTTTATAGACGGTTTGAATTGCGATTAATTGCGATTAATTACGATTAATTAATTTTTAAGCTGTAATTAACTCGATTAAAAAATTTTAATCATTTGACAGCCCTAATATATATATATATATATATATATATATATATATATATATATATATATATATATTATTTATTTATTTATTTTAAGCCAAAACAACTACCATAACAGATTCATGGCGCATTACCCTGGAAACCCTCGTTTACAGACGTCGCGCAACCGTTTTTGTTTCAACCCAGCCATGAAAACAAGGTAATTATTATTTATTATTCAAAATGTCTGTCATTTTTAGCTTATTATCACTATTTGATGTCTAATATTTTGTTTGAAAAATGACTTAAAAAAATTATTCACTCACATATTTTAAACTTTTAAACAAATTACGTCACAATGAAAAAAAATTCCCCCCGATATGTTAGATGATAAATAATTGATCCAAAGAAAGAAAAGTTGAGAAAAAAAAACGTTTAAAAGGGTAAATATATGAAACGACCACTCCTTGATGTCTGTGATTTCTGCATCGCGACCCTTGTTATATCTCCATGTTTCACCCATAAAATCCCCAAAAAATCCAGCTGTGGCCATTCACAGCTGTGTCTTGACACTCAGTGATACATGCTACATGGAGTTTTTGGATCGAAACAAGATAAGTACGCGGTAATATCTCATTAAAGTTATGGCCTCTGCAATTACGCTCTCGCGTGCTCTCACCTCCAGATAGGGTTTTGCTGTTTAATTCCAATTATTCCCGATAATTTTTCCCGATCATATACATTTTGGCAATGCATTAAGAAAAAAATGAATAAAACTGTATTATTATGTGTGTATATATACAGTATATATACGACTGTCTCAGGAAATTAGAATATTGTGATAAAGTTTTTTACTCTCTGTAATGCAATTAAAAAAACAAAAATGTCATACATTCTGGATTCATTACACATCAACTGAACTATTTCAAGCCTTTTATTATTTGAATATTGCTGATTTTGGCTTACAGCTTAAGAAACCTCAAAAATCCTATATCAAAAAATTAGAAAACTTCCTCAGACCAAGTAAAAAAATAATTTAATAACAGCAAAACTAAATCAAACATTTGAAAATGTCCATTGATGCACTCAGTACTTGGTTGGGAATCCTTTTGCACGGATTACTGCATCAATCCGGCGTGGCATTGCTGAGGTTTTATTGATGCCCAGGATGCTTCGATAGCGGCCTTCAGCTCATTTGCATTTGTAGGTCTGGTGTCTTTCATCTTCTTCTTAACTATACCCCACAAATTCTCGATGGGGTTCAGGTCAGGGGAATTAGCAGGCCAATCAAGGACAGTGATGCCATGGTCAGTGCACCAGTTACTGGTGGTTTTGGCACTGTGGGCAGGTGCCAGATCATGCTGGAAAATGAAATCCTCATCTCCATAGAGCTTTTCAGCAGATGGAAGCATGTAGTGCTCTAAAATCTCTTGGTACACAGTTGCATTTACTCTGGACTTGATGAAACACAGTGGACCAACACCAGCAGCTGACATGGCTCCCCAAACCATTGCTGACTGTGGGAACTTCACACTGGATTTCAAGCAACTTGGATTTTGCTCCTCTCCAGCCTTTCTCCAGACTCTGGCGCCTTGACTTCCAAATGAAATGCAAAACTTGCTTTCGTCTGAAAAGAGGACTTTGGACCACTCTGCAACTGTCCAGTGCTTCTTCTCCATAGCCCAAGTCAGACGCTTCTTCCGTTGTCTTGAGTTCAGAAGTGGCTTGACCATGGGAATACGGCTATTGTAGCCCATTTCCCGGACACGTCTGTGAACTGTGGCTTTTGATACCTGGACTCCAGCTTCAGCCCACTGTCTTTGAAGCTCCCCCAAATTCTGGAAGCGGCTCTTCTTCACAATTTTGTTAAGGCTGCGGTCATCTCTCTTGGTTGTGCAGCGTTTCCGGCCACATTTTTCCCTTCCAACAGACTTTTTGTGGATATGCTTTGAAACTGCACTCTGTGAACAGCCTGCTCTTTGAGAAATTTCTTTTTGTGTCTTACCCTCCTGATGGAGGGTATCAATGATGGTCCTCTGGACAGCAGTCAGATCAGCAGTCTTCCCCATACTTGTGATTTAGTTTACTGAACCAAGCTGAGTGTTTTTAAGGCTCAGGAAACCCTCGCAGGTGTTTCGAGTTAATTAGATGATTCAGGTGATTAGTTGAATAGCCTACTTGTATACTTTTTCATGATATTCTAATATTTTGAGATAGGATTTTTGAGTTTTCTTAAGCTGTAAGCCAAATTCAGCAATATTAAAATAATAAAAGGCTTGAAATAGTTCAGTTGATGTGTAATGAATCCAGAATGTATGACATTTTTGTTTTTTTAATTGCATTACAGAAAGTAAAGAACTTTATCACAATATTCTAATTATCTGAGACAGTCCTGTATGTGTGTATATATATATATATATATATATATATATATATATATATATATATATATATATATATATATATATACAGTGGTACCTCTACATACGATCACTTCGACACACGATCTTTTCGACATCCGACGTAAAATTTGAGCCGCCATTTGTTTCTACATCCGACGAGTTGCTCGAAATACGACGACATGACAGCACTGCAAACGAACGCACGGTGGATTTT
Organism: Corythoichthys intestinalis; assembly: GCF_030265065.1. Taxonomy (NCBI): domain Eukaryota; kingdom Metazoa; phylum Chordata; class Actinopteri; order Syngnathiformes; family Syngnathidae; genus Corythoichthys; species Corythoichthys intestinalis. The sequence continues at coordinate 27,711,441 of NC_080403.1, read as the reverse complement.
CTCGTGTGAGAAATCAACAGTTTTCAAAAAAGGTTGATACAGTTGGAGAAACAAGGAAAAAAGTAATGCTTACCTTTGAAATGAAGATGCAAGTTATAGAAAAATATGAGCTTGGGGTGCGCGTCCCTGAACTGGCTCAACAATACAGCTCCATGGTCCTCTTCCGACCACCGTTCGCCACTATTTATAAGTTAAGGTGACAATTATTATTGTGGTAACATTGCCAAGGAAATCGCCAGCTTCGTCACGTATTTATCATTTATTTAAGAACTTATCCAACACAAAACGCCCATTGTCTTAAGCAGTTGACTGCTCTCAAGAAAACGAAAGTATTATCTCTACCGCACCGACCTATCTCACTATGACGTCAGCTTCGCGGTGCGTTCAGGGACAGTAAAAAGTGTCCGCCATATTAGAATCCAATTCGTTACATTATTTACAGGAATAATTATTTATTTTTCTTCTTATTATTATATTATTCTGACTTATTTATTTATAACTTATTTGTTTTTCTATGTTTAATTGCCATTTGTAACAGTGCCAGCAGTATTTATTAAGAATTTAGTGTATGTTTTTAGGCTTTGGAACGAATTAATGGAATTATAATGTATTCCTATGGAAAAATCCTGCTCGACATACGACCATTTCGACTTACAAACAAGGTCCTGGAACGAATTAAATTCGTATGTAGAGGTACCACTGTATATATATATATATATATATATATATGTACTGTATATATATATACCAAAACCTTCTATACATTGTCATTTAGCATACCGTTGACGTGTGACTTTATTTCCTCTTGTTGTGTGAACCTGTTTGTAGATTAAAGGGAGGAACGAAACTGAAGTGCGCTATATTAAGCCATGTTGTGTGTGCAAAGCGCTTTTTGAGAGTTTGTTTACTTTGTGGAAGAAGAGCATTTTTTTTCTTTGGCTGTCAGGGAAGTGAAGAATTATCTTGTCAAAACTTACAAGTTACATCACACACCTTCAGAATTAGTACCACTGCCAAGACCGTATTTGTTACCTGCTGATTGTGTTTACATAATGTTATTTCTATGCTCCCGGGCAAATAGCATGCATTTAAAAACATAAATTCAAGAGAACTGATTTGTAGTATGAATAAAAGAACAGACAGCAGATGGAATGCAGACCAATTGTGTCTTGTTCCTTTGGCTTGGAAGGATAAGATATTTTGTTATTCGTCCATTAATACATATTCTTCTCTCTTTTGCGCTCTATCTGCTACCAGGATGATTATGTATTAGAGGTGCGTCACTTTCAGTGCCCCAAGTGGCCAAATCTTGACATGCCCATCAGCAGCACCTTTGAACTTATCGACATCCTCAAGGAAGAGGCTGCCATCCGTGACGGACCAACCATCATCCACGATGAGTAAGTCGTATACATAAATACATTTAACTTGACTGGACTATTAAATGTCTATTTTTTTGAATGTTTAGATACAAGCCCAGTTTGGCATGTTACCTCTAAGAGCTTATTTGGAGCAGTGCTCAAACAGTGGGCTGCAAAAAGCAAATCTACAAATTGTTTATTGGAATAAGTGACAGTCCTTGATTTGTCTCCCTGTCGATACCAAAGCAAAGTGCTCAATTAGACCTAATGAAATAGTCTACAGCATTGGTTCTCCTGACCAATATTCTGCTCATGTGCGTTTATTTGTTACAATAATGAAGAGCATGTCGCACCTTTAGGAGGATAAGTGAGTAATTGAATGCTTCATCTGGTTTCTATGGAGCAGTTAGCTGGTACCCTCCTCACAACTGTCAGTTAGAGCTTATCCTAATTGACTACATGTTTATTATTCAGCCAGGCATGAGCTGTTAGCGTTGCTTTATGCAACTCATCTGACAGTGCAGCTAATGGAGGAGGAGACCTCTCCAATGGGGAAGGCTACCCGCTGTTCTCCAGGGATCCTCACACCAGCCTCAGCTGTCATGCTCATGTGGGTCCACTGACTCCACTCACTAACATATCTTTACTATCTGAGAAACCTGATCTGTGAGTGCTTCTGTTTCCTAGCTGCGCTGCAGAGGAGGGTATCTTAATATGCATTTACCCTTACCTCTGTATTAAACAAGCCTGGATTGATCTTAGAGTTCAAAAAGTATGTGCATATATTTTTGTTTGATTTTTCACTTAAAAGTTCCAGATGTTCTCAAACCCTTTGGGTATGTTCAAAATCTTCAATATCCTTTGAAAGGTTCATGCCCTCCATGTTCCTTCCCTTAATGTCTGAATGTATATGATGGTTACTGTGGAGACGGCACTGTTCTACTTTTGTTTTTGCTTGTCAGGTTTGGAGCAGTATCAGCAGGTTTGCTGTGTGCCCTCACCACACTTTCTCAGCAACTGGAAAGTGAGGGGGCTGTCGATGTTTATCAAGTTGCCAAGATGATCAACCTAATGAGGCCAGGAGTCTTCACAGACATGGTGAGTCTGGCCATCTCGTAGTTTAGGTGACATTTTGTCAAAGAGTAAAATTGTAAATAGATAGGATGATATAGAGTGTAATATATATATATATATATATATATATATATATATATATATATATATATATATATACTGGACTGTCTCAGAAAATTAGAATACACAATATTCTAATTTTTTGAGACAGTCCTGTGTATATATACAGGACTGTCTCAGGAAATTAGAATACACAATATTCTAATTTCCTGAGACTGTCTCAGAAAATTAGAATACACAATATTCTAATTTTTTGAGACAGTCCTGTGTATATATATACAGGACTGTCTCAGGAAATTAGAATACACAATATTCTAATTTCCTGAGACAGTCAGGAAATTAGAATATTGTGTATTCTAATTTCCTGAGACAGTCCTGTATATATACACAGGACTGTCTCAAAAAATTAGAATATTGTGTATTCTAATTTTCTGAGACAGTCCAGTATATACATATATATATATATATATTAGGGCTGTCAAAATTAACGCGTTAACGCGCGGTAATTAATTTTTTAAATTAATCACGTTAAAATATTTCACGCAATTAACGCATGCACGAGACGACCTACTCATGCATTGCCGCAAACAGACTAAAATGGCGCCGTTTTATGTATATAGACCCTACCCACCGACGTCACAAAACCACGTGCTCGCTGTATGGTTCCGCCCACTTGTCCGTCATTTTGTCTCTGTATTAGCATTGGTTTCAATTGATCGAGGAATTTAAAATGCATTTCATGGAAGACCCGGTGCTTTCTGATGCCGTAAACTCACTGGATGTGTTGCATAAAAGGCGTTATGTGGAAAAGCTTCGTTCTATACAGTCGCCAGATCCATATTTGATGCCCAAATCGATGTTTTTCGACCCACTGTCTTCGCCCTGTCTGCCTGACATCTGCTACGCTGATATTTACAATTATCTTGTCCACACAAAATCAGCCTATTCTCACGAAAATTTGAAAAACTTTAAGAGCTTGGAGGCTTATAAATACTTCGTTGCTGGTTGGGTGAAACAGGTCCTCGTCCACGAAAATTCGGCAGGAATCTATCTTGTGCTTGGAAAGGTGAGTTACGAAATTTTCAATTCAAAATCTTTTGTTATTGCTAACATCCACTGTCAAGTCTAATGTATTTCATGTCGTTTGTCAATGGAGTTAAGGCTTTTAATGTTTATATGGTTTAGCGATAGCACTCTCACTACATACATACGTGTATGTTGTCGGCGATTAGCCTAGCAATGATCTTAATTGTGGTTATTTGTCAGCCCAAAACCCTCTAAGTATATCTTAAATGCATCTTACCGGATATAAAATGACTACTACATAGTCTGTGGTGATTTTTTGGTGCCCAGTTTTCACGTCGAATTGCAGCCGTCCATTTCGCTCTCCTCTTTGGATCCCTCGGAATACGGTAAAACTTCAAGTCTCTCCTTCCATCTTCTCTGTTAGTGCAACCAACAGCCACACACGCCTTCACCATTTTGATTATTAATGTTAAGGAGCAGAAAAACACGCCGTAAATAGGAGGAATGTACGTAGCCGTAACAGGTTAACACTATGTTTTGACGGACAATTGGGCGGTACCATTCAGGAGAGCGGAGTTGTGACGTCATGTGGGTACGGTCTATTGGGAGCAAAGAGGCAGAGACAAGTGAGTGGAGTAAACTCCCGTACAAAGAGCCGGCTCTTTGAAGTGAACGATGAGTGCCGCCCATTCGTCAGAACACCGACTCTGTCATTTTCCCTCTCTCTCGCACTCTCGCCCTCTCTCTCTGTGTCGCTCTCTCTAATTTCACGTGTCTGAAGCGAGGTTTGGCAGTGGCTTAGCTGCTGTACACAGGGAGACACGAAGAGAAAGGGGAGGGGCGAGGGGCTTGGTGCTAGGTACGCTGAGCACATGTCTGTCTGCGCAGCCACAGACAGACACAGGAGGAGGAAAGGACGACACACGAACGAGGTTTGTATGTATGCTAAGAGTAGTGTCAGCAATATAACCCCATATGAATGTCTTCAAGAGAGGGGCTGCGCTACTTATTGGCATATGCTTTGGCATCTCTTCCACAACAATTATAACTACAGTATTGTGGTGAGCGACGTGGGGAAACATGACAGGAGATAAACTTTTTCTAAACACCCTGTATTGAACATAACGCAGAGAAGATATACCATTTGCAGCCACCACTGACATTCATTTTGCCCAAAATTTTACAAATATATTAAAACGAAAACATACAGAGGGGTTTTACTTTTAATATAAAATTACTATAACTTGTACTCACATTATCTTTTATTAAGAATTACAAGTCTTTCTATCCGTGGATCCCTTTCACAGAAAAATTGTTAATGTTAATGCCGTCTTGTGGATTTATTGTTATAATAAACAAATACAGTACTTATGTACAGTATGTTGAATGTATACAGTACATCCGTCTTGTCTTATCTTTCCATTCCAACAATAATTTACAGAAAAATATGGCATATTTTAGAGATGGTTTGAATTGCGATTAATTGCGATTAATTACGATTAATTAATTTTTAAGCAGTGATAGTGGTCCGCATGCGCGCATGCGTACTGGACGTAGACAAACGTGCTGGCCCTCGACGGCTTCCATACGCTTTTGCGTACCGATGGCTGACCACTGTATTTGCGGCGGACACGAGAAAATCACTTCTCAAAATGTCAAAGAGGCAGGCCCCACTGAGTAATTATTTCCGTGTTCCCCCACCCCCGTCAAAAGACAGACATACGACAGAGACGTCACCGGAGCTACCGGAAAAAAGGACTTTTGCTGAAAAGTGGCTGCAGGAGGTACCATGGCTAGAAGCAAATGATGCTCGCACGCAATGTGGTGCAACATTTGCCGTGAGAATCCCAATGTCGTTAATAAGAGCAGCGCATTTTATGTAGGGTCAAAGAATTTTAGCCATCCAAACTTTGAAAAGCACGAAAAAAACAGAGCATGTGGCAATTAAGCAAACTATCGATGCCAGACAGGACCCCACTGTTTTGTATTATGTCCTATACTGGGATCATTTTAATATGTAGGTGGCTTGCATTTTGTGGCTGACATGCATGTGGGGCGGCTATTTTTCAGCACAACACCGGCAGCTTGTCGCACATCCATCCGCCGGGAGAGCACTATATTTGGCTTATTGTGCTTATGTGCCCGGTGTTCTGTCAAATTTTCCGACCGATCAGAAATTGCAACTTTGAGTTAAAAATAGCCGCGAATACAGCGATTGCAAAGTAAACACTACAAATTTTCTTTAAATTAAGGACTACTTACGTTTGATCATTGATAGGCATTTAAAAAGCTCTCGTCATGCACATTAGCTGCATAACAACTGCAGCCGCCCTCCTCCGGGGAACAAGCTGTAAATTGCTCTCCGCCGGGCGGTTTGCCGATCTGCAAAGACAATCGACAACCCAGTCGTCATGTCAAATAATCCGGGCTAGTTATGTGTGATTTTCCGCTTCGAAAACTTTGAAACATCACTCGGTTCGGGTTAGCCTATCGGCTAGCTGTCACGCCTCTTGGTTTGTTTACATTCTCCAAAGCCGGGGAAGGGAAATGACACATGTCCGATTTAGGTGTCATAAAATATCGTTCGGGAGGTGCGACAGTAAAGGTGAGGTCGACAGTTTTGACCATTATGGAGTAATTTTGCCATGTCGTCCTGAATAAGTGCATTTTTATTATTTCATATTCCATTTAGCACAAGACTGTTATTTGTCATGACCATGCCATTTATTTAGCAATTGGGGAAAATACTTGGATGGAAAGAATATCCTGTAAAAATAGTGAAGTAAAGAGACTGAAACAATGACATTTTGCAGCTCTCTTCGTCACGTTTTCCTCGTTGTGAATAGTTCCCCCTCGACGGGCTGACTGGTCCTTCTCAAGCCATTTATTTAGCTATTGGGGAAAAATACTTGGATAAAAAGAATATCCTGTAAAAATAATGGAGTAGAGAGACTAAAACAATGAAATTTTGCAGGTCTTTTCGTTGCGTTTTCCTCGTTCTGAATAATTCCCCCTCAATGGGCTCAATAGTAAAACCGATGAGCCCATTCTCCCGCTGACGTCATCCACCTGTTGGGGACGCTAGAGCCATATAATGGTAGGAGTGGCTAACCAGCAGATTAAAAGACTAATTTCTCGTCATCTGCACTTTGCTAAATTGTTGTATATAGTCGAATCGTCTCAAAATATGATTCTAATTCACATAATAATGCTATTTAAGACTTTTTTTCTCCTGTCGTATGCTCTTTAAAGAGCAATTGAAACCAATTTTTACCAAACAATTTAAGTCAGGTGTGTGCCCAAGCACTAATGAGTCGTTTAAAGCTGCCCTGCCCACTATAAAACACACACCTGGTAAGAAATGTCTTAATGAGAAGCATTGTCTGATGTGCATCATGGCTCGGTCAAAAGAGCTGTCTGAAGACCTGCGATCAAGGATTGCTGAATTGTATAAAGCTGGGAAAGGATACAAAACCATCTCTAAAAGTCTGGATGTTCACCAATTGACAGTCAGAGAAGTTGTCTACAAATGGAGAGAGTTTGGCACTTTGCTTCTCTCCCAAGGAGTGGCCGTCCACCAAAGATGACACCAACAGTTCAGCGCAGAATACTCAGAGAGGTAAAGAGTGTCTGCCAAAGACTTGCAGAAATTACTGAGCAAGTGTCTGGTTGTTATTGCTGCCAAAGAGGAGGGGGGGGGGCACAAAATAATAAATGTGATGGTTAACTTACTTATTTTTCCCCCTCCGGTCATTGTTCGCATACTATGCTCATTAAAATATGAAAACTTATAAATGTTTAGGTGGTCTTAGTTAACCCTTTAACACCAAACGTGTCGGCAGCGACGCGTTTATGCATGTCGTCTTTGAAGCTTCGTCACGCTGTTATTAAATCACCCAAGTGCCGCTGGTTGGTCTCGTTTTGAAAGTGCGTAAGTTGATGTCCACACCAGTTTTTATTAGAAGTCAATCGACCAAGAAAAACGGGAGATAATGTCATTTGAGTTTTATAGTTTTATTGCACTCATAAATATGCATTAAAACGCTGCATAGACCATGTATCTATCTCCATATTTCCATCATTTCTTGTCCTTTTTCAAAACCGAAAGCAGCACAAAAGACTGCATATCCCAAGAGCCGTTGTGATGTCAAGAAGGACGAACCGAATGGGGATATTTTTAATTAATTTCCGAGCGAGGCGCCAACTAAGGAAAAGGAGGCCTGCGAAGCAGGCAACGGCCGGTTGGATTGAGCGAGCGACTTTGAAACGTGCAGAATGAATCTAAAACTAAATTTTGCGCAAGCTAATGCATTATTTCATTAACTCAAGGAAGAAGATGAGCCGTATTTGTCGTTGTTTTCCTGGGATGAGTCGGCGTCTCGGCGAGTAGAAGTGACAGCAGCGCGCAAATTGCGAAAGAGTAGGCTGTGTGACGTTGTGTGTGACGCAGCTCCGTGACCTGTTCATGCAGAAGCTTTATTGAGTGCGGAAAAAAAAAAGAAAAAGAAAAAAAAAACTTTATTGGGTCGTATGCCAGAAAAATTTGAATTTAACTGAACTACTTGTCAATATTTTTTAAAATACTTTTTTTCAATGTTATATGTATTTTTTCTTCACTATAATCTTTTCCATTTTTATAAAGATGAGTGTTCGAGAAGCTTGATTGCATGTACGTATATACTTTAGATAAGGTGATGGGTATTATACCTAACTTCACAAAGAGATATCCTCCAAACCCTTTTTGTGTTAGTTGATATAATTTTTTTCTCACTATTTTGCACTGTATATAACCTGTTTTGACCATAGTATGTGTAAAGGCCAAAAACGCCTATGACCATACTTGCTGTTTGTGTTGAATTGTCAAACATAAAACTATTATCTTATTTTTTCTATTGAATGTTTATCCTAACAAGTTTAATAAATATTATCAAGCTTCAAAACGGTTGGTCAAGCATGTTTGGTTGTCAATGGGACATCAACATTACAAATTTTGAAAAAATATTTTGGGATTTTTTTGTCTTTTTGGGTCCAAAATGTGGATTATAATTAATTGGTCAGTGAAGAAAACAACAGTTTGGACATTGTCAAAATCCATTGGGCGAATATTGGCATTTTGTTTGTTGTTGTTTGTTGCTTTAAGTATTCAGTGTGACTTCAGGAACTCACTGATTTGCTCGATGTAGTTAAAAATATGTTCCAACATGTTCTCTTGACTGTCTTGGTAACTCCCAAATCTTGTTTAATTGCTCGCCAGGATCAGTACCAGTTCCTGTATGAAGCCCTCCTCAGCCTTGTCCACACCAAGGAGGGCAGCTTTGGTTCTCTGGACATTAACCGGACCTTGGATTCCTTGTCAGATCAGTCGGTCAAGGCCGAAAGTCAAGAATCACTTGTGTGAGGACCACAACGGGACTGATGATATTGTGTCTCCAAACAACTTGCACCCCCTTGACTCCCGGAGTGCTCAAAGGAGGCATTTAACTTTTTAAGCCGTCAAAGAACAATTGTTAACTTTTTGAGGCCTTTTTTGCCAGACTGTTGGTTAAAATAATATGATTACTTTTTTACACTGATATAAACAAATATTTGATATTTATTTTTTGGTCTTAATGTCCTCTAATTGACTGGTTTACACCTGCGTTTTTAAGTTTTACACTGCGTGGGCAGGCAAAGAGATACACCACTCTGTCGTTTCTTGTTTGCACTATATAATGTCAATGTTACCTGCCTATGCTGAAGCCCACACGTGGCTTGCGCAAGTTGATTGTTTTGACATTCCTCAACCTTGTTCTCTGCTATGCCACCTTCACCTTTCAGATAAGGACTCTGACAATTTCCAGTGGATTCAAATCCACTGAAGGAGGTCTATCTCACCTCAGCGGCTGATGTTCAACTGCAATAATGTCTTCGGTCCTGCTTTTCTGGCCAACTGCATTAGCAACCACAGTCATTACAAACAATATTTACCACTACTGAGCTCATGTTTTCAAATGTTTTTCTTTTTTGGTTTTTGCTTTGTTCTGTTTAATTTTTTTCTACATTCTTGTTAGCTTATCCAAAAACAGAGTAGTAATGGGTGGTGTTACAACTGTGAACTTGAAATCTTTTTGTAAGTCAACCTCTGATTTTGTATATATGGAAACACTATGTATGCATTAATGCATATATTATCATAACTCTTTTTAACAAGTGATTTGTGACCACCCACCGCAGGCTGGCTTATTTTAGCTCTCATTGTAGTCAACAGTATTCACAGCCGCTATCCCGCCCTTCTGCTCTTTTTATGTGTATGCTGCTAAATTGTCACACTTCACCTACGCTTAACACTGCTAATTCTCATCTCGTGTAAACCATTCTGCTAAGCAAGCATGCATTAAGACAACTGTTTTTGAAACTCTCTCTGGTCATAAGATGGTGAAAAAGGCTTGCTATAGAATGGACATTCTATGATATGCAAGTGAATATAATACTCGACGAGTTCTATGCAACCGGTTGAAGAAAACCAAAACAGGGTGTGATTCTCAGTGTTAACTGTTACTGATCGTCTGACCTCCTTCGTGTTGTCTTAGTACAAACCAGAGGCGGTTAATTTATGTTCTTTTAACCAATTACCCTGATGTCTGTCCAACTTCATTAGCGTGTGAGCTAAAACAGAAGCAAAACAGATATTTTTTTCCCCTATTGTTTTGATAGATGATTGTGAATCCTAATTTTGGAGGGATTGAGTTTATCTGATTCTTTGCCATGTCTTCGGTTGCCAAAGTTACGGGGTTACAGTTGGCTGATTTCCACAACACTTTTTCATGTGCAAATTGACTCACATATACCATCATACTTACTATATTTCATTTTATTTCTAATAAATGTGGTAGTTTTTTCGTTGTTTTTTCATACAAATATCTACTGAAACGTCTTTACTGCGTTAGTGTAGTTTAGTCATACACTACGAAGTCATGTACCTACTCAAATTGAGCTCAGTAGGAAACCGAGGACTCTCCCTCTGTACAGTAGTTCAATATCACAAGAAATAATTTATACAAGGTCCACTACATGTACTTCTTTTTGCTAAAGAAAAGTCAAATAAATTATTTATTATGTCATCATTATATGGCAACTTAGATTTACCAGAACTAAATATTTTTTCTAGTTCATGCAAGTTCCTGTCTTTAACACATATAAAGTACCAACTAAAAATAGGAACAGTCATGTAAAAAAATAGTGTTTGCTTATTCCTCAACAATATCGTTACAATTCACTTGCAAGAATCTGCTTTCCATTCTTATCAAGAACAGTATACTGTACAACCAGATAATACTTACCCTTGCTATTGGAAGTAGGACTTGGTTGCATTTTGTATTTATAAAATGTTTTGGGTTGTACTAATTTGGTTTGATTATATGCATATAAAATTCTATTTCATTTGCCAGAATTCTCTGACCTGTTTGAATGTTTAATACACTCGAGCAACTCTGCGTTTTTTTGTTGTTTTTTTGTTTTTTGTTTTTTTTGCTTCTCTCTTTCATTTATGTATTTTTTGGGGAAGGGGGTAACAAGTCAAAATATGTGATCTATGTACAGTCAATTCAAACTCTTGTGTTGTTTCAACACGCACCATACTAAAAAATTAAGATGTCGTTACTTCTGTTGAGGGATTCAAAAACACATTTTGAAACTCGTGTGACCATTGAACATTTTATTTCCTTGCTGATTTCTGAGCAGTTCTGTTATTGAGATTGAGAGTTTTTTTTACAAGTGAAAAATTTAGGTTTTTACATTTTGAATGACTCATAAACACAACACAAAGCACAGAAAGTGATAAACAATGAGGGGACAACTCTATTTTAATTTCGAAACACTTTTAAAAAGTTTGCTGGGACTTATGAGTTCTACATCCTGATTGAAACTTCTATCCTTACACCACATATGCATCCCTTCTATTTGCCCAGTCAAATGTGTTAGTTATCACACCCAGAAACAGACAACAGTACCTAGATGTCTGTATATTTCTTGTTATCTTTCAAGAATTTGTGACCTATTGTATTTTTTTTTCCATTTCACATTTGTGGATTAAAACCAACAAAAAAGGACTGTAATTCACACCTGAGAGTCAGATCTCTAACTCAATTAGCATGTGTGTTGTACGGCGCCGATTACACTAGGTAGCCACACTAGCTACTAAGTTCAAGTATCGGTACATATTGATAATGAGACCTTAAATTGAAATGTATACATTTGTGACATTAACAATTGTGCCATGAATGACAAGTATATTTGAGGAATTATTGAAATTATTTGAAGTTTGTATGATCACCATATGCTAGGTTCACTCATGCTTTGATTACCTTTATCAAGATTCATAAGTGTTTATTGCTGCATATGAAATTTCACATTATACTTTGAGACATGTTCCTTACACATGAGTGGTTACTGCAAGATAAGATGATGTATCACTTCTTTGGAGAGCATAGCGATGTCTTTAAAGCGCACACTCACACAGCTGTACTGTGAATAAGAAATGTATATATTTTGCTGCCGCTAAATGCACCCAAACTTGAGAATTGTTCAATGGATCAGAAGAAATGCTTGGTCATTGTTATTTATTTTGTTTCATTTTTACACTTTGACTTGTGGCAGCACTTTCTTTCTTGTCTACACAACAGTCATTTTCAATTTACTGAAAAATGTGTAAAAAAGGTTTGTGGCTTTGGAACAAACTGTTTTATTTGATATTTAAGCCACTTCTGAGTACATGCGGTTATATTTCCTGGATTTTGGTAATAATTATTATATGCCACTTTCCAGCTTTGCACCATTCATATAAAATCAGTAATTGTGATATTAAGATTGAGATGGATTTCTTTTTTATTTTCTTTTTGTTAATAGGTATATGAACTCATTCTACTAGTGTTATTTAATATGTAAATTGTATTGCATACAATAAAATATGTTCCGGAGTTTTTACTTTTAATTCTTGACCCCTAAACCATTCTCATTCCATTTCTCAATGACTAGTTGTCTTGATCTGTTTATTTCAACTCGATAAATGACAATAAATGCCATGTTGAGCAGCACCGAATGCTCGAAGCATTTTGGGCATGGTCAATCTTCTGCAAAGTGGCACATGTTGGGCCAAAAAGCCCAAAAAGTTTTCATCCCACAGTGCCTAAAAGCAACCATTATAGGCCACGGCAGGCGGAGCCACACTCTTCACCCCGCTTTAATGTGCCTCATGTTGCTCATTAGAGTCCAAACTTAAGTTTTGTCTGACTTCCAGGATTTCATACCGCCTTTCTGGGCCTTGGGCCAGTGTGGCCGAAAATAGTATATCACTGGCTGCCAGGTGAGGTCTCTTTCTCTGTCACCCATCTCACCACTCATTCTAAGACTCCGGGAAGGCCTAAAAGCTTTATTGGGGGGGGATCCCGCAAACATATCAAATTCATGAAGCCGTAACCAATAAATGAGCCAGCTATCCAGGTCTTGTTTAAAGTTGACAATTCTGATTGGATATAGGCTTTCGGGATAGTAACCCTATAGTTGCTTATGTGAGCTTGACAATTGAAACGACTAGAACACGAGCTAATGTTTTTATATACATAATAAATGAAATTAATTACAAAATTTTATTACAGGCAGTAATATTTCGAATGTATTACTCGGTTTATCTATCATACTTTTTTAAATTATTCTTTTTGGTCCATATCTGAAGGAAGAGCGTGGCCTGAAAGTTCCCCACTGAAGTTACATCACAGTGCAATATGTATTGAAAAATGACAGCAGTGCAAGTTATGTATGGAGGTAGATTTGTGTCTTTATTATTCAATCAAAAAAAAAGTTGCTTCAATCAAATAAAAAGTTGCTTCAATCAAAATATATATTTTCAATCGAAGAAAAAGGCACTTCAATAAAAACGCCTTTGAATGCAAAAATAAATTTGAACCCCAAAAATATATTTGAAATCTATTTTTCTTTGATTTTTTTTTTTTTTTTTTTTTAAGTCAAGTTTTTTTTGTTTTGGTTTTTTTTTTTAATTGAAGCAACATTTTTGATTGAAGTCATGTAATTTTGCGTTTGGACCACATTTTGGCAAGGACATTTGTGTCTTTATTATTCAATCAAAAAAATAAGTTGCTTCAAACAAAACAATATATATTTTCAAAAGAAAAATGACTTCAATCAAAAATTTAAAAAAAAACTTCAATCGCAGAAAAAAAGGTTTGAATGTGAAAAAATATTTGAGACTCAGAAATTCTCATTTGAACACTATTTTTCATTCAAACTGTTTTCTTTGATTGAAGCAATTTTTTTTTTGTTTGAAGCAACTTATTTTTTCAGTGAATAATAAAGACACAAATGTCCTAGCCAAAATGTGGTCCAAACGCAAAATTACATGGCTTCAATCAAAAATGTTAAAAAAAAAAAAAAAAAAAAAAAAATTCAATCAAAGAAAAATAGTTTTCAAATATATTTTTTTGAGTTTCAAATTTACTTTTGCATTCAAACACGTTTTTGGATTGAAGTGACTTTTTCTTCGATTGAAAATATATATTTTGATTGAAACGTTTTATTTGATTGAAGCAACTTTTTTTTGATTGAATAATAAAGACGCAAATCTACCTCCATCGTTATGCATAATGTTTTCCAATAATTCAAAGAGAGCAGTTGTTAATGAACTGCCCCGGAGCCGACGAAGAAAGGTAAACGCGTCCCTGAAAATTGATGAGTTCTTCTGACCTGTGTTGCCGTGCCAAATGTTTACACTTGATGGCAGTGTTTCATCTCTGGGCATGTTTCTCAACAAATGTCCTGCAAGGGAAGAAGTATTCCCAAGCATGCATAATACAGTATATGGATTTACAGTACTGTATTTTAGAAACACGACAAAGAATTTACTTTATGGTATGTAATTGGAAAAGTAATAATTCATCTTCACGCGGTTATGAGTTCATCATAGAATGACTAAGACTTCCACGTATGTTGAATAATTTTTATCCAGTTATTATTACTGTTGGTCAACTATGTTTACTTGAACAACTCTTGCACCCAATGGAAGCTATTTGTAACTGATAGATTTTTTGTTGTTTACCTTATTGGGTCGTCCCAGTTTGGCAAATGGGCATGTTGCACAGTTCGAGGAGATGGAAAGCCTCAGAGAGACGTTGACGGTCCAAAGTGAGCAGCAAAATCATTATGAAGTCGCTCGTCAAAGGAACAGCAGCCTGCTACAGGTACAACCCCACCATTTCTTGAAATTAAATGTTTCTATTTTGTAAAGGGTGTGTTATTATGAGCCACCATGCTTTGTGCTGCATCTCAACCCTGGGAATCGCGTGACACCCACTTGCAGTATAGTTATAATAAAGTGTACTGTTTTACTGTATCCACTAGTGCTGTGGGATGGAACAAATCTATCACGGTATGGACCATTTTATATCATCACATCGCTATGCCACAATATAATACGTGTTTAATTATATAGTGAAAAATTTGGCAATAATTATAACAGCTTTCCCCCAATCACTTTACTTTTAAATTGACATTAAACTGACCTAGCACATATGTTAAAAGTGTCAAGTACTTCTGCAACTTCAAATCTCCAGTGTACACATAATCAGCACAGGAGCATAAGCTACATATTTTTGATCAAATGGTAAGATATTTAATTATCTTCTAATAATTGTGACCAGTGGCTTTGACTTTTGAGACTAGCATTAATAATAATAATAATAATAATCCATCCGTTTTTTTTTTCAACACCACTTATCCTTGTCATGGTGGCAGGGTGCTGGAACCTACAGGGTGACCCAAAAAAAGTTTACACTCAGTTGACTGCTTGTTTAAAAGCCATTGAAACATATCTAAATAGGTTGTCATGCTTAAGTGATTCATTAAGGTCACTCAATGCAGCTGGTAATCTCTCGTCTCTACAATTCCTGTGCTTCTGCTGAAAATGAAGAAAACTTTAGCTGTACCTGAATTGCTGCGTGCCGGTCTGACACCTACTGAGATTGCAGCAAATCTGAGAATATCCAGATGTGCAGTCTACAAAGTTAAAAAGAAGCTGAAAGATACTTGAACAGCCTCACGAAAACCTGGGTCTGGAAGTGCCGATCTGTGCGGACCAAAAAGTTGATTGACAAGGTGATATGTGGCCACCCCAGAGTCCAGATCTCAATCCCCTGGATTATAGCATATGGACAACTGTGGAGGACAGTGCGTGTAAGAAGCCATAAACTTCTGTGGCAGCCTTGGAGAGGTCCATTGTTAGATCTTGGGAAAAGATGACAGCATCCTACATAAAGAAGACCTGTCAAGCGTTCCGCAGGCACCTGGAGGCTGTTGTGACACTTAGGGAGGACACATTGAAAAATAGCGTGTACTGTACATGTTCTTTACAATAATGTATAATTTGTGAGTAAGTTCTAATTCTAAGATGAATAAACATGGCATTTAAGTTGTATTATGGCAGTGTAAACTTTTTTTTGGGTCACCCTGTATTCCAGCTGACCCTAGCAAAAGGCGGACTACACTCTAAACTGGTTGTCAGTCAGTAGTTGGGCACACACAGAAACAGACAACCATTAGCATTTAGAATCACAATCTTACTCTTGCATTCATTACATTACAGGCTACGATAGGGAAGCAGGGATAGCCAATTGGCTAATGATTTTGTGGATATGGGGATATCTTGAGGCCGATTAGTGGTACTATTTTCATATACGGCAGGGGTGCCGAAGTCCGGTCCTCAAGAGCCCCTATCAAGTTTGTTTTTCATGTTTCCCTTCTCCAACACCGAAGTGAAAGTCAGTTTTTTTGTCTTCTTCATATGCACAGATCATACAAAGAAAACTAAATTGTGTTTCTCTCTCTATCCTTCAAAAGACACATAACGCAGGACTAACATAAGTGAGACATACATACATTGGAACACAAACATGAACATGAATGTTAAAATTGACTAAAGGACTTATCGAAACAAATAATAATAGCAACACACCTGAATCAGGATCATTAGTAGGGTCCTGCATTGGTTGCTGATGAGCTGATCAATTGATTCAGGTGTGTTAAAGGAGGGAGACATGGAAAACAAGCTGGATGGGGGCTCTAGAGGACCGGACTTGGGCACCCATGCTATATGGAAATATATCATTGTAGCAAGTCAGCGCAAATTTGGCGCCCTCTGCTGGCCAAAATGCATATTGCAGGACTCGGTCTACTTATGGCGATAATGACGATATACATGTAAAATGTCGATAGAGCCTTTTATTTCATTCTGGTGCTATATTCATATCGTACAGCAATATTATCTCCTGAGATCCATTTTCATCCTGCATCTAAACAATCAACTGTTTGATAGAAGTTTAAAATGAAATTTCATAAGGCCGGGGTCAAGCAAAATATATATGTATATATACAGTGTATCACAAAAGTGACTACACCCCTCGCATTTCTGCAGATATTTAAGTATACTGTATCTTGTCATGGGACCACACTGACAAAATGGCACTTTGAAGCAATGAAAAGTAGTCTGTGTGCAGCTTATATAATAGAGTTAATTTATTTTTATTTAAATTAAAATCTGAACCCCTGGCAACAAAAGTGAGTACACCCCATAGAACCTACGTGCCTCCCTCAGTGTCCAAATTGAGTACTGCTTGTTATTTTCCCTCCAAAATGTCATGTGACTCGTTACAGGGGTGCTGTCAGCATTGCTGCAGAGATTGAAGAGTTGGAGGGGTCAGCCTGTTATAAAAATACATATGTATATACACAGTATGTATACAGTATATAGAATATATATATATATATATATATATATATATATATATATATATATATACAGTGGGGAGAACAAGTATTTGATACACTGCCTATGGGTTTTCCCATTGTGAGTGTATCAAATACTTGTTCTCCCCACTGTATATATATACAGTATATATATATTCTGTATCAGCAGCTTTAAACTACATTCAATTCATTTAATTTTGCGAATCAACTGTTAAACTTGTTAAAATTGCTCCCGTTATTCCATAATTTCCCTTCTGTCTACTTTCGACATGTGAAAGTTTTAAAACTGTTTTGAAAATAGATTCATGTCATGATTTTGCCGATTTAGGAGTATTTTAGATAAAAAGTTAATTAGGTTCGCTTGGAAGGTTCACAACAGCCTACTAGGGAAGTCTCCTGCTTTAATATGGCGGCTATTTACTAACGTAACTAGTTTTCAATACTTCAATGTTGCTAACGCCGTCGAGTCTGTCATTGTGCATCTAATTCTATATACATATGATATCTATTATCTACAGTAAAACGATGTTGACGTAGTTTGTAGCGGCTGTCAGCAGTGGTCCATTTCTCATTGCTTCCCGAAGACCGCGCTGTGTATTAGTTCCGCTTTACTTGACATATTTCAATAACCGGAATTTGGATGTTTGTGAATCGTTCTCGAACCTACCACGGCCGAATCGCTCAAGGATGTAATGACGGTTGGGCATGTTGTAGGTTGGGCATGTTGTACCGTGGTTCTAAGTGTTGGATGGTGCGTCTTTACTCACGAGAGAGCTCGTCATCCAAAATAAATTCTTCGGCAATGACTCTTGTTATTCCCTGGGCTTTGGGACTGTCGAGTGCCAGTTTGTCACGCATAGCAAAAGTTTCTGCCAGTGTTAGTTGCGTAGGACCTTTCTTTTTGTCTTCGGTTTTCTTAACATACTTCTTATATTGCTTGTGGTGTTATTTCACTAAATGCTTGATTAGGTTGGTTGTTTTAAAACTTCTTACAGCTTTACCACCACGCTTGACTTAATTGTGGCATATGTTGCACTCTGCCTCTTCGTCTTTGTCGTCCCTTAAGGTGAAATGATCCCACACAGCTGACATTTTTACCGATAAAGTCTCTCGGTAAATTGGGAGACCGTAAAGTAAATGTAGTGTGTTGAAGGTATGCCGTAAAATGCGGACCGGATTTTACGGAAACCGAAGCAAAAACTGGAATGGATTATGTAAACCGGTGCACTGGAAAACCCGGACCGGACTTTAAAATTTTTTTAAAAACTGGATCGGAAGTCTGGATCGGAATTCTTCCGTGTTGGCCGAGCCGATACTGATGCGCATTTTTTTGCCCATATCGGCGTCCGATCCGATCAAATATCGGATCGGGACATCTCTAATATATATATATATATTAAGCCTGAACGATATATCGTTTAAACATCGCCATGTGCGTGTGCGCAATAGTCCCATCGCAAGCACGTGCGATAGTTTTTCTTTTTTTTGATCCACATACGCCTCACTTTCTGGTCTGCACACAGCCCCCTACCCTCCCTCTCCCAGCCTTTTGATCCTCTCAGTCACTGGGGCACAACGATGGCTTTGATCTGGCCAAAGAAGCAGACTTCACACGGGCATCTGTCAATCATCGTTTAACTTGTTAAACAGCTGTAAGGAAGCCCCGCTGGAATGAATGTGTGTACTGTAGGGACGTTGGAGACATTTAAATGCCAGAAGTGATCATGAGGAGTTTGAAATTTCTACATGTCACTTCAACGGCCACAGCTAAACAGAAGCATTTAATAAAGCCAAGCATTTATCTGCTACAGTACTTTATTTTTGTTCAAAAATGATTTGGTTGGACAGTTATGTTTAAAACTTACCATAATTATGACATTTGAAGTGCTTAAAAACCATTTATTTACATACATTTTTTAAATCACTTTGGGGGGAAAAGTGAGAAAAAAACATGTCTTATATGTATCTCTTTCCAATGCTAAATCTGAATAAATACATTGGGCACAAAAAACACACACACACAAAAGAAATGGGGGGGTGCGCTACTTTGCGGTTTTTCACTTATCGCGGCGGGTTCTGGTCCCCATTAACCGCGTAAAACAAGGGATGACTGTACACTGTGGTGATGGTGTGTCATCTAAAGTCTTTCCAAACAGCTATTTTAGTCATCTTGTGAAAATTTCTTGAAAAAAAAAATATATATACGTTTTTTTTAATATCGCAATATAATATCGCAATATATCGCAAACCCCCAAAAAATCGCAGCAATAGTTTTTTCCAATATCGTTCAGGCCTAATATATATATATATGGCGGAAAACACTCAGGTGACTTGAAGTTCCGCTCTGAGACCCACAATTTGGCCAGATTTAAAAACTGTCCGATATGCACGTGTGATACATCATTGGAAAGCTTAAAATCTCTATTTTCTGGTGGAAGAAAAATTTTGAGCAGGAGGGCATTGTTTGACACCTGAAAAGTAATTCAAATCAGGCGAGTTAGAAATATACATTTTTGAGACCTTTGAGATTTTCTTTTAAGTTTCTCACTTAAAAAAGGTTTTGAACACCCATCCTGGTACATAATAAATAACAAACACCTCAAGTAACATTTTGTAACAGAATTTTTAATTATTTTTTAAAAATATGAATTCCCCCTTCCTTGTCATGTCGTAATCACTGGGTGAAAGGAATACCCTTTTGTAAAAGTCCGGAGGCCCTTGTTGGATGATTCCAATGTTGTCCTCGCTGCCGTACATCTACAAGGTCCCTTCCTTCTTCAAATATCTCACAGAGAAGCAATTAAATGCATGCACTTGATATTTTGACGTACATGGCTGTCAATGGCATAGACGTGCATGGCTGTCAATGGCATCAACTTACTTGGGTGTCAATGTATGAATGTCAATGGGTTGTAGTGGTACGTTTTTGGTAAAAAAAAAAAAAAAAAAAAAAAAAGGTTTTTCTGAAATTCGAAATGAATAGGAAATTTTGACGTACATGTTCGTCAGTGGCATGGACTTTCATGGCTGTCAATTGCCAACTAGTCTAACACTGAAAACAACATGGAGGAAATAATCTGACTAGATTTAAGAAAAATAATCTGAATATGACGTTATAAAATAGCAGTTTAATTATTTTTCATTTGTTAGAAATCGTAATTTACACACTGTTCATGTAAAAATCAAATAAAGTAAATCAAGCAATATACTGTGTAGATCAGGGGTCCCCAAACATTTTCCTGTGAGGGCCACATAATTTTTCCCTTCTCTGATGAGGGGCCGGGTCAGTTTGTAACAGAAAAAGTGTGACGATTGCAGGAGTACCTAAATGTAAAAAGTTATTGTTTTTTCAGCAAGCCATAATCGAATAACCCTTTCTGGATTCTTCACGGAACAAAAGTAAATAAAATAAAAAATAATATATTATAATAATAATTAATAATAACCAATAATAATTGATAATAACCAAATAACCCTCTCTAGGTTCTTCACAGAAAAAAGCCAGGAAATAAATAACACTTTTGAAGGGGGGGGGGGGGGGTTCAGGGGGCCGGACTAAATGTGAAGGCGGCCGGCCCGCGGTCCGTAGATTGGGGACCCCTGATGTAGCTGCATAACACATAAATTGGCTTCTTGCTGTGTGAGCATGCATCGGAGCACTTCCTTGGTGGAAGTGGTGTCTGTGCCAAAAGGCTTGTCCTGGTGAGTTGTGGGCCATCGTTTTCTGCCTCTTTTAATTTGTTCTTCATGGCATATCGCTCCCTTTGCTTTGCATTTCTCTCCACATTTCTCTCTTTTCTTTCCCCTTCCGCAAGTTCCTCCTGCGTCAGTTCCCCTGAAATAATCTTCCGTCTCTTTTATGCATTTCTTGCATTGTCACTTTTTCTACCCGCTTCCCTTATCCGCTCATACTTCTACTGCTCGTTCTGGATCATTTTTCTCCTCTGCTGTGTCGATTTATGTGGCATAACTTCTGAAAAGCAATAGGGAATGGGACGTACTACGTCACTGTTTGGCTAGGCCGCCATGCTGGCAATATGCTTCCGGCAGGCTCAACGGGGATTGTAACGTGTGGTAGTGCTAACCTAATTCCTTCGGTGTATTAGAAAGAAAATATGGGTGTGCATTGTTGTGTTACCGGGTGCAACAGTGTCTCCTGCGACAAAAAAAAAAGGGCGAGGAAAACTGGACTCACTTCTCACCGTTTTTCTGCATGGAGGACCAAATATCAGATCACGAAGGCACGACGGATGGCTGGGTTGCAGCGGTTCGTCGGAAAAGCATTTCTTTTGATCATATTTCTGCTGGAATGAGAGCGTGTTCCCGTCATCTCTACTCTTGTAAGTTGAACGATTTATCCGTTTTGGTTTCAATACGTTTTTTTATTTTATTTTTTTACCGTTGTGTAAATCTGCCTCGGTAGCAATGCTAACCTACTCCTCCTTCTCACCTACCTGTTGTGTTACTAGGTAAACCTGCTGACAAGACATCCCGATTGGTCACCATCTCTCTTCTTGGATTATTTGACAAAGAAAATTTGTTCAATTGAGTGGTTCCATTTGTCTTGTGTCGGAATCAAACAAGCCCCTGCAGCAGACGTCGTCTGGGTCTGCCTTTCTTGCTGATAAACTGCGGGCTTTTAACTTGTGAAAATGCAAGAACTTTAATGCACATATTTATTCTGCCTGGCTATTTAACTAAGGCCAGTGAAGTGTTGTTTTTTTTAACCACTTTGACAAAGACACGTTTCATTGTAATGTTGAATTGATAAATTCTATTATTATTTATAATTATTCTTGTTTGCACTAATGTAGACTTTAGACTGTCAATTCAAATAGTGTTGGAAAAGTTGCAATACCTAAAATAGAAATGCAAGAACTGTAATGTACATATTTATACACCTTTATCTACCTGAGGCCACTGAATGTTTTTTTAACTGCTTTGAAAAATACAGGTTTTGTTGTGATCTTGTATTTATATAGTATATAGCTTTTTATAATGTATTATGTATTATAATATTTGCTACCCCCTGTCAGAGTGTGGGCCATTTTGCACTAAAAGGATTTTAAACTGTCAGTTCAAATATTGTGTTGGAGAACTTGCAATACCTAAAATGGAAATGCAAGAACTTTAAACCACATATTTATTCTTTCTGGCAATTTACCCAAGGCCAGTAAATAGTTTTTAAACTGCTTTGACAAAGACACATTTATGTTAAACTTGTATATATTATAATTATATAATATTTGCTGACCCTATCAGAGGGTGGGCCTTGTTTGCACTAATTTAAAGATTTTAAACTGTCAGCTCAAATATTGTATTGGAGAAGTTGCATTACTTGAAATAAATCTATTGCAACTTATCAGTCCCAGTTCTTGTCTACAACACTGTCCACACATTGTCAATGCATATTCCAAATAGAATAACAAAATTAAGTCACCTGACTTTGTAATTATTACACCTGTTTATTATGAAGACCTGAAGTAAACAACAAGCAGTTACAGTTTGTCAGGAAGTTGTTCAAGTCATGTTTTGGTATTCATATTTTATTGACTTTTCACAACAACACTTGGGATCGTGTTTGTAAGAGCAGAGCAAACTGAAGTTTCAGCGTGCACTCTTCGCCTTTCCAACCTCTCATAACGCTCCGATGTGGTGCGCTTGACCTCAGAATAACCCAAGAAGAGATATGGTGACCAATCGGGATGTGTTGTCAGCATTTCATATGCAGGTTTTCCTAGTAACACAACAGGTAGGTGAGGAGGAGGAGTAGGTTAGCATTGCTACCGAGGCAGATTTACACAACGGTAAAAAAAAAATAAAAAAACGTATTGAAACCAAAACGGATAAATCGTTCTACTTACAAGAGTAGAGATGACGGGAACACGCTCTCATTCCAGCAGAAATATGATCAAAAGAAATGCTTTTCCGACGAACCGCTGCAACCCAGCCATCCGTCGTGCCTTCGTGATCTGATATTTGGCCCTCCATGCAGAAAAACGGTGAGAAGTGAGACCAGTTTTCCTCGCCCTTTTTTTTTTTGTCGCAGGAGACACTGTTGCACCCGGTGACACAACAATGCACACCCATATTTTCTTTCTAATACACCGAAGGAATTAGGTTAGCACTACCACACCTTACAATCCCCATTGAGCCTGCCGGAAGCATATTGCCAACATGGCGGCCTAGCCAAACAGTGACGTAGTACGTCCCATTCCCTATACAGGCAATAATGTGAACGTGAATTGAGAATTATCAATAAAAATATCTAGCGAGCTATCGTGTTTGGTCTCGTAACCTAGCTCTAGTTCGTTTGGGGGGCGAGGAAGTCATCTTTTTATTACATCGTGAGAAAATGAATAAGGTGAATCGCGAGCATGAACGAACATAAAATAAAGACGCCCCGATTTTAACGAGATATTATCGCATACTTACCGTGTTTCGAAGCAAAAACTCCGTGTGGCGTGTATCATCGAGTCTAAATACACAGCCGTGAATGGCCACAGCCGGACTTAGCTTGGATTTTAACGGCAAAACACAATAACATAGAAAAAAACACGACTCGAAAGTCACGGACATCAAGGAGTGGTCGAGTTTTTATTTTTCAAATATTTATCCCTTTAAATGTTTTTTTCAAAATGTTTTTGTTTGGATCAATTGTTTATCATCTAAAATATCGGGAAAAATGCGACATTAAAAAAAAAATTACAATTAAGCCATAGCTATGAGGTAGATATCCGTGACCTATTTACAGACACCATTTTTTTCATTGTGACGTAATTTGTTTAAAAGTTAAAAAATATGCCAGTGAATAATTTTTTTAAAGTCGTTTTTTTTTTTTGTTTTGTAAACTAAATATTAGACCGCAATTATTGATTCTAAGCTAAAAATGATAGACATTTCGACTAATAAACATGATTACTTACCTTCTTTTTATGGCTGGGTTGAAACAAAAGCGGTTGCACGATGTCTGTAAACGGGGGTTTTCAGGGTAAAACGGACAAATAAAAAATAGTTAGGGGACTTCATGCGCCATGAATCTGCTATGGCAGCATATAGACATATTGTTCTATCAAACACAAAAGTTCTTTTGGCTTTAAATACAGCAGTTTATTTTAACGAGGGGTGCAAGAGCAGAAACTGCTTTTTCAGCCTTGTCTGTGTTTTCCGCCATATACCAGCTGTGTGATGCCATTATGTCAATATGGACCAAACTCTCTGAGGAATGCTTCCAGCACCTTGTTGAATCTATGCCACGAAGAATTGAGGCAGTTCTGAAGGCAAAAGGGGGTCCAACCCGTTACTAGCATGGTGTACCTAAAAAAGTGGCGTTAATTGTGTCTTATGGAGTTTTGCCGCCCTCTGCTGGCGCTTGGGTGCGACTGATTTTATAGGCTTCAGCACCCATGAGCATTGTACAAGTAATTATTGACATCAACAATGGCGGGCTACTAGTTTATTTTTTGATTGAAATTTTTACAAATATTATTAAAACGAAAACATTAAGAGGGGTTTTAATATAAAATTTCTATAACTTGTACTAACATTTATCTTTTAAGAACTACAAGTCATCCATGGATCGCTTTAACAGAATGATAATGATAATAATGTTAATGCCATCTTGTTGATTTGTTGTTATAATAATCAAATACAGTCTGTATGTACCGTATGTTGAATGTATATATCCGTCTTGTGTCTTATCTTTCCATTCCAACAACAATTTACAGAAAAATATGGCATATTTTATAGATGGTTTGAATTGTGATTAATTACGATTAATTAATTTTTAAGCTGTAATTAACTCGATTAAAAATTTTCATCGTTTGACAGCCCTAATGTATGTATATGTATGTATATATATATATATATATATATATATATATAATATATACACACACACACATACATTTGTTTTGTTTTTTTGGTTCATGTAAGTGGTTAGGTTAGGTTAGTTTAGCTCAATATCATTGATCTATTGTCAGGGGGAAAAAAATGCCTCCCCTACCTTACAATATATATATATATATTTTGCAGTGTATTACCAGTTCCCATGATTGGAAGTGTGGATTTGATTAGTCTAGATCGATATTCATCTATTGTCAAGTACAAATGTGAATACTTACCTCCTTCACAGTATTTTAATCAGTGTGCTGCCATTTCCCATGATTCTGAATGTAGATTGGAAGACCCACTGTCTGATATTTTGGTGATGCCAGAGGGAGTTGATTATTTATCATGTCTTGTTAAATCAATTTAAATGCCATTTTATTCTGGCAACTTTTATTCCCAAGTTGTTAATAATTATGCTTGCTTTCTTTTACTAGAATGTAAAGAATTTAGAGAATCAACTGTGTGGAAGACCGCTGCGCCACCCAAATGTTCTTGCTCTTGAGGTAACAAATGTTTTATGAAACTGAGAAATACTTATTTCATGTCAATTTTTTGTTTGTTTTATTAGGGAACACAATAACGCTATGATACAAATCAAAATCATGAGTAATTGAACCTTCTGCCTTTATTTTAGTTAAAGCACAATTATCACACCTCAGTTTGTTGTAATTTTTTGTGTAATTTTGATACAAGTAAATGAAATTAACACACATCAAAGATGTTTTATCACTGCAACAATGGGTTCTAAACAGTGTTGTTTTTGGCAGCCTTTTGTATTTTTTATGTTAGTCTTGGTCTTTTGGATGATAATACTTATTAGTCTTTGTCATATTTTAGTCCTCTCAAAATGTGTTTGTCTTTGTCTAGTTTTTGTTGACAAAAACTCAAGACTTATTTTGTCTAATTTTAGTTGAGGTTGACTGAAAATGTTTTTGTCTGTAAAATTAAGAAAAAAATGTACTCCAAAATAAATAAATAAATAAAGGTTTCCAACTATTTTGAATGAACATTGACAGATGATCACATATTGTAACATCTACAAGGACAACGGCAACATGGTGCCAATGTAGACTCAGCAGGAAAACAGTACATTATTTTCAATGAATTATACCCACCTGGACGCCACAAATAAATGTAATAATAGTTGTCCGAGAGTTCAAGAGTACGTTTGTCATTAGCATTACACTAATGCTAACGCGAATGCTATGCTAAGACTACGAGTTAAAATTAGTGTGTCATGATCACTCAGCACAGACCTTTAAAGGCTAAAGCAACATTGGGTATTCTCTCTGGCCAAGTTAAGAAAACAAATCTTATTGTGTATGCGTGTGTTGAAGCCTAGAGACTGGAAATAACACTGCACTGGTTGGGGTGGGGGTTGCTGCACATCAGATGAGTGACACAACCAGACACTGCTAGAATGCAGACTAACTACTCATACAATGTTACACATTGTGAACATGTGACGGAAACTATTGCGCATTTTCGTCTCGTTCTGGTCTCGCAAGACAAAAACTGGCATTAGGCTTGTTATGTTTTAGTCTTCCAAAACAGGTTTGTAGCTCGTTATTGTCTCGTCAACATCATGAAAAAAATGGTTCGTTGACGAAATATTTTCGTTATACAGTAGTCATCATTGACGAAAACCATACTGGTTCTAAATCACATCAACAAGAATGAAAATGTGTGGAGAAAAAAAAAAAGTCAAATTCTCTAAACTTCTAGCCTTACAAGCCAACCTGACTTTCACCGTGTGCAAGACACATAACAAGTCAGTTTGGTCTTCTGCGGTTTGGGCTGGATTTCAAAATTGTAGCAAGAAGTGGGGCTAACAAGCAGTCTGAATCTGAATTAACCAATCACAGAAGCGCTGAAGTGACATAAATGCAATGCAACTCATGCTATCTATTGTAGTAAATTTGTAGTTCACAAACAAAGATGTACGATAAAAATCACAAGAGTACATGATGTATTGTCTGTGTGCAGTAAGTGTTTTTGAAAAGAGAGGTAAAAGTCAGTAAAAGTCAGAAAGATTTGCAGATTTAGATCAGCTATTGACTCGGTAGACTGCAGGTCCATCAGTATATATAGTAAGGTGTTCTTTCACGCTTCAAATGAGACACTACGTTGTACAAGCAATAGCAGGATGCTGGAAAAAAGTGCCATCAATTCCTCCAGAAGCCTCTTCCTGAGATATATGGGAAAAAAAGACAAGAATGCAAACACCTTCCAAAACTCCCAGGAGTGTAAAAAAGATTCACTGTCACTTCCCTTCATGACGCATCACAAAGTCCCACCTCGCGCGCTGTGATTTGTCAGTCCATATCGGAACGAATGTGGAAATCCAGTTAAAACCACAGCAGATCTTACTGACTTGCCATGTACAGTGGGGCAAATAAGTATTTAATCAACCACTAACTGTGCAAGTTCTCCCACTTGAAAATATTAGAGGCCTGTAATTGTCAACATGGGTAAACCTCAACCATGAAAGACGGAAGGTGGAAAAAAAACCCAGAAAATCACATTGTTTGATTTTTAAAGAATTTATTTGCAAATCATGGTGGAAAATAAGTATTTGGTCAATGCCAAAAGTTCCTCTCAATACTTTGTTATGTACCCTTTGTTGGCAATAACGGAGGCCAAACGTTTTCTGTAACTCTTCACAAGCTTTTTAAACACTGTTGCTGGTATTTTGGCCCATTCCTCCATGCAGGTCTCCTCTAGAGCAGTGATGTTTTGGGCTGTCGTTGGGCAACACGGACTTTCAATTCCCTCCATAAATTTTCTATGGGGTTGAGATCTGGAGACTGGCTAGGCCACTCCAGGACCTTGAAATGCTTTTTACAAAGCCACTCCTTTGTTGCCCTGGCTGTGTGTTTGGAATCATTGTCATGCTGAAAGACCCAGGCACGTCTCATCTTCAATGCCCTTGCTGATGGAAGGAGATTTTCACTCAAAATCTCTCGATACATGGCCCCATTCATTCTTTCCTTCACACAGATCAGTCATCCTGGTCCCTTTGCAGAAAAACAGCCCCAAAGCATGATGTTTTCACCCCCATGCTTCACAGTGGGAATGGTGTTCTTCGGATGCAATTCAGTATTCTTTCTCCTCCAAAAACGAGAACCTGTGTTTCTACCAAAAAGTTCTATTTTGGTTTCATCTGACCATAACACATTCTCCCAGTCCTCTTCTGGATCATTCAAATCCTCTCTAGCGAACCGCAGATGGGCCTGGACTTGTACTTTCTTCAGCAGGGGGGACACGTCTGGCAGTGCAGGATTTGAGTCCATGGCAGCGCATTGTGTTACTGATGGTAGCCTTTGTTACTGTGGTCCCAGCTCTCTGTAGGTCATTCACTAGGTCCCCCCATGTGGGTCTGGGATTTTTGCTCACCCTTCTTGTTATCATTTTGACGCCACGGGATGAGATCTTGCATGGAGCCCCAGATCGAGGGAGATTATCAGTGGTCTTGTATGTCTTACATTTTCTAATAATTGCTCCCACAGTTGATTTCTTTACTCCCAGCGTTTTACCTATTGCAGATTCAGTCTTCCCAGCCTGGTGCAGGTCTACAATTTTGTCTCTGGTGTCCTTTGACAGCTCTTTGGTCTTGGCCATAGTGGAGTTTGGAGTGTGACTGACTGAGGTTGTGGACAGGTGTATTTTATACCGATAATGAGTTAAAACAGGTCCCATTAATACAGGTAACGAGTGGAGTCTCGTTAGACCTCGTTAGAAGAAGTTAGACCTCTTTGACAGCCAGAAATCTTGCTTGTTTGTAGGTGACCAAATACTTATTTTCCACTCTAATTTGCAAATAAATTCTTTAAAAATCAAACACTGTGATTTTCAGTTTTTTTTTTTTTTTTCACATTCTGTCGCTCATGGTTGAGGTTTACCCATGTTGACAATTACAGGCCTCTCTAATCTTTTCAAGTAGGAGAACTTGCACAATTGGTGGTTGTCTAAATACTTATTTGCCCCAATGTATGTTGTACATGACGAAAGTCAGGTTTGCTTGCCAGGCTACCAAAACTGAGGAAATAAAGCATCACTTTTTGTTGCAAGCTGAATTAATTCTGTGGTGTTTTGATCCTTCAGGCAAAGTATTGGGCATTTGTTGAAAAGTCCATTCCAATCTGGGAGCATTTTCTTCTGGGAAAAGAACCACATCCCACTGATTGCCCTGGATCCCTGTCTAAAGGAGCTCATAAGCAACATGTAACAGTGAAAAACCATAGCCGGCCTCCTCGTCCAAATTCTAGAGCTGCGTCATAGTTAAAGATTCTTTTTCCCTTTATGCCTTTGATCAGCTATATGTCAAATATCGAATGACCAAACCCACAAATTTAGTTAGTGGTTTCTCAATATGTCCTCTGACGTTATTCCAGCCATTTACCTGTGCTGGATAGAAGTGCTTTTACCTGTTTTGCATAATGGAGGCGTTAGTTGCACTTCTACCCAACAGAAAGACAACTTTTTCTCATTTGAGGAAGTTGTTGGACAATTTTCTGACAAATTGTGTCATGTTGTATTGTGTGGGATAATGAGTCTGATGTGAATGTTTTTTCATATAGTTTAGTTCCTCAATAAAGTAGAATATTAAGCCTGTGTACATTAGATGTGTGACGTTGATATCCAATTCTTCTTTGTTGTTGCAAATCACAATAAATTGTCAATCGAAATACCAGTCTGTCTTCTCTAGTATGAGCATACGTTTGTACATTGCCATTTCAAACATTAAAAACCTGGAGAAGTTCCGAGGGTATTCATGTCATGGCAGCTCAGATAGTGAGCCTTCTGGTGTAATAACACCTCCTGGCAAGGCGAGTTGGAAAGTACCCCACATTGGCCGAGTAGACAAGGGGTAAACATCTGTTCATCACCGTACAAAACAGTGTCACAATTCCGCAAATGTATTCACTCGCATAAGCGGCATGGTGGATGAGTGGTTAGAACGTCTGCTTCACTGATCTGAGCTCATGGGTTCAATCCCGGGCTCTGGCCTCCCAGTGTTGAGTTTGCATGTTTTTCCCGTTCCTGCATGGGTTTTCTTCCTCCCACATCCTTAAAACAGGCATGGTAGGCTTATTGAACACTCCAAATGGACACTATGTATGCAAATGGTTGTTTGCATCATTATTCTTTGTGACTGCCTGGCAAGTATTTCAGGTTGTAACCTGCCCACTGCCCATAGTTAGCTGGAATACTATAGGCTCCAGCACCCTTGCGACCCTCGTGGGGCTCAGCGGACTGGAAGATGGATGGGTATTCACGAGAGTAAAATTACCGTATTTTTCGGACTACAAGTCGCACCTGAGTATAAGTCGCACCAGCCATAAAATGCCCAACGAAGAGAAAAAATACATAAGTCGCACTGGAGTATAAGTCGCACTTTGGGGGACATTTACTTGATAAAATCCAACAGATAGAACAGATCTGTCATCTTGAAAGCCAATTTAATATAAAAATACAATAGAGAACAACATGCTGAATAAGTGTACAGTGCATGATCAAAAGAAATGCGAATATACTGTCCTCACCAGGACGCTACGGCTCGGTCCTAGCTAAACAGCGAGCTAAACTCCCAAATGACGATGCTTGACGTCCGTATAATTTGCGGAATCAATTTCGTCCTCTATACCAAACAGGTTCGCATCAACGTAAATAAATGATAATTAGGTGCTGTTACAGCAATGACACAAACGGTTAGCATGCGTTCGCTAGCATTAGCACATCGTTCAAACAACCACACAACTGGCTTTGGGTGTCCGATCACGGGTGGAAAACACACAACAACAACAGAAAAGATGATACACACAGGCGTTGCCTCTGTAGAGATATTTTACAAGCATAAACAATGAACGTAGGTTCGCAGCTGTGTTTCTCTCTCGCTAACTCGCCCACTCACTCAAGCTGCGTAGCTATCCGTCTTCTTCTGGCGTGTGAGCGGTCTTCTTCATGTAAACAAGTGCGAGTGCGCCCTCACGTGGGCGTGAAAGCACCACAAACTAAAAGCATGCATTTCAATATAAAAGAGTCAATAATACAATTGAACACACATTGCCAAAGGCAGAACGCGAACGTGTACATAGATATTAAGAGTTATTCAGATAACGATAGCATAAAGAACATGCTAAAAGGTTTACCAACCGCCAGTGCCACTCCGAAACACCAAAATAACATGTGAAGTGATATCATAATGTGTTAATAATTTAACACATAAGTCGCTCCTAAGTCGTACCCACAGCCAAACAATGAAAAAAACTGCAACTTATAGTCCGAAAAATACGGTACAAGGTTTTAGGAGGTCAAGGGGAAAAAAGTTAATTGAGGCTTGAGGTGCCACAGTCCATCATGTTTTTTAAACAAACTTTATAGAGGAATATTTTTTCGAGTAAGTACAAGTACATGTATTCTGTGAAATATTTTGTGTTGAAATTCACATCATGTTAAAATCCATCTGCGTAAGCCTCTGTAGTGACAGAGCAATGCTTTAAAGCAGATGTGATGAACCTGAGTGCACACACACCCAGTGTATGAAAAATTGAACAGAATAGTAGAGGTTAATACTAGGGCTGTCAAAACTATCGCGTTAACGAGCGGTAATTAATTTTTTAAATTAATCACGTTAAAATATTTGACGCAATTAACGCACAAATGCCCCGCTCAAACAGATTAAAATGACAACACAGTGAAATGTGTACTTGTTGTGTTTTTCGGAGTTTTGGCGCCCTCTGCTGGCGCTGGGGTGCAACTGATTTTACAGGCTTCAGCACCCATGAGCATTGTGTAAGTAATTATTGACAGCAACAATGGCAGGCTACTAGTTGAAGTACAAAAAGTACAAAAGCTGGACCGCGTACTAACAAAGGATTGTCTCAGGAGTGATTCGTTCGAGGATTCAAGGTAATTATTATATTTTTAGTACCATGCATGCATTTTGAAACCTTGTGAAAAAAATCAATGGGAGAAATTAACCGCTCCATACCTCGCAATATTTCCGTAAAATAACTGCCAGCTGCCCGTTGTTTGCTTTTAACCAAGAATCGAGACTGTTTCACGTCCATATCTATAAAGAATTCAGTGATTTAAGGATTTATTTCAGAATTTTCAACGGAAAAAGCCATTGTGGCAGCCCCCTTATCATAACAGAGCTAACAGACTAGCATCATTCTCCGACATACTGTATTTACGTAAAATAAACGCTAACTGCACGTTTTTTTTCCCGCTTTAATCAAGAATCGAGACTGTTTTACGTCCATATCTATAAAGAATTTGGGGATTTAAGCATTTATACACAAGAATTTTCACCGGAAAAGTTCTGTTTGCATCAGGCGGCTGCTAGCTACATTCACTAACAGAATAGCATTGTACTTCGACATACTTACGTAAAATAAACGCTAACTGCACAAGGGTTGTTTTTTTGCATTTAACCAAGAGACTGATTTACTTCAATATCTATAAAGAATTCGGGGATTTAAGCATTTATTCACAAGAACTTTCAAAGGAAAAAGTTCTTTGTCTGTGTTTCCACTCCGTCAGCCTTGATGGCCACGCTAACAATGCTGTCTACTACACCAGCCTTGAGCTTCCTGAGGGCACCTGGTCCTACACCAAACCCTACGCCAACGGCAATGAGCAGATCTTCGTCTACTTTGACCCTGTGCACCTTTGAAAGAACATCTACAGCAGCTTTCATGACAACGGCTGTACGCTGCTGCCCAGGTGTCCTGGAGCTGAAGTAAGTGGCCAGCATTATACACTTGATAAAAAACATGAATCAAAACATCTATCTTTTTAAAACAAACATGTTTTTTAGGAGCCTGAGAGGATGAGGACGGCCCGATTCTCAAGCCTGAAAGTGCTGGCCAGGTGGGAGAACTACAAGTCCGTCAAGGCCGGCGACCAGAAGGTGCTGGCACTCTTCGATCGAGTTGCAGAGCGTCGGGCTCATCATGCCGGTCGTCAACGCCAACATGGTCGCCGGGCTGAGGCTCCTCGCCATGACCACGGGCAAGGAGGAACACAGGGAGACGGGCTCGGCAGTCCTCAAGCGGCCATCTCTCCCTATGGCCCACATGGCGTCCTTCAGAATGTCGCTGTGGGACTCCTTGATGTGCAGAAAGCACAAGAGCACCTGCTGGAGTTCCTGGCGGTCTGTCTTCAACTGTTTTGGTTCAAACTTCTCCAAGGATGTAACTTCAGAAGCAAGGAAAAACAAGGCCTTGGAGTGGCCGACCGACAGGACAGGAAAAGGAGCAGAGTCAAGGAGGGCAGAAAGGAGATGGCAAGGAACAGGGACTTGCACAACTCGAGGAAGCTGACCAGAAAACGCAAGGCATAGAAAGAGGCTATGTGATTGTTGAAAGATGAGGCTCACATCCTGGTAACACCGCATCAATTATTTGCAGTGCCTGAATTATAGGACTATCTCACACGCATTTTATATTTATGTTTATTTAGATTTCATACTTGCACGTCACTTTTGAGATTTTCTCCGTCAAGGGATATGCTCCACAATTTCATTGTACAACTGTATAATAATAATAAAGGGCTATTCTATTCTATAATAAGTTGTGATTGTATATAGAATTTATTAATAATATATTTGTTATTTATAATTGATTCTGCATGTTTTCAAGTATTAATTTTCTGATGCTAAATTGCGTGATTTATTAGCTGTTGAAAACCTTCAATAAATAAAATTAAAGTTGATATTTTGGTCAATCACTTATATGATTTGTTAAATATTTCTATTGATCCTGACAATATAGGTTATTACCTGTGCATTTGGTGATTTCGGGCATCTCTTTGAAATCTGAGAATTCTATAGCCATTTTAAGTTTTGTCATACTTATATAAAAATAATAATAATAATAATCGGGATTTTATAAGGGGAAGACTTTGAATTTTTTCATGCTGCTGCTCATGGAGACTCATATATGGCTAAGGCAGGTGCCTGTTTTGGTTTTAGGTCAGTAGCAGCTTTGGTTTTGAAAATATTTGAATTTGAAGTTTTTGAAAATAGGCCCCCTACGGACCGGCCCAGTTTCCCGTGTCATGTCATGCATTATGAAGTCTATCGAAGTTTACCAATTAAAAACATTGGTTTTCATGTGACTTTACGAGGTAATATAAGGGTGAGGAGTGCAGCATTTGACTTATCAGTTGAAGGCATCATTAGCAGCGACCCTACTGATTAGTCGATTTTTTTCTCGTGTAAAATTAAAAAGTTTTTGTTTTTGTGTTTTTCTAGTAATGATGATACTTCTAAATCATTTAGTAACATAAAAACGCAAGTGATTTGACAAATGTGAAAAAGAGACCATACATCGTGATTGAAACCTGGCAAAATACAGTCGCCGTCCTTTCAGGTGTGCGCGTTCCCGAATACATGATGTGCACGTCCTCGCCTGCCATCTGAAGCTGACTTCCGCACATACTGTATCATCAGGTGGCCATTATGTTGCTCGAACTGTCAAACTGACCCCAGAGCAGCGGATCTCAGCGCAATGGTCATTTCCAAGCCCTGCCTTTTCCTCTTCTTCCTCCTCCAGCTCTTTGCATGGGCAATATCTTCCTGATTCCTCGTCGTATTGTGCGACCCCTCCCCCGAATGTCGTCTCTCCTTATGAATCCCTCCCGTATATGATTGACACTTAAAAGAACGGAAACTGTGTTCACAACGTGGGGGTTGAGCAACCTGTAGTTTTTGTTTATTGTCGAGTCATTTTACGGCATTTGTTTTTCTGCAAGAAGGAACGTTTTTCATCTCCTCGGGGGATTCACCCCCACCTCTCTTTTTTTCTCTGAATCTGTGAAGCGTCCTCCTCCTGAGGTAGTGGAGTTGTAGCCTACCGTTGTAGCAAGTGTCGCCTCTGTCCAACACTCGGCAGCATGCTAGATCCGTCTTCCAGCGAGGAGGAAGGGGATGAGATCCCGGAGGTAGAGCGCAAAGAGGCGGCTCCCCCAAAGAGCACCAAAGGAGCACGGCCGCCACCGAGCCGAGACACCGACGGTCACGGTGGTTCGGGGGGGCTTCAGCCACGGGGCCGAGCGAGCAGTGGCGGCCGAGCCTCGAGCCCCAGCCCATCGGTGGGAAGCGACAAGGAGAAGGAGGATATTGAGAAGATGCAGAGAGACGAAGAGGAGAGAAAAAAGAGACTCCAGCTGTATGTGTTTGTGATGCGTTGTATCGCATATCCGTTTAACGCAAAGCAACCCACTGACATGGCCAGAAGGCAACAGAAGGTAAGATCAGGTGAAAAAGCGCAGCTGATCAAAAGCCCTTTGAATGTGCATCGCTCACATCTCGTCCGTGGACAACTGTTGCTTCCGCAGGTGCAACAGCAGATCGAATAACCGGGATGTGAAAATGGCACTATTTTATATACTGAAAGCTCTCAAATACTGCACGTTGATGCTGTACGTTGATTGAGCATGCTTTAATCTGTGCCGTTGCCGGTTGACAGTAATTGAGGAAGTGCAGAGGCGTGGCTGTGACTCCTCATTTGCAAAGTCTCATTTTCATCGCGGAACCACTGTGACAAGGGAAAAAGTCAACTCTGTACGAAATGTAATATTGCATGCATGCATGAATACATACATGAATACATACATACGGCCTGTTTTAATTGCTCAGCATTGGATTAAACATTGTTGTCAAGAGAACTAAAAGCTTTTGGATGGATATCAAAAAATGTAACATGAGAGAGTGCATGTGTATTCATGTTCTTCCCATTCATGTAGGTGGTCTTGCATCTCATTTGAATGCAGATGAATGAAGCTGCAGTGGTTTGTTCCTGCTAGCTTGTTGTTAATACCATTTTGCAGAAAGACTTTTCTCTAGCTACCTAAGGCACTGAAAATTACAGAAATTACTCAATAAACTTCACATTGAGAACATCTCACCTATTTGTGACCTAGAAGAATATTTTCAAAATATGTTTGTTCGTTTTAGCAGTCCCATTCTACTACTAAGGTCTTCTACTACTACACTGATATCACTTTTTGTAAGATCAAGTATGTACGTCCCTGGTGCCGAATATAGATTCTTTTAGTCATGCCTTTAGCCTTGTCTTGCAATTGTGATGAAAATGTGTTTCTCAGGACCAAATATTATTTAAAAATTCACTCAAAACAACATTTTTAAAATAACATCCCAATAGCATGTTTTCTTAGTTTTGCCACAAAGTTCCATAAATAGCCTCTGACACAGGACATTTCACCAGTATGGTGTCTCAAGTTGAATACCAAAGTGCACTAGGTAAAAACAGTACATCCAGTAGATAAGACAACAAGAAGAAATGAGACGTACATGTATAACTCTTTAGTGAGACAATCAATACAAGAAGATTAAATGTGAAATACATTAATGAGATGGAACTCATTGAACATGTAATCATGACGTATTAATGAATATTCAGGTATTCTTAAATGAGAGGAGCAAACTGATGAAAATATCCAACTGTGAGCAAGAAGAACTCTTTTATTTATTTATTTATTTTTACCAAAGCTCTGCAACAAGAGGAAAACTTTCATTATTTTTTAACAGTAAAAACATGAACAACAATAATGTCAAATTCATTCACTAAATCGATTCATCACCCAGGCTTAGGTCAAACCAAAACTGCAGCTGTTCTTTTCAGTTTTAATAATATTAAATTAAATTTGAGAATAAACAATTTAGATAGATTTGTATTTACTTTGTATTTTGGAGAAAATGAGTAATCAATTAGAAGATGATCCATTCAATTAATACTACAGTGATCCCTCGCAATTTTCGTGGCTCAACTTTAGCGCCCTCAGTGCATTGTGGAGTTAAACAAAATATTATCAACAATTAAAAATTGAGAAATTAAAAAATGAAAAAATATGGCATGAAAGTTGCCCGTGCACTAGCAGAAGGCAGGGAGAGCCCGCACAACTCATAATTAGGGGTTGTTGGGCATCGTTTGAAATTGAACGATTCCGGTTCCAATTACAATTCCACGTGTCGATTCCAGTTCGGAACGTTTCTGGATTCCGATTCTTTTAAGAGGCAGGGTAAAAAAAAGGGCAGGGTAAAAAAAATTGCATGGTATATATTAAGGTCTTAACTTCTCGATGATTTTTTAAATTTTATGAACTTTTCACAGGGCTAATTTTAACTTGTATATAAATATAAGTCTTTGAACTTGAGCAATTTTTTTTCTGTTCGGCTGTCAGGGCATCGAAACATGGAATCGAAATTTAAAAATTCGAATGATTCCGGCAGCATCGGATTGGTAGAACCGGTTCCAATCGATGCTTGACCCTCGATGCCCAACCCTACTCATAATCCACCTCTCTGATTCGCTGGCCAGCATCCCTCCCAAAAGATCCCTACCGACTCGGGAATCTCGCAAGCTGATTGGCCGAGACGTGAGAGAATGAATGTACAATACATGTTATATTAATTATTTAATATTTTGTGTATGGTTTTAATATTCTATTTACATGTTTCACCCTATTCTTTAATGTTCTGCTGATAAAAGATGCATTTATAGGAGTTTATATACACTTATTGATATTATATACATATACACAAAACACAAAAAATACACTGCTTCCCATTAACCGTGATAATTGAGGGATCACTGTATACCTTTATGAGCTGGTGAAGGGTTTTCAGAAATGTTGCTACTGGTGCTAATTTTGCTTGTGTTGCATAGTGGGCTAAAGCTGGTTGTAGGTCAGAATTTGAGATTGTTTTTTAAAAGATTGGGTTTGGATTGTTCATATTGACATAATATTTTGTTAAGCTTTTGCAAAAGGTTGGGGATTTCAAGAGAAAGACATTAAAACAATAAGCTCTTTACATTCTTTTTAGATTTATCTATTAGAGGGCAGCTCTCTTACATTTTTACAATTGCGTAAGAACTATTATCATAAAAATAGCGTACGGAGCCATCTTGTTTAAAAAAAAAAAAAAAAAAAAAACATTAGCATGTAGTCGAAGGAACATACCAGTCAAGTGAGATTATATATACAATAATGTAGATTAGATTATTCAAGATATATTAGGTCCATAGTGGGGACATTTGCATCGTTTTAGCAGCAGTAAATGAAAAAAAGTAAGACACAGTTGCTCATGTGCTTTAAAGGAGCACTTGACTTTTACTGTTTTACATCATTTTTCATACCATTGAATGACATTTTACCAGTTTTGCGTGGCAATTTGCGTTTAAAGTGCCCGGAATGTCCTTTTGCAAGACAATTTAATTTGTCCTTTTTGTACTGTTCGCCAGAATTGATCATCAATTTTTCATAACTACGCAGCTGACTGGAGCTAATTTCAATTCTCTTTTCTCTGATTGGCTGTTGGGCGGAAAGGTGTGTCAGTGGAAGCTCGTGGCCGTTGGCATGGTGTGTGGTGACTTAAAGATCGTGGAGACGCTACTACAATCTTCTGAAAAATGACACCAGGCTTTGTTATTTCACAATCATACAAAAATGAAATATTCACTTACTTTACCCTCCTGGCTTCAACGGGGTTCCGTGTGCACGTAGGCGCAGAGGTGTATTTCAGTCAGGAGGTACTGTAAGCTTTTGCTGTAGCCTCCTGGTTACAAATTCCTTATTGCTACTTAAATAAAACATTCTCTCACTTGACGGCATCACACTCACACAGTGCGTGAAATTCGTTGTCATGCAAGTGTCGAGAGACAACACACAGGAGATGTGGGGTTTAAAGTCGATCAAACAAGGACGGTGACTCTTGGCGGCGAACAAGCCTGGTGGAAGTGCTTCTTGGTCAGCTAGACGGCAAAGAGCGTTTTGGAGGAAAAACCGTCGAGCGAGAACAGTGAGGAGGCTGACTTTGTGTGGTGAAGCAAAAAAAAAGTGCAGGAAAAAAGTGACAAAAGACAGGAAATCCTCTCTCAGCCACAACTCCAACTCCTGGCAGTTTGTTGATTAGGGAAAGATCTAATTCTGTTTCTACCCCAGATATTTTTTTTAAATGGGAGGACATGTTGACATCTTCTCCTTGATAAATGCTTTGCCCCTGCACAGCTTCCCTATCATCTCATGGTGAATTCCGTGTCACGTTCTGAGAGCTGTTGTAGTATTAGCAAGGAAAGCTAATATCTGAACCCGGCTTTAAATGGGAGCTATAACTGAGAGACAGATCAAATTGTACATCAGAAGTAAGTTTTAAAATGATAAATAATCAAAGTTGAAAAGAAAAAAAGAGAGAAAAGAAAAAAAAAAAAAAATAAAAAAATCATTCATTGTCACATTTGGGCAAAAACATCCGAACGTCTTACGGTGTGAATGTAGAAATTCTCCTAAAAGGAAGAAGAAAGGAAATGTGAATTTAGAATTATGGAAAACGCAAAAGAACATGCTTGGGTCAAATGAGGTCAAAGTCTGCAGGGATGCTTTGCTTCATCATGGACAGAAAAGATGGTCTGATTGTGTGCTAAATTGGATGGAGCCAGATACAAAGCAATCGTGGATGAAAACATGTCGGAGTTAGGCCTGTCGCAATAACAAATTTTAGTGTGCGATAATTTATCTCATAAATTATTGCGATATTATTGCGCCCCCCCAATTTTTAAAAAAAACCAATTTACAATAACACGGTGAGAATACAGTATATATTAATAGGCAAGGCAAGGCAAATTTATATAGCGCAATTCAACACAAGGCAATTCAAAGTGCTTTACATCACATGAAGATCATAAAAATCACATTTAAATCAATACGTAAAAACCAAGACAAAAGATCGCATTTAATCACAAATAGAATCAAAATAAATAAATAAAAATAAAACAAATAAAAATAAAACAAAAACTACTACTACTAATAATAATTGAAATCAGCAATGGAGATAAGCACAAGAGGAATAGAAAGCAGGTAGATTGAAATATATAGCCAGTTATGGATATGCAGTGCTAAACAAAAGTGTTTTTAGCCCTGATTTAAAAGAGCTAACAGTTTGAGCATACTTCAGACGTTCAGGTAACTTGTTCCAGAGGTGACGAGCATAATAACTAAATGCAGCCTCACCCTGCTTGGTGGAACATGCAGAAGACCGGTTCCAGACGACCTTAGGGGTCTAGATGTCTTATAGGAATCTAACAAGTCAAGCATGTATTTTGGTCCAAGGCCATTAAGTGTTATGTAGACGAGCAGTAGTATTTTATAGTCTATCCTTTGACTCACTGGAAGCCAGTGTAACGATTTCAAAACCGGTGTAATGTGGTCCAGCTTCCTTGTATTTGTGAGGACTCTGGCTGCAGCATTCTGTACTAGCTGCAGCTTCCTGACTGATTTTTTATCAAGACCTGTAAATATACCGTTGCAATAGGCCAATCTGCTGAAAATGAATGCATGCATAAGTTTTTCCATGTCTTGTTGAGTCAGAAGCCCCTTAATTCTGGTTATATTTTTTAGGTGGTAATAAGCGGATTTAGTGACGGACTTTAGATGGCTATCAAATTTTAGGTCTGAATCAATAATTACGCCAAGGTTTCTGACTTGATTTGTAGCTGTAAGTGACATTGTGCTAAGTTGCCTGCTTATCTTTGACCTTTCCTTTTTTGGCCCAAAAATGATCACCTCTGTCTTTTCCACATTTAACTGGAGAAAATTCTGGCACATCCATTCATTGATTTGATGAATGCATTTACTCAGGGAGACTAAGGGACCCTAATCATGTGGGGACACAGAAATGTATAGTTGTGTGTCATCTGCATAGGCGTGATAGGAGATGTCATACTGTTCTATTATCTGAGCTAACGGAAGCATATAGATGTTAAATAAGAATGGTCCAAGAATTGACCCTTGAGGGACTCCACACGTGAATTTGGTTCGTTCTGACTGATAGTTTCCGATTGACACAAAGAAATCCCTATCATGTAAATAGGATGTGAACCACTGAAGAATAGTGTCAGTAGGCCCTACCCACTGTTCCAATCTGCTGAGTAGTATGTTGTGATCAACCGTGTCGAATGCGGCCCTGAGATCCAATAGTAACAGAACAGATGATTTGCCTGCATCGGTATTCCGACGAATATCATTTAGGACTTTGATAAGCACGGTCTCGGTGCTGTGTTGTGGCCGAAATCCAGACTGAAATGATTTAAAAAGATTGTTTTGCATCATAAAAGTCTGGATCTGTCCGAACACAACCCTTTCGATAATTTTCCCCAGGAATGTCAGATTTGATATTGGCCTGTAATTGCTAATGGTTGAGGCATCCAGATTAGGTTTTTTAGGAGAGGTTTTAATACTGCAGTTTTTAAAGTCTGTGGAAACTCTCCTGTTTGGAGAAAAGTATTGATAATCTGAAGTATGTCTGGGGCTATACAATGAAAAACAGTTTTGAAAAAGTTTGAAGGAAGGATGTCAAGGCAGCATGTTGTGGGCTTTAATTTTGACACAATTTCTGTTAAAGTGGCATAGTCCAAGAGGCTAAACTGTCTCAGATTGACGTGGGGGACATTTTGGGAGGCATTCAGTGTACCAATTGTTAATCTGGAGTTGCACACAGTCTGTCTAATCTTTAGTACTTTGTGTGTAAAGAATGCTGCGAAATCATTACAGGACACCACAGATGCCAATTCCTGAGGTATTGATGCTTGTGGGTTTGTCAGTTTGTCAACAACAGAAAATAATGTTCGAGTATTGTTGGTGTTTCTACTAATGATCTCTGAAAAATATGACTGTCTAGCATTTTTCAGTTCCTGGTTGTATTTGCGAAGACTCTCTTTGGAGATATCATAAAAAAACTAGGAGTTTGTTTTTTCGCCATCTGCGTTCTGCTCGTCTACAATCTTGCTTTTGTTTTAAAGCTAGTATGGCATTTCTCCAGGGTGACCTCTTCTTTCTTGACAAAGTTTTTGTCTTAATCGGGGCTATAGTGTCAATTACACTCATCACACTGGAACTGAAACTATTTACAAGTTCTTCCACTGGAGCTGTTGTAGGGGTTAATGGTGAGGCATAGGCCTGTGTGAATAACGCACAAGTGATATCACTTATGTAACGCTTCCTAATAACCTGTTTCCCTTTTCAGAGGATGGACAGGGGTGGTAATTTTAAACATAATGCAGTAGTGATCAGACAGAGCAACATCATTCACTGTGACCTCAGAGATGTTAAGACCTTTGGATATTATTAAGTCCAGTAAGTGCCTTCTGTTATGTGTTGGAACTGTGACATGCTGAGATAAACCAAATGTATCCAAAATATTTAAAAGCTCTCTAACACATCTTTCTTCAGGATTATCAACATGAATGTTAAAGTCACCCACTAAAACAACACAATCAAAGTCAATGCAGACAGAAAACAGTATTTTGGTAAACTCATCAAAAAACATTGTGTTATACTTTGGTGGTCTGTAAATTGTTACCATGGCAGCTCTGCAAGGGCTTTTTAGCTGAATGACAATATATTCAAAGGAATCAAACTGACCACATGACATATTCGTGCATTGAAAACTGTCCCTGATCAGACTGGCAACCCCACCTCCTTTCTTATGGGTTCTTGGCGCACTAAAGAAATTGAAGTTTGTGGGGGTTGCCTCAGTCAGAACTGTCGAGCTATTATCTTGGTCTAACCAAGTTTCTGTTAGGAACATCATGTCAAGGTTATGTTTGCTGATAAAATTATTAATTAAGAAAGATTTGCCAGCTAACGATCTGATATTTAGCAGAGCCAATTGAAGATTCCAGACTGGATTCACTGGTGAGTTTTGGGAATGACATACTATGCTTAACAGGTTGGCAGAGTTGATTGAACGTTTTTTATTTCTCACCAATCTAGCCCTTTTTTTGTTGTTTATCACCACTGGGATTGTTGAGCATACAGACTGTACTCCATAGGGCCCCGGCTTTTGCTGGGACAGAACAGTCTTTGTAATGTTGTCACAGCCTGGACCCAGTGCGTATCATATTGGTGTCGCCAACATGGCTTCCTCGATAGAAGGATGGTTGTCATGCTTTGGCTTTGCCCCGAGAGAATTCCAGGGGAGGCTGTTTGGTTTGTTGCCATCTTGTTGCTACAAAAGTGTTTTATCCCATTCACAGCAAAGTTGCCCACTATCAGAGTGCGGGGCCCAGTGGGTCGCTTTCTCTGTAGCCTGCTAGCACATGCATTAGCATCGTACCTCTCTTTCAAGCTGGGTGTTCCAACTTTCCCTGGGTCAGGAGTCTCGGAGAGTGGCGTAAATCTATTTTCCAGTGGAATTCCAGCTGCTTGAGGCACTTTGCTTTGAGCCTTTGTTGTTGCCTTGATCTGTGATAATTTTCTTTCTGGTGCTGGGGTAGATGACGCAGTCTTCTGCAGCGGTGGCCATTCCTTTTCACCGTAAATCTGCCAGTGCTGGGTTCTGCCTGACAAACGACTTCTCGAGTTGTATTCGTTCGGCTTTGCACCAAGCTGATTCCAGGGAGGACTGATTGTTTTAGTGAGATATTGACCAGGGTCCCGTTGAGTCTCGATGGTGTTTGTTTGCATTCTGTAGGCCGGCTCCCCCTCGCTGTTTAGGGAAACTGGCAGAGTGGTTTCATTCTCTAGCTGTCCATTTACCTCCATATTCACTTCAAGCCGGTAGATTTTTGTTTCCAGTACTGCTATCTTCTGGACCAGTTTGTGGTAATCATCCATTGACAGGGGAGGCATGTTGCTGCTACTTAGCCTCCGTTAGCCGAATTCCTCAGTTCCAGTCGCGATAAGGCAGACTTGTGCTCCAGTAAAGACAAAAAAAGCACTTTAAAAGGCTCAAAAATGTTCATAAAGCCTTTGTTTAAATATAAACAAGATTAAAAGAAAATTCCAAGACTTGTTGAGTAATTTAGAGG
The DNA here is from genome assembly GCF_030265065.1 of Corythoichthys intestinalis. Lineage (NCBI taxonomy): Eukaryota > Metazoa > Chordata > Actinopteri > Syngnathiformes > Syngnathidae > Corythoichthys > Corythoichthys intestinalis. Next base: position 27,667,406 of record NC_080403.1, on the reverse strand, counting down.
TGATTAACAATGATTAAAAAGATGATTGAAGCTTGAGAAGCAGGAGCAAAGCAGAGAGACGTCTGCACAGTAGCGAAGCAGCAATACAATAATAATTAATAATAATAATAATTAATAGATCAAGTACACCCATTTAAACGCGATAACAATCTTTCTTGGTCACCAGTGCAGCTGGCGTTCGGTACTTAAAGTTAACGATGATTGACAGGTTTGTAGCTTTGGTCTGAGGGTCCAGAGACGCCTTGGTAGCTCTACGATCGAAGGAACAAATGTGTTAAACGTCGTTAAGCTTGGTACACAGTCTGAAGTGTGCTGTGGCAACTCATTCATTTTGTAAGTGAGAGGCTGTTCTCGACAAAGTGAGCGTTAAAGCAAAAAAAAAAAAATGATAATAAGAATAAGAATAAAACCCTTTTTTTCGGTATTGGATCAGGACTCGGTATTGGATCGGGACTCGTTATCGACAGATTCTCAAATTCAACTTGTCAAACTTGGACTCAGACTCGGGTGGAAAAATATGCGATCGGGACATCCCTAGTATTCATAGCTAATATCTTCAGTAGTCTGTGAATGATGAAGATTGGTGTATATAAAAGGAATCAAGGAAGCTATGTCTCTGCACAATTGCTGCATTATGAAGAAAAACAAAAAGTTTACATTAAAAACAAAACAAAAAAAGAAATAAAAACAATTGTACTTTCTGCAATAGGACTATTGTGCATGCAAACATTGCAATGGCAATCTTCAAACGATATATTGTGCAGGCCTGGTAGACATGTGTTGGAATATCCCCGTCCTCCCCCGTGACATGCTTTGATAATATATGATGTAATTGAAAATTTGCTATTCATACACATTCTTGATACCTTCCAAGTTCCAACTGTGCTTCATCGTCTGCTCAGATGTACGGGTAAAAATATTTTCATGTTGCACGAAACTGCAATAAACATACACACAAAAGACTGTTGTTGCATATACTAGTAAACGTATTTCTATAAAATATTCACCCACTAAAATAGAATATGTTTGCATAACTCATTTTTCAGATTTGTATTTTAAAATATTTGTATTATGTCATTTTAATTTGACTTCACATACAGTATACAGTATATGTGCATTTATATGTTGGTCCGTCCAAAAAATAATTGTCATTGTAATGTAAGAAAATATGACAGCGTTAAAGACGGAAGAGATAAGGGAAGAGAGAAGAGATAATACTTTTTGCAAGCCACCGGAGGGACTCTCTACAGGTTTTTTAGGGATAGACAAAGAATGGAAGAACCATTTGACATTTTGTTTTAAGATCACACTCAGACAGAAGCCTTATAAAACACATTATCTAGTCAGCTGGGAAGTGGGTGGTACTGCTTGAGAGCCCGAGATGCTCTTTGCCAGAGAGATAAAAAATTATGGCTGTTTATTTTATTAGGTTTATTTAATGTGAGTTTGTGTGTTTGTGACTTTTTGTGTGCGCTTTGTTGACGTAACAATATAGTACTGCATCGTCGTGTTCAAAAGTAATAAAAATAAGAAGCATAAATGCTACACAATTATAGAGCATCTAATATTTAAACAAAACCCAAATATTTCTTAGTATACTGTAGTCACAGTCCCATTTACTCTACATGTGATGTACATCAGTTTATTTTCAAAGAAATCATGCAGGGTAGATGTAATTCTCAATACAAGCTGTGGTATTCAGAAACACTTCCTGCCCAATATATTATGCACCTGCCCAATATATTATGCATACCATAAAAACTGTGATCTAACTGAATGACTACACAAGGAAATATTTCTAGAATTTAGCTTTTTATTGTCTTCTACTTGGCTATTATTAGATAACATTTGAATACACAGTCGCTACTGGTAGTTGTGCGTGGGCAGTTAAAACAGTTCTTAATTGGACAAGGAAGATTTGTATTTTATGTCGCTTGAGATACTTTTTTTCTCTATTTTTATTTATGGCTTGTTTCATTTCTAATCAGGCCCGAGAGTATTTGTATCCCTCGATGGGACCATTAACCGAGGAACACAATCAGACTTTTCTCCACCACAACAGTGATGAATACAGAATTGTTTTGTTCCTAATTTCTGCCTTAAACATGCACAGTGTAAAGTGAGACCATCAGCGTAGTAAAATGTAAGCGGAATTCATATACTCCAATGTCATTTAAATAAAACAAGAACTTATCGGTAGTTTTCTTCATTCTCTATTTGTGTTAGGTCACATTTACAGTTAAAACTGGAACTATATCATAGGCTTGCATGATACATCGTTTGAACGTCGCCGTCATGATGTGCGCGTGCATGTGCAACAGTTCCATCGCTGTACATGCGAATGTGTATGTTTTTTTGTTGTTTTTTTTTTTGTGGTTTTAACACGAGTGTGATTAAAGTATGTGAAAACTGTCAAAGTTTGTCTTAGTGTGTACTATGCTGTGTGAAACACCTGCCTGTTTTATTATTATTTTTGTTTAAAATATATTTGATATTTTTGCTGCTGTTGAAGTGTGAAATACAGTGTTAAAGAAATCATCTACAGTATTTTGTTCAGAGGCATGTCGTTCCGAAACCCTTTTATATCTTCATCATTCACAAATGAATCCCCTTAACCTGGATTAAGTGGTGTTATATTAAAAGAATGTGTCATGGTGAGTAAACCAAAGTGTCCCTAAATAATCAAATTTAAGTCATCTGTTGAGAATTCTTGTAGTTTTAATATCGCAAAATAGACAAGTTTCCTGAGCAAGCGGCGCCGTCATTGACATTTTCTGCTACGGACTTCCGGTTTAGACAGTACACCATGAATTGCGGTTGAAGCAGACAAAGGTTTACTTTAAACTGCCAAATCAAACCAGAGGAACCTACGGATTCCCCAAAAATCGATTCAGCACGACGTAGATGACAGTCCGGGCCTTTCTGTGTTGTGCTTGGTTGAGTGAACTGGAAGCGCCTATACAGTATATATGCTTGGAAGTGGAATGTTTTGGAGAGCGTCTGGCTTCGAAGCGCCAGTGTGGATCTACCTCGCCATACTCCCTAAATCGAATATAGCAGTAGATTAAGGATTTGACTAGTAGTTTTAACCCTAAAAGATCCATCTAAAATTGTTTGTTTGTTCTTATCAGTTCGTTGATTGTTCGTGGACAAAATTCTAACAATCTGTGCAGCCTGTATTTACATGGGGTGTAGATTGATACGCCGACCGCTTGAGTGACCCGCATCAGGCGAAATTACAAATATTACAGTTGCCGAATGCAGAAGTGCTGACACGGATTTTGTTGTTAAAAGGAAATACAATAAGGTAATTTTCATCTAGTTAGGTTATAGTTACGGTTTTATGAGGTCATTGCACATGTACATACAAACACAAATAGTATGTCATTCTTTTTTATTGCAGAGCTTGATCACAATAAAGCTTTAGGACAACATGATTCCATTTCTTGTTTTATTTAAAACAATTGGTGCATGTGCAAACCACGCCAATAAATCACAATTTATAAAATTATTAGAAAAATATTAACCAAGGTGGAGCATAAATCGAGCTTTCCATCATCAAGGTAGAACGCACGTAGTCTTGATATATGTCCATCAAAGTATGTGTTGGTGTGAGGCACATCAAGTTGTCTCCCTTGCCTAACAGCGTTTTCCACCTGTAAACGAACGAACAAAAAATGTGTAACACTTGAATTTATGCATTTAGGATAAAAGGTCCGTGTATGACTTGAAGTAGATGAGTATTTGTTTTCCATTCTTTGTCGTTGAAGCTAATGCAAAGCTAATGATGTCTCATCTGTGACGCCACACAAGATTGTAGTCAAATTGAACATAATTGTACCTGTTATTGCTTTGTGGTGGCACACTCTTGGTCCCACATCTGCCTTTATGAACACAAAATTCCCATGTTCATGTATTACAGCACATTCAACTGGATGCTTCGAAGCTTTTTAGGTCCCTGATTGCATTTCCATCCACTGCCATTAAATCAATAAAAAACTATTTTGGTTGTGGCGACTCTTAGGCATTTCTTCATGTTGTCCTCCCATGTCGTGATGATAGCAGATGGATGCGGCATTAGCAAATTCTCTTTTTTTGAGGGATTTTGATGAGTAATGCCACTGCGGCTCCAGTGTTGTTTTGGTTGGAGAAAGTGTAAAACAGAAGTCCGGAGCAGAAATGCATAAGTACCGTGAACCGGAAGTACCTCTGAAACTTGTCTATATATTGTAATATTTAGCAAACCCCCAAAAAGTCACAATGTCAGTTTTTTTCCAATTATGTTCATTCCTACTATATCTACGTAATTTAAGGACAAAACCCCCCCGATAATATCATAAACTTAAATTGTCACTGTCCGAATACCTCTGGACTATTCATATGCAATTTGATTATGAAGTACAGTAAATTGATTAAAAAAAACAATTTAGATTAGGTGACTGATAAATATACAAAGGCTATTTTGTATTTAAATCTAAACTTATATATCAATAGAACTTTGTGTGTGTGTCTTCGTGCCTGTGTGTGGGCGTATGTGTTCGACCGATTTCCTTGAAATTTTACACATGTGTACTATAAGCATCTGCGTATGTTCTTAATTGTGTTCTTAGGTAGGCTTTGTACCGTAGTACCCCCGATAAGTATTGAAAATTGATCATTGAAAAAAATCGGGTTGCAGAAGGAATGGCCCGATTTTAACAAAATTTGACACTCGTAGAGAGTGACATCAATAGTATTTCTCAGTAGTTCCACGGTTGCAGAGCTTCCAATAGTGCAGAAAAACGACAAAATCCCAAAACTGATATATTCCGATTGCTCCCATAAGTGAGGGTAGGAACGTAGATCGACTGGTGAACCGAGAGCTTCGCCTTTTGGCTCAGCTCCTTCTTCACCATGACGGACCGGTCCAGAGTCCGCATTACTGCAGACGCTGCACCGATCCGCCTGTCGATCTACCGTTCCCTCCTACCCTCACAGGACCCACTGAGGCACGTGGTCGAACGTCTTCTCCAGATCCACAAAACACATGTAGACTGGTTGGGAAAACTTCCATGCACCCTCGAGGACCCTGCCGAGGGTGCAGAGTTGGTCCACTTTTCCACGGCCGGGACGAAAACCACATTGCTCCTCCTGAATCTGAGATTCGACTTCCGACTTCCCTCCTCTCCAGTAAACCAGAATAGACTTTACCGGGGAGGCTGAAGAGTGTGATCCCTATATAATTGGAACACACCCTCCGGGGACCACCACCCCGGTCTGCCAGTCCAGAGGCACTGTCCCCGATGTCCACACGATGTTGTAGAGGCGTGTCAGTCACGACAGCCCCACAACATCCAGAGCCTTTAGGAACTACAGGTGGATCTCATCGACCCCCGGGGCCTTGCCACCAAGGAGCTTTCCAACCACCTGAGTGACTTCGACCCCAGAAATAGGAGAGCCCACCTCGGAATCCCCAGACTTTGCTTCCTCAAGGGAAGGCGTGTCGGTGGAATTGAGGAGGTCTTCAAAGTATTCTCCCCACCGACTCACGACGTCCCGAGTCGAGGTCAGCAGTACCCCATTTCCTCTATAAGTGTTGTTAATAACGGCGTTATTTTTTTTCAGTTGTGAGTAATCTAGTTAATTACTTTTCTCATCTTGGCAACGCCATTACCATTACTGAGAATGTAAAGACGTGCGTTACTATGCATTACTACGTTGGTTGAATGATGCGAGAAAAGTCTGAGAGACATGGACTCACGGAGACGAGAGAGCTGAGCGGGTGTGGGGAGGAGGGAAGGGAGTTGTGATGCCGTTGCCAACGCGATGCTAGGTGGCTCCAATAATACCTTCTCATAATACTTGACTGTAGCAGATAGCCTATAAACTAGGCCCACATTATGTTACGGTAGATATCACATGTATTTAGAATTAGATGCGAAATGACAGACACGGCGGCATTAGCACATGTATATAGAACTAAATGCGAAATGATAGACTCACCGGCGTTAGTAAACAGCCGCCATCTTAAAGCAGTTGACTTCACAGGAAGACTCTGTTGTAGAGAACCTTACTAGCGAACCTAAGTAACTTTTAATCTAAAATACTAAATCGGCAAAACAACAGTTGCTTGCTCTTACATTCAGGTAATGAATTACTAACTCAATTACTTTTTGGGAGAATTAATTTGTAACTAATTAATTACTTTTTTAAAGTAAGATTAACAATCCACAATGTCCACAATACATAGTGTTAATGGAGCACTACTTTCATTTTTACATTTGAAATGTGCCGCTATTAATGGGTTCAAGCCTTACATGCCTGGGTAACAACAGTTCTACCGTTGGGGCAGGTGTCTCTAGAAGTGTACCCATCCGGCCCAAAATATTAGGAACGAAACAAATTGACATGATTGGGTGTCCCACGTGTGACGGGTACACGCAGGTCAGTTGTGGAGCGATGAAACCTCCCTGCCGACCTTTATTGGCGCAGTTGTCAGTGTCCCTACCTGCCCAGTGGAAGCGTTGTGGCGTGCTGGTTCGCGTCCCGGCCTGTTCAGAGATGGGAGCGGAACGCGGGGCGGCGCTGACACACCTGATCGTGAACCCGAATCGGCAGCGAAGTTTTCGGGGGGGTGAGTGTAACGGGTACACACAGGTCCGTTGTGGAGTGTGGAAACCTCCCTGCCGATTCGTTCATGTAGGGACGCTGACGGCTGCGCTGTTGGCTCAAGCTTTATTGGCGCAGTGGTTAGCGTCCCTTCCTACCGAGTGGAAGCGTTGTGGCGCGCCATGGGTGGCAGCGGAACGGCGCTGACACACTGGTTACACATGCACTAATTTTTAAAAACTTCAACCATTTTTCAGGGGAGCGAAATTAAACAACTTGTAGCCCAAGGTGGCAAGTGTGGAACCACTGAATTGATGGCCAAATATCATTGGCAAGCCCTGATTTTGAGGTTTATTAATTGTCGATTTAACAAACCTTGGCTCCAACAACCCAGCACAAGTAGTATGCCTGGCAACATCAGGTTATATTCCTTGTTATATACTGTTTGTGATTGATGGTGGACCAATTGTATTATGTATTATTTGTAACTGATAATGTGCCATTATGGAAATACAGAGTTAGGAATTGTGAAAGGGATTCTCCTTTTAAATCCTGTTATTTCTGGGCAGGCCCGGATGTAGGTTTATTTAGCCGTGAACACATCACGGCAAAATAACCAATTCCCACCAGGCCAATAATATACCGATTGACCGATCAGAGCAGTTCACGGCAAAAGAAAAATAACGCTTTGCGAGTTGTCGGTTATGGTAATAATAACCACTGTCTAGTCTATTGAATCCTAGCAGCTAATTGGGGCAAAAATTAAAGTTTACTCACCAGTAATAAAATGTCGGCTGCAAACATAAATGTGCCTGGATTTAGGTTCCCACTGGCGAGAATGGTCCACGGAAGCGTCTTCTTTTACTGTTACTCGATTGATTGCTTTCAGTCATCTGCTTGTCCTTTTCTTCTCACAAGGAAGAATGAAGAACTTCAAGTGCGGCGCCGAACTCTTCCTTACAACCTGCAACACGGCAACTTTTAGTCATTCCGACGGAAAAAAAGACCGTAAATAAGACAAAAGTTCAACGCGTTTGTACTACAATGCACGACAGAGCAACTGCTTGTGACTCGTGTTTTGCCCCCATTTCAATACGGCGACGCTTTGTTGTGGCTGGTGACATCATTAATTCCCCGATGTCCGATGGCGAGAATGTGTCAGGATGAGAGAGAGGAAGCGTGTGGATAACAAACGAGGTTGGAAAAACAGCTTGTTTTGGTGATTGCTTGTTCGGCGTGGTTGCGGCCAACAGTAACCGTTAATCCTACAGTAAAAAAGTAGGCGAGACCAACTCTCCGTGAGTTCTCTATATCCAGTGCAACGCTACAATAGATACTCCCGACATTTTGATTGGGTGGGCACGACTCACGTCTGGGTGGGGTGTGGCCACCCCGGCCCCCCCATACATCCGGCCCCGTTTCTGGGTCCCTGTAGGACACTATGATGTTGACTTTGTTTTGCTTCTACATCTGCTCTTTGAAGTGTTTGAAATGAAATAGGGGGAAAAAGTTAAATATCCCCTATGATGATTTTTTGCAATTTTTTGCACCAGTGACAGTGGATACATCTTAACCTTAATGGGGACACATTGGTCTATGGAGTGCCTGCTCAATAAAGGAAATGTGTAAATAAATAATGAGGAACATCTTTTGTATTCAACTATTCCAAAAAAAAGGTTTGTGAGTGAGACATCAATTATTTTTTAAATAGTCAGTCCTCAAGTATATAAAGCGTAGTGTATGAAGTCCAGAATTTTCTGCAATTGGAAATGTATTGTGCACTCACAGCTTTTGTACAATCTGATAGTTTTCCTTGTTCAATTTACTAAATATCACCCGCAGTTGTGACAAAACTGAAATTGCAGTCAAGATTGATAGTGTAGCGTTCGCTTTTGTTCATAAGGCAGGACTGCCCGGTCAAAACTGCAAAGTTTATAATGGAGTTGTTAACACCTTTGTAATTCTTGTTCTGTACCGATTTATGCTGTCTCTTAAGCAAGTATACTCAGTTTAGTTAAAAGACGTTAAACGTTTTTGGAAAGAGTGCAGCCTTAAAACCTAACAGCAATACAAACTTGTATTAGGTCATATTTGGACTCTTCTCACAACGCTTGAGTTAGAGAAACAAAGACAAACACAGAAATGAGTGTACAGGTGTGTTTACGTACGTATGTCTATCTGTTGGTGCTTTTATACAATAGTCTGACAGTACATAAAATTTTAATTTCAAAACAATTTCGTGGTTCTTTGTGTTTGAATTGTAAAGTTTTCTCTTTATGACTCTAAATATGCAAATTAAAAGGAATATAATTAATACATGATCGATAACATCTTTTAATACATTTTTAACTTACAGTATAAGTATTCATTTCACACATGAGTTGGTATAAATTATTTGAAGGTTTTTTTAAAGGAACCAACCTAAAAAAACTGCCCTTGAAGTAGAGATAAAATTCCCATCACCAGTGGTCTCCAACTGTGGTAACAATTTATTGTTTCTGCATAATTCATGAAGACAGCATGTAAGCTAGTAGTGATGAAAGCCTTGTCAGTTGGCCTGGTGTGTTTTTACTCAGGCACACAAAAGCACATATGAACATACACAACAGGCTTGAGTGTGGGATGCCCTCTCACACATCCACTTATACAAGGAAATGAGTGTAACATAATTACGGGCCGAGGGTGAGTCACCATACCAATCAAATCTATTGAGACTGATACTCATCATCACTGCTGTCTATGAGGCCGCAGTACAATTAGCATCTCATATACACAGGCTTTTAGAGGGACCGGGAGCACATTTCCCAGTACAACTTCATAAACAACGAGAAAGCTGGAAATGGCACAAATACCATTATTTCTAATACGGATAAAAATACCCCACAGAGTATAGCCTCATAGGCTGCCAGAGAGATCGCATTCCACAGCTGTGTCCCAATTCAGGTTGTCCAGCCTGCGTTGGCCAGGTCTTCCGCCACCGCAAAGCATCTTGGGATGTGGCAATGCTGATGGCACTGTATTTTCCGAATTGGCTCAAAGTGGCTGAGATGGAGGGTGCATTTGGATTAGGACAAGCCTTTGCATAGTATTGTGACATACTGTAACTGGCCTTCAAATGTTGGCTTTACAGGCTGCAAACCTTGAATTGTGACACAGCTCACTTCTCTCTGGTCAGCTTCCGAAGCCATGGAAAAGACCACCAAGCTCCCTGCATTCACCCGCTACCCACGATTGCTTCCCCTATCAAATGGTGAACCCATAGAAATGTGGACCCACGTTGCCTCTTCGGGCTTTGCATTAGCATTAAACTAACGTTGAAATCTTTCCCCTATCTCAATGGAAAACCCTGACCTCACACAGTGGCAGGATAGTTGTCGGGTATAATTTACCTGTTAGGGAACCAATCCACCGGCAGGCGAACGTTACATCAACAGCTCAGAATTTCACCTCGCACATAACATTAAGCAAGAGCAAAATAAGCAAAAAAAAAAAGAATAGTGAATTAGTGAATTTTTAATGAAATTAAAAATGTATTAAATGAATTTTATTAGTTATGTAATTTTGGGAAAAATACCATAATTCATTGGGTGTTTCATCCATTGACACTAGACACCCTAACGCGAGGATAATTGATCACGTCCTAGCTATGTTCAGTAATCAATTCTGCGCGATTCTATTTTTGATTGTTTTTTTCTCCTCATTCATTCATTAAAGTTTTAATGGAAATATTAAAATAGAAACCCACCAAGCCAAAACAAGCTTCAGTGTGGTTCACCCGCTGTATTTTTCAATTGTAACGTTAGACATTACATATCATATTGAAATTCACAATCTCTATGTCCCAACGAACATCATAATATAATTACTAGAGGCGTGTGAAAATTACGATTCTTAGATTATTCGCAGGGGTGCACATATTTTTTTTGCCCAGGTTCTCAGAGGAGGACCTGGAGATGTGACTTGGTCCTCATTGAGCTTGAGAGCCGACCCGCCTGATGCGATAAAATTATGACAAGCTTTACTTAGAGCCAATTACCTTTAATTAATTATATTAACAATTAATGCTTGATTAACATCAACTGGCACAACAAAATTGCCATTACTTTGAAGTGAAATGTAAAGAAATAAACATAAAAGCACTAATTCAAAATAAAGGGCACTATGCGGCTCCCACATGAACTCCAAGCCTTTGTAAAAGTGGGATGTCCTCCTCATAAGAGCTCATTGAACGTGCATGTTTAGCTTTGTAAAATGAGAGCAAAAACATGTTTGTCAGTGCATGGTGCTGTTCATTACCTTTATTCCACCACTTGTCCATAGGGCGAGTGGGGTCCTGTCTGACATCGATAGTTTGCTTAATTGCCACATGCTCTCTGTTTTTTTCGTGCTTTTCAAAGTTTGGATGGCTGAAATTCTTTGACCCTACATAAAATGCGCTGCTCTTATCAGTAGAGCTGGGAATCTTTGGGCACCTAACGATTCGATTACGATTCAGAGGCTCCGAATCGATTATAAAACGATTATTGATGCACCCTCCTCCTTTTTTTTTTTTTTAATGTTTTGTACATTAGTTCCAAAATTGTTCAAAAATACTCTCAGGCTAAACCAAACTACTATTTTAGTATCAAGTTAACATATAGCAGTTAACAAATATACAAAAATAACAGTAAATAAAAAACTCCAGTCCCCATTCTGTATCAGCAGCTTTAAACTACATTCAATTCATTTAATGATGTGAATCAACCGTTAAAGTTGTTAAAATTGCTCCCGTTATTCCATAATTTCTCTTTTGTCTACTTTCGACATGTGAAAGTTTTAAAACTATTTTAAAGATAGATTCAAGTCAATATTTTACCGATTTAGGAGTATTTTAGATAAAAAGTTAATTAGGTTTTCTTGGAAGGTTCGCTACAACAGCCTTGCAGGGAAGTGTACTGCTTTAAGATGGCGGCCGTTTACTAACGCCTGCATCTAGCTTTTTGTAGATGTGCTGCTAACGATACCGAATCTATGTTGCATCTAGTCCTATATAAATGATATCTACCATAACATTATGTGGATGCACTTTGTAGCAGCTTTTCGGCAGCAGTCAGGTATGTTGTTGTGTTTTTTTTTTTTTATCTCGTGGCATGAGTTGAGCTAGAGCCTTGAGTTGAGCATTGGCATTACCCGAGGGGCCGGGTAATGAGAAGCATGATGTTTAGCTACTCTCGCTCCGTTCTTCCTCACTGCGTCCCGAAGACCGCGCGGCGCGCTGAGTGTGTTGTACTTCCGCTTTACTTGGCATATTTCAATAATCGGAATTCGGATGTTTGTGAATCGTTCTCGAATCTTCCACGGCCGAATCGCGAATAATCTAAGAATCGGAAATTTTGCACACCTCTACTTATCAGCGACATTGGGATTGGCACGGCACATTTTGTACCACATTTCCGTGCGAGCATCATTTGCTTCTAGCCATGGTACCTCCTGCACCCACTTTTCAGCAAAAGTCCTTTTTTTTCGGTAGCTCCGGTGACGTCTCTGTCATCTGTCTGTCTTTTGACGTGGGTGGGGGAACACGGAAATAATTACTCAGTGGGGCCTGCCTCTTTGACATTTTGAGAAGTGATTTTCTCGTGTCCGCCGCAAATATAGTGGTCAGCCATCGGTACGCAAAAGCGTATGGAAGCCGCTGAGGGCCAGCGCGTTTGTTTACGTTCAGTCCGCATGCGCACATGCGGACCACTTTTGTGCACCCCTGATTATTCGCGATTCGGCCATGGAAGATTCAAGAATGATTCACAAACATCCAAATTTCGATTATTGAATTATAACAGGTAAAGCGGAACTAAAACACAGTCAGCGCGGTCTTCGGGACGCAATGAGAAATGGACCGAGAGTAAATATCAGGTTCAACTCATGCAGCTAGTTAAAAAAAAAAACAAAAAAAAAAACAATAATACCTGACTGTGGCCGACAGCCACTACAAACAACGCCCAGTTGCTAGTTGCTACAAACATACGGCCACATACAGCTACGGTAGGTGTCACATATATGTAGAACTAGATGCGAAATGACAGACGACGGCGGTGTTAAAACATATATTGAAAACTACCGGTAGATGCGAAATGACAGACTTGCTGGCGTAAGTAACAGCCGCAATCTTGAAGCAGTAGACATCTCTAGAAGGCTTTGTTGTAGCGAACCTAATTAACTTTTTATCTTAAATACTCCGAAATCGGCAAAGTCTTGACTTGAATCCATCTTTAAATGATGAAACAGTTTTAAAACTTTGACATGTCGAAAGTAAACAGAAGGGAAATTATGGAATAATGGGAGCAATATTAAGAACTTTAACGGTTGATTCACAACATTAATTACACGTAGTTTAAAGCAGCTGATAGAGAATGGGAACTTGAGTATTTTATTTACTGTTATTAACTGTCAACTTGATACTGAAATAGTAGTTTGGTTTTAGCCTGAGAGGATTTTTGAACAATTTTGGAACTAATGTACTAAAAATATAAAGGGGGTGGCATCAATAAACGATTTATAATCGAATCGGAGCCTCAGAATCACAATCGTAATTGAATCGTTATGTGCCCAAAGATTCCCACCTCGAATAATTACGCTGGCACGCATGTGTTATATGGCTCCCACCCCCCTCAAGTTTGTGCTTGGTTATTCATTCATTCATTCATCATCTATTCCGCTTATTTTTACAAGCATCGCGTACGTGCTGGAGCCTTTCCCAGCTAACTATGGGGAGTAGACTGGGGATACCATGAATTACTTGCCAGTCGATTGCAGAGCACGAATGGGCAAGTTACTATTCACGCACACACTCATACCTATGGAAAATTTGGAGTGTTCAATCAGCTTACCATGCATGTTTTTGAAAAGTGGGAGGAAACCGGACTACCTGGAGAAAACCCACGCAGGCATGGGTAGAGTATGCAAACGCTACACAAGATGGAAAAAGCATGGGACTGAACTCTTGATCCCCGAACTATGAGGCGAACGTGCTAACAACTCACCCTACATGAAACCCAGTTTATTTATTTATCCAGCAAAAAAATGACTTTACTGTAGAAACTACAGTATATGATTTGGTGTGTAGACCATTCTGAAGGCCTCAGTAGTAGAGATTTCAGTGCACTGCCTTGGCCCCATATGTAAACCTTGTTTACCGATAGCAGCTCTTTCCCTGATGAGTACTCTTTCAATCCTTTCTTGGTCTGGCGATGTGTAATCTGGGATTACCAAACCATTTGTTGTTATGTCACCACCATCATGAGGAGGGAGAAGGAACACCCGAGCAGTCACATTTTACTGGATAATTCCTCAATGTACATTACAGTGATGTTTTATGAAGAAGTGTCCAATGCACTAATGTCAATTTCATCAGAATGAAATTGTGATTTCACTCCTGTGGGGGATTAATTATAATCATTCATGGTATTTATTCTGCTGACCTTGTCATTTAGGGAATAAGGGTTGGAGTTATCAGATGTAATTTGTTTGTTCAGTACAAAAATCTGGCTCTCATTTAAACGAATGAATGAATATTTTTTATCAAATGTAAGAGTGGTGAAAAAGAAACAATGTTAAACAACAAATGCACAAATGAAAACACTTAAATCAATTAAAAAATATATAAACAACATGTTTAAAATGGGTACGGAAAAGCATTTGAAGTAGGGCGGAACAGTATTGACAAAAACTCACATTGCATCTTTTTGGGGGTTTGCGATATATACTGCAATATTAAAACTAAAAGAATTTTCACCAGATGACTGGTTGACTCACCATGACCACATTGTATCCATCCAGGCTAAGGGGGTTCATCTGTGAATGATGACGATTGCTGTATATAAAAGGGATCCAGGAGGCCATGTCTCTGCACATCTGCTGCTTTTACGAAGCAAAAAAACAAAAAAATAATCAATCAAAATTTGAAATAGTGCACAGACACATAAAATGCACTGCTTTTTTATTTGAATACCCAATTACTGATATTTAGTATTGTATTAAATTCATGCATCTATAAATTATTTATCTAGTTTTCTATGTATCATTTGGACAAAGTAAACTTTCTATATATTTAAACAAACATTAGATTTTTTTTAGTATGCCTCTGAATCTTGCTAAATTAAGAACACCTTTTGAAATTTTGGATTTACGTGGTAGTACCCTGTGGATACAGAAAAGGATTAATTCTATGATATGGACCAAATCCATCCAGGTTCCAGCTTCCATGCTGATGGGAACAATTATTGAAAGAAAGATGGCAGCAGATGATACGAGTAAAGCCATGTTATCTTCTTTCTCAAACAACCATCTTAATTAGCATCAAGTTTTTCGTGTATTATACAAATGATTAACCACCTTTTATCACATCGTAATATTTTTTCACACGTGACCTTGATTTATCGACAACTATGTCAACTGTGTAAATAGCAACATCGTTGCTGCGTAACCAAGTTCAACTCTAGAAACAAGAAAATTTGAGGGTTTAATGCACCATTTAATCAAATGGGGTATATGTTGTACCCAGCTGTTAATTCCACATAATAGGATGGAAATAATGTTGTTCACCATTAAAAAATACGATAAAATAATCAAAACTTGTAGGTTCCTAAGCATGGGGTAGGGAAAAAACTGAAATAGTCGTACATTACATTTTAGATGAAATTATAGATTTTGTTTTCAGGTTATATTGCCCACCTCTAGGCACCGGTTTAGGATTTGGGTGTCATTACTGGACTCCAGGCAGGACTCAGATGCAGTGTTTTTCTGGGTTAAAAACAGTCTTTATTTTACAAACCCTCCATCTTAGTAGGCACAGAGTAAGATCTCAAACAAAAATTCAGTCCACCATGGAGGACAAAAACACCATCAAAAACAAAGCAGCAGACTCAAAAAGCATTTCAAAATTCTTCTGAATCAGATTTACTTGGTGACTTTGGCTTTGGACAATTGCTGGCTCAAGGGAACACTGACTATACAGTATTTACACCAAGGGCGTAGGTTTGGTCTCAATATTGGTGGGACGATATAACAGCATAAGGTGCATGTACACTTTTTGCTGGGGACAGGACATTAATAAGACCAAACCGATTGGGTGAACACATGGCTAAATGATTAATGCAAAATAAATCTGTATTGACACAGTTTCACACTGCAAATTTTACAGTATAGCGTTTTAATCTGATCATTTTTATTAAATCTTGTCGAATATTTTTTTTCTTCTTGTTTTGAGTTGTAAAGGCTAGTTAACAGATAAATGCTTCAGATTCTTCCACTTACTTTCAGTAAATCTTACCATTTGTTCTTATTAGGCGGCCCATACATCTAAAAATTTGTCATTTTTCACCCAAATCAAGAAAAAAATATTTCAAATATTGTTTTGAACAATAACTATTCTTGAATTAAGAACATTTCTGACAAACACGTTTTTTTTTTTTTTTTGAAAGATTAAATATAGACACTTTTTGTTTCAAATATGTATGTTATTTTCAGATAGCAATTTTTATTTCAAGAAATCTGAGTAAAATTTACTTGAACCACTGGCAGATAATTTCACTTATTTCTAGTAGATTTACACTGAAAACAAGGGAATTTATTTATTTATTTTTTTTTTTTTTTTCAGTTTTAAGGAGATGGGTTTTTGCAGTGCATATGTAGTGGTTCAGGTGATACACCATTCGATTGTACCCTTTGTTTTCAAAAACTACGAGACAGATTTTGAAAACTTCCAGAATAAATGTCTGGATTTTATTAGCAAATTTAAACTGCATTATTTGAACACAAATTATATTAACATGCACAAGAAATACGAACTTGTTAATCATCTCTTAAGTATCCAGGATTGCCAAGAAATAAATTTAAAAAATGTTCTTATTACCACTCAAAATTGTCTTTCTAAATAATTTAAATACAACAAAAAAGTTCTTAGTCATGGAATAACAAAAAAAATAATAATAAAAATAAATTAAAAAAAAAAAATGGAGCCTTTCTTCAGGATTAACACTACTATTTTTGTCCACAAGCACAGCCAAACTCAACAAAAAATGAAAGCTCCTTTGGACTGCCATAAGACTACATAAGTAAAATAAAAACAAAAACTGGGGAGAAGGGTGTAAACCTCGGTTCACTACATTTCTTACAGCTGAGCAGAGTTTACTATATTTCTCAGTTTAATTATTGTTAACATAGTGGAAAGCACATCCAGGAGGACACTTCTACTGTACCTAAGCAGCTTCCTATTCAGGTTAGCAAGTTCACACTGTTTATCGTAATAACGGCAACTCTATTACTTCCATTACTTACAGTGGCTGCCGGCTGAAAAAAACTTCTAATATCCCTCCTCTTCGAAGCGGGCGGAGGAGGATATGCCGACATGCAACGTAATTCTGAACTGTGAGTGTGCGCGCGTGTATGTGTGTGTCAGGGGTGGGTCAAGTCATCAGCCAATCAAACATGCATTTGAGGAAAAAATTGGAGCGGCACATTCAGCAAGTGAAAAAGGGGTAAATGTAAGTCTGAACATAATGAAAATAATTCATTTAATTCATTTAATAATGGTAGGTAATTCTATCGTTACAACATATGGGAAGACAATCTAAATGACCTATATAAGTGAACACATTATATAATGCAAATAGGGTTAAAAGTTGGTGGGGACAATTTGAGCATCCTGAAAAGTTGGTTGTGTTTTGTCCCTACCGTCTCTATGCAAACCTACGCTCATGATATACACACAGAAGGTAATGGTAAACAGGTGGAACCAATTGGTGAATAGGGAGGAAAACTATTTGAATTAGGTTGTGCACAGAGCTAGTCAAGAGATACAGTAAACTGACCTGCAATATGAGGTGTAAGGATCCTGCAGCTCTGAGCAAGAGCAGACAGTCTAACAGCATCACAGGAAAACACAAGTCAAACAGCGCAGACATATACCAGTAATCAGAAATCACATTGTCAACGATTTCCAACCTAGACATAGACCTTGTCCTTTCTAATGGTATCCTAAGTACAGTACAGTATATCCATGTTCATGTCTGAGTCCAACACTGGACCAAATTAAGAATTGTGAAAAATACAAGTCGTTCTTCTACTGTACGCACATGTGAATTATATAATCCTAAATAACAAAACAAACCTAGTGACCAAGTATTTAGGTAGCAACACCTAGTACCCAGCAGTTTCCTTTCCAACTCTTTGCTCAGATTGGAAAAAGGTTTTTGATTATAAAACACGTGTAAAATGTCTTTTATTTTCCCCGCAAATTGACAGTATGTGTTTTATAATCCAGTGTGCTTTATGTATGAATTTGAGTTGTGTTTAATGACCTTGAACATATTTTGTTGGAGCATAACTGTATACTGCTCTAATATAGTGTTAAAGAGACACATTCAGCATTCATCAATCCCATAAATAAAACAATTAACAGATTAAAGATATAAAAACAAATCACAAATGCAGTCCATTGATTTACTCATCTACCTTATGTATGAAAATAAAGTTCTTGTTGTCGCTGCTCTTTATAATCCAGTGCGCTTTACAGTCCAAGAAAAATGGTACATACTTGCTTCTTTTTCTTTACCATCATTTTGCTTTCACTGGCAGAGACACATCTCTCTTGAGTGGCAGTTTTGACAGAGTGCCATATTACAGCAAATGCTTCTTAACATGCGCTACTAGAGTGGAACATGAACTTCTGACAATACTTCATGGCCCTGGGGAAGTTTCCCGGGACAACAAATGGCGACAAGCACTCAAGTGTTAAAATAATGAGTTTGGGAAGCATCTGACACAAATGAATAAGAATCTCTCTAAATAAAAGATACACATCTTTCTGGCTCTGTTCTTGTTTACTGTACCTGCATGATGTTGTGTGCAGCACAAATATACAGTTAGTGTAAAATTCACATGAAGGTTATTGACAGAATAAAGGATGACTGGTTACAATTTAAAAGTTCCCAAGTGTTTTGATAACATGTGAACATAACTTTATTGATAATTTCCAGATATGATTAATGGACATGATTATAAGTGTTCCCGGGCTTTTTAAAAAATGTTTTAACATGACTTATTTTTTGGCCCTGTTCTAAATGAATTAATTTTTTTACACTTCCTTAAATTCTTTTAAACATTTTAGGCTTGTATATAAAAATGACCCAACAAAATGCTATCTTTGCTAGGTTACCTGATAATTTTGTATTGGTTTTGCCTTTGCTTGCTAGCAGGAGGCTTCTTTTGTGGAAATCCTCGCCAGCCATATTCATACAAACTTGGATTTATAATATTATTATTTCTTAAATTATAGAAAATCATATTTATATAAGTTTTACAGTCATTAGAAGTCACTTTATAATTAGGGATGGGAATTTCGGCTAATTTCCCTGCCTCTTAGATTTAATTTGCGACTCGTCGACTAGTTTTTAAGCAAGAAAACTCGCAATTTAATACACATATTACTGTAAATAAAAAGTTGAAAATGCAAAGGTTTTGTCGTGTATTCACGAGCGATTTTAGCACAAACATTCAAGACAAGTTTTTTTTTCATTCTATTGATGTAACAAAAACTGACTAAAGGTATACAATTGAAAGTGAAATATATTCCTGATATGTTCATCAAAATGCCCCCAACAGTTGTGTCACTGCCCCCTTCTACATGTGTGTGAGGGGCATTTGTTCCAGACTTGTCTCGTTTTGGCGACTCTGCACTCTCTGTGTTTGGAGGGTGAGGGATGGTATTTTAAAACCCGACGGACGTTACGTCATTTTCGGTCAGCATCGGCAACAAAATAAACCACACATTTCCAAAGATGGACAATGGACTGTCTCTTCCTACGTTCCAAGATTCAGTAGCAAATTAATTTCGTTATGTTTCCAGTTTAATTTTGTTATGTTTTCAGTTTGCCATCTTGATAATTGCGATGTTTGTTTACTAGTTTTCATCTTACTGCGAAAAAAGAGGTAATTAAAATCGGCCTGCTATGATATTTATGTCATCAGCCTTCGCGCTGTGACCGGGGAGTTTAACGGCTGCTTTCATGCATGCCGCTTCCCGGTGAAGTCCCCGAAATTAAAGTTGGATGCGACCCGGTTAATGTCTGCGTCATCTGCGTGTCAGTCGACCTGGGAAATTGCTTTCAGATATAAGGGCTACCGGAGTTCAGCGTATGTCTGAAAGGGGCTCATGGTTTTGCGTTTATCCGACTAGTATAATAGGGCTGTCAAACGATTAAAATTTTTAATCGAGTTAATTACAGCTTAAAAATTAATGAATCGTAGTTAATCGCAATTCATCACAATTCAAACCATCTATAAAATATGCCATATTTTTCTGTAAATTATATATATATTCTGTAAAATAAATTGTTGGAATGGAACGATAAGACACAAGATGGATATATACATTCAACATGAGGTACATAAGGACTGTAGTGGGCATTTCACTCTACTGTCATTTAAATCTGTCTATGCTGTCCTCACTCCGAAGCGTCTACTTTTTCCAAAGCTAGACAGCTAGTGAATGACGCCTTAATAATCAGACTTCTTCCTTTTTCATCTGATTTATTAATAAAATGGCCTCAAACCATTGTGCTCTTTAGACCGTCGTAAAACTACAAAAAAAAAGTACACAAGCATTGCATTAGCAACAACGTTAGCTTAGCACGCTATACAGGTTAACTAAACATAAGCAAAAAGCGTCTCATACATAAAATATAACATTTCGCTTACTAACATAATATGTACATTCTTTACAACAACCATACTTACGGACAAATCTTGTCCAAGGATCATATAAGCACAACATTACAACGTAGGCGTCAGCCCGAGGCGTTGTGCAGCCATATATAACTGGCAAGAAAACAATAAACCATGTCGCAAAGCGACCACAAGAGTTCGCTGTTAGCACAAAAAGCCTTGCTGTAAAACTTACCAAAAGGCAGAATACTGTCTGAGCGGGACATGTGCGTTAATTGCGTCAAATATTTTAACGTGATTAATTAAAAAAATTAATTACCTCGCGTTACCGCGATAATTTTGACAGCCCTATACAAAACGTTTAATTATGAGTAGGCCGTTAAACGATTAAACGACTAGTCTGCACATCCCTATTTATGATATAACATTTTTGGACTTTTACACCCATTGACTGCCTAAACTGATCCATCTGCTCGTTGACTTTTCTGTTACCTCCCAAAAGAAGATCACAGAAAATGTATCACCTTTTTATTCCTCTCAATTATTTTAATTCTCACATTTCTTTTACATAGCGATGGGTATAAAATGTCTACTTTGGGCATTCTCCATGATCACCCGAGGCAATTTCTGTTGGTAGTTGTATGTAACAAAGCAGTGGTGTTTCCATTTGCTAAAGTCTTGAAACTTGCACAAATTCTATGTGTTACATATTTTAAATTCCTTCACTGAGTTCACTCGTCAAGATGAGTATTAGTAAAACATTCTGTCGTTGAATTTTCACACTGTACTGATTCGTAACTGAAAGTCACTACAACAATATTTATATGGATTAAGAGTGAAAGACAGATGGTTCTTCTATAGCGGTGAACTATGACCCCCATTAAGGAAACTCTAATCATATACTGCCTTCCCTGTAGCGATGGTAACAGTTTCCAGGGCTCCCAATGGTAGATGGCCAATGTGTGCATTCACTGAGCACAGAATCTTATAGGTACATTTTCAGTAGAACAATACTGTTCCACTTTAGGGAACCTAATAATAATAGTATTCATATTAATTAAAATCCTTCTCACAGAATCAGTGGAATAGCACAAATGGACCAAATGGAAGTATTGGTTGTGAATTTCAAATTTTATTATTTTTTTTAACTTTAATGTATGCTGTGCTACTTTAATGCTATATTTCTTTCGTATTTTTTTATGTTTGTATTAGATCAGTAAGCAACAGCTGCAGACAGTAAAAGAGCGTTTTCAAGCCTTTCTCAATGGAGAAACACAAATTGTAGCAGATGAGGCCTTCATCAATGCAGTTCAGAGTTACTATGAGGTGAGTATAGATTATAGAAAAATGATCCCAACATTACTGTGATTTGTGGTCTCGAATCTCAGTCGAGCTTATTTTGATATTTCCTTGAAGTCAATACTTACTGTAATTCAAAATGCAAACATAACACTCGCATGTTATCCCGAGGCTACAACAAAATAAATATCAACACTACTCTCCCATCTATTTGTTACCACAGGTCTTCCTGAAAAGTGACCGAGTTTCTCGAATGGTCCAGAGTGGGGGCTGCTCAGCCAGTGACTCTCGAGAAGTTTTTAAAAAGCATATTGAGAAGCGTGTGCGAAGCTTACCAGAAATTGATGGCTTGAGTAAAGAAACTGTGCTCAGTTCATGGATAGCCAAGTTTGACACCATCTACCGTGGTGAAGAGGACCCTAGGAAGCATCAACAGAGAATGACTGCCAGTGCTGCCTCTGAACTGATACTCAGCAAAGACCAGTTATATGAGATGTTTCAACAAATTTTAGGTATCAAGAAGTTTGAGCACCAGCTCCTATATAATGCCTGCCAGGTAAGTCTGCATTCACATTTCATTAAGTATGGATATGATGTCCATTAACTGATAAATGTTTAAAATGTGTATCATGTTTAGCTTCAAACCAACTTATCTTACCTAATTTACCTTGACTGTTTACTAGCACAACAGCACATCATTGATATGATTAATATTAGTGCTATTTCAAGCTTTTAAAAAGGGTGACTGGAGGGTGTGTTCCAACTCTTCAGCCTCCCTAATCTATTGTGAGGTACGAGAGGAGGGTTCATCGGGAAGTAGAATCTCGGATTCAGGGAGAATCAGTGTGGTTTTCATCCTGGCTGTGGAACAGTGGATCAGCTAAATACCCTCAGTGGAGTTAGCGGGGAGTCATGGGAGTTCGCCCAACCTGTCTACAAGTGTTTTGTGGACTTGGAGGAGGCAGTGTCCCCCGTGGAGTCCTGTTGGGGGTGCTTCGGAGGTGTATGGCATTGGAACCCTCGATTCGGGCGGTCCGGTCCTTGTACAACCAGTGTCATAGTTTGTTCTGCTTAGTCTGCAATAATCAGATCAGCTTTTAGTGAGGGTTGGACTCTGCAAAGGCTGCCCTATGCCACCAGTTCTGTTCTTAACTTTTATGGACACAATATCGAGGCGCCGCTGAGGCATTGAGGAGGTCAAGTTTGGTGGCTTCAGTATTGCATCTCTGCTTTTTGCAGCTGATGTTCTGTTGAATTACACAGAACAACACAGCTGAAAACCCATTTATGTACTGTGACTGGGCATGTCAAACTTGTGTTTGTGTGTCTATTGAAAATTATGAAACACAATAACATTATATCTGTAATGGATCCTTTATAAATCCCGATCCTCCTATGGCCAGCCTTTTGTGTGGGAGAAATTGAGAAGGAGGATGTTTATTTTGCTGCGGTGGGGCTAATGATGTGTATGTTGTGTATCTTTATCATGTTTTTTCCACAGAACCAAACACACTCTGGCATCCATTGACGCTCCCAATGGCATTTATCTGAGGTTGCTATGGCTACTGTACACAGAAGCAAACACACACTTTCCTGTTTCTTTCCTTTCCCATGCTAATGTCACTAATCTTAATTAAGGCATGGTTTTGTTTGTCTTTCAGTCTGTGATTTATTGACTATTGATCCACCCATAAAAACAAAAAAAATGAAAACTGTTGTAGGTGAAGTACTGGGGCAGCTTATAAATGATTATT
Organism: Corythoichthys intestinalis; assembly: GCF_030265065.1. Classification (NCBI taxonomy): domain Eukaryota; kingdom Metazoa; phylum Chordata; class Actinopteri; order Syngnathiformes; family Syngnathidae; genus Corythoichthys; species Corythoichthys intestinalis. The sequence continues at coordinate 27,644,064 of NC_080403.1, read as the reverse complement.
GATCAATTAAATGTATGCTGATGACAAATGATGATGTGGATGGTGGTTTATGTGTTAGGAATGCTGCCGATCACCGACTTACACTATATGAAATGCTGTTTTTTAGCCATCATTGTAAATAACTGGAAAGTAGTTAGCAGTGAGGTCTGAGGCATATTATTTTCATGATATTAGTAAATAAATGTATGCACATTTATTTCTTCCTTTTTAATCGCCGTCTCCCCCCTTTTTTAAATCAATTTTTTGATTAGTTGACCTGTGAAAACGATACCTCAAGGATTCCCATTCCCAAGTATGTGATATTTACCTTCTAGAGCACGGGTCAGGAACCTTTTAGACAGAGAAAGCCAAAAGCAACATATTTTAAAATGTGATTCCACAAGAGCAATACAGTGTGTGTTTGTACGTGTATGTATATATATAAACATACACTGTATATTCTATGTTCTTTTGCCTGTTTCTGTTTTGTAAGCACTGTTTCTTTCATGAACGCATTTGAATGCATTACATGGGAGGCAGAGAGAGGGTGGTCAGGCTCTGCTTTTACAAGCAGTCGCCAAGTTCCGATTGAAATACATCTTGAGAAAACAACAAAGAAAGACTAACATCATTACCTGGGTTGTTACAATCATTGCGCAGTTGTGCACTCACCACAAGGAAAATAACAAATAGAAACGTGGTGTGGTGCCGCACATAATAGTATTTCCTGGAATAGGAAAACACAATTGGGGACGAACAGGGGGACGTGTGCGTAATAGTGGCCGAGACAGGCAGAGCCTTTCGGGACGGTCGTTTCGTGAGTCTCGCTTTCCTGGAAGTGGCGACAATTTGACAGTCCAAAAAGTCCCGAAAGTGAAGCGCCTGTGTGACTTGGGGTACCATGCGGTTCTCTTTTCTAGTTTAATTTTCCCCTATGTATTTTTTTATATACTCCAGTTCGCTCAGCATCAAGTCGGGAGGGCCGACCCTGCCGCTGGCCGAGTGGTGACTTAACGTACGAGGCGATCTCGTCCATCTCTGCGCAACCCGACTTGAAGCATATTATTGTAACGCACATTTGAAGTGACCAAGTGCGAATGCACCATCAGCTCATCATAGTTCTGTTCTGACGAATGGGTATCCCTTGTCGAAGAAGTATCTCCGCTGTTCATAGCAGCTTAATGTTGAACAAATCTCCTTTACATTTTGACACGTCTATTTAGATATATTATAGATATATTATTATATTAAATATAGGGCTGTCAAACAATTAAAATTTTTAATTGAGTTAATCACAGCTTAAAAATTAATAAATCGTAATTAATCGCAATTCAAACCATCTCTAAAATATGCCATATTTTTCTGTAAATTATTGTTGGAATGGAAAGATAAGACACAAGACGGATATATACATACAACATACTATACATAAGTACTGTATTTGTTTATTATAACAATAAATCCACAAATGGTATTAACATTATTAAAATTCTTTCTGTTAAAGGGATCCCCGGATAGAAAGACTTGTAGTTCTTAAAAGATAAATGTTACAAGTTATAGTAATTTTATATTAAAACCCCTCTTAATGTTTTCGTTTAAATAAAATTTGTTAAATTTTCAATCTAAAGTAGAGTTAATATAATAGTAATGATAAGTATAAAAATAACAATAATAAGAATAGATTGACCAAAGTCTGAGTACGGTAAATTTAATGTGCATTTTGCATAGCTATTTTCATTGGGAATGCCAGTTCACTTTGCATTGTTGTTTAACTGTGTGAGAATAGGGCCTCATTACAACAGACTGAAATCCTTTTCTTTTTGTGAACATTATTTTTTTTGAGGGATAGGAATATTATTTTTGTTGTGCTTTCACTAAATGATACTTATGTTTGTTGTGAAGGAGTTGCCGAAGCTTATGCCAATAAACGGTGTGCTCCAATGAACGCCTGTGTCCACTCGCCTTTATAACATATATATCTCCGTACATATCTTACCCAAAATACAAAAAGAGACACATAATTGCCACTAAAAGAAAGTAAACTTACAGAAATATGTGTGGAGCACAAATAGCACAATGCAACAGCATAAACGTCTCACAACTACTAATTCTCCCACTATTTGAAGGAATAACATTAGCATGGAACGGCGCTGCCCCCAAGCGGCTGGTGGCATTCTCTTCACTCTCAATGTACATAAACGACGTCATTGTAATCTGTTTGAGGCAATGCGTGAGCGGGTCATTCTGTGCATGCGTTAATTGCATCAAATATTTTAACGTGATTAATTTTAAAAAGTAATTACCGCCCGTTAACGCGATAAATTTGACAGCACTAATTAAATATTTAGATACTCTCACTATAAAGTCAATATTCTTTCTTGTACAATAAACACTATTAAAACCCAGGCGACTCACATGTTTACTGCTTATCAGACAACGTTAACGTCCTAACGCTATTATCTCGCAATATCATCATATATTGTATTGTAGTCTTTCGTGCTTATCTGTAATAGCTTACAGAGTTTAGTGGTCAAAAAGCACTATAAAATGGAAGGGCTTGGTTGTCGTGTGCATGCTCAATAGCGCTTTGGATTTCAACTCGACCGGGAAACCCATTCGTCAGAACACCGGCGGGTTCCACATTTAAGATGAAGGGTTGGCAGAGAGCCATATGCGCTCATCAAAAGAGCCATATATGGCTCGGGAGACATAGGTCCCCGACCCCTGTTCTAGAGGGTGTATGAGATTAAATGGAGTGACAGTAGAGAATATTTGTAGTGTCGAACTATGTATTGTTTCTCACTCGCTTTTGCTTAGGTCAATATGATTTTACCACTAATTACTATGCAACACTCTGACTTACTGTACATAATATGGTACCGCCCACTGTCAGTCTTCTAAAATCCAAATATATTTTTTCACCTGTTTTCCCCAGCTGGACAACCCAGATGAACAGGCAGCCCAGATCAGAAGAGAGTTGGATGGACGATTGCAAATGGCAGACCAGATCACCCGTGTAAGCAAACTAGGGTGGATGTTATATAGCAAGTAAATTAACGATTGATAATGAGGTTGATATACTGAAGACAGTGTTACTATTGTTTTTTTTAAAGGTACTATATGGTACCTTTAAAGGTATACTACTTTGAAAATATTATATAGTGTACTATATGCTACCTGTAAAGGAACAGTACCCTTGTCCTCGTCTTGTATAAGTCCCTTTTAAGAAAGCAATGTCATAAATGCCTCCATTACCGCAAAACTGTCATTTATTGCTCTAAAAATGCACTTATTTTTATTACATTTGTTGTTGCTCCCTGGACACACACCTGCTCTTGGAAGGCTGGATATTTATTCGGTTAAATTGATTATAAGCCTAAATTGTCTCTAATTACATTACTGTGAACAGCTAATCAATATGTTCACCTCCTGGATTCATTAGCTCGGCGGAAGGTTCCCTCGGTTTTCCTCGAGGGAGATGGAGGCTATGTTCATTGAAGAGCTACGGTCATCAGTCAACCTGCTGATGGCCAACCTGGAGAGCATGCCAGTCTCGAAAGGTGGAGAATTTAAATTGCAGAAACTAAAGCGAGGTCACAACGCATCTATCATGGACATGGGGCAGGAGGATGAGAATACTCTTTCCAAATCAGATGTGGTGCTTTCGTTTACCTTGGAGGTTGGTGAACAGTGATCCCGATAATCATAGCCATAAGACAATAATATTTATCACTACGGCTTGAGGTTAATAAGTCAATTACTTACATGGAAAATTCAATGGATGAAAAGAGTTCACGTCTGTGAAGTGTCCCTGTTTCTGCTCCCCTAAATTTGCATTTATTTAAAGGCACGCACAGTAACTGATCATTTGTGGGTAATTGGATAAAGAACACCTCAAACTCATTGGATTGACACGAAATAATCTAATTTGCCTGCATTTTTCTGTAATCATGTTCCACTAACAAAAAAAAAAATCATTTAATGAACAAGCAAAGTAGTACTATTTGTATTGTTACTTTTTTTTGACTGTTTCATTTTCCTTAAGAGAGCGGCTGATACCAACAAAACATTCCCTGTGATTTTAATCTGTTCCCCCTAGGTAATTACAAGACCGCACCTCTGGTATACATAATTATAGACTGTAATTACCTAGTATTTTCCAGCTATTTTGTTGTATTATAATTGAAATCCTTGGTGGTGTTCAGGTCTCTGTAGGTAATATATACACAGAGATATGGTAAATGACAGTGCACAATTAAAAAAAAATCTAACAGATTGTGTTGGATGAACAAGTTTCCCAATCTCACTTGTAATACTTATCTTGATAATCAAGATCATTTTGTCCATTACAGTCTTGATAAAATTTCCATATCAAACCAATAGTTTTTTTCTTTCATATCTTTGCAGTTACTATGGGTTTTGTTGAAAAATTCAATGTTTCACTGAAGATAAATTGCAAGAATTGTTCATGCAACATGTTCCCTTGCGCCCTATCTCAATGTTAAACCGTGATTTTGTGTGTTGCAGGTGGTTATCATGGAAGTGCAGGGTCTTAAGTCGTTGGCTCCTAACAGAATCGTGTACTGCACTATGGAGGTAGAGGGTGGGCACAAACTGCAGACAGACCAGGCTGAGGCATCTAAACCCACGCAAGTCAACCCTACATACACTCAACGTCACATTCATTTAATATACTCAAAAGTGATAATCGATTAATTTAACCTGCTCTCACCCCTGGCTGCATAAACAAATATAATATCATTGTCAAGTGCTTCTAGTCCACAGGGCAGCCAGGTAACATCTGCAGATCTAGCTAAATAGGAAAACCTATCCTTGTTCTAGGCACACCAAGGCAGATGTTTTGGATGGTGGGAATTATATAGGCAGTGCACTTTTCCTCGCTCTCTTTTAACATTGATAGTGTAAGAACTAAAATTTCTAAAACTCCTGCTCGATCCTGGTCTTTTCTGAACCTTTACTGATTCCCTTCACCATAGACTTCATAATGATATTGACTGGTCACACCCGTCATACACTGTGCCTCGCCTTCAAGTAGGAGGCCTCCTCACATCAAGAGGAGTTATTCCCAGACACATTCACGCAGCGATCTAACGCCGGATTTTGGTTGAAAAAGTACAAAAGCTGTACCACATACAAACAGGAAGGATTGTCTTAGGAGTGATTTGTTCAAGGATTCAAGGTCATTATTATATTTTTCGTACCACGCATGCATTTTGAAACGTGAAAAAAATCAATGGGAGAAATTAGCCGCTACGGCATTGGCGTTATAGTTCGCAATGTTTACGTAAAATATATGCTAGCTGCACTTTTTTTTTTTTTTTTTTTGCTTTAAACCAAGAATCGAGACTGTTTTACGTCCATATCTATAAAGAATTCAGGGATTTAAGCATTTATTCATACGAATTTTCAACGGAAATAGCTCTTTGTTTTCATAAAGCAGCTGCAGCGCATTTGACATATTCATTCATTCATTCATTTTCCATGCCGCTTTTCCTCACGAGGGTCGCGGAGGTGCTGGAGCCTATCCCAGCTAACTCGGGGCAGTAGGCAGGGGACACCCTGAACTGGTTGCCAGCCAATTGCAGGGCACAAGGAGACATACAACCATTCACGCACACACTCATACCTACGGGCAATTTAGAGTGTTCAATCAGCCTACCATGCATGTTTTTGGGATGTGGGAGGACCAAAGCCCGGGATTGAACCCTTGATCTTAGAACTGTGAGGCAGACGTGCTAACCACTCAGCCACCGTGCCGCACCATTTGACATATTTATGTAAAATAAATAACCCTGCCCGGTTCTTTGCTCTTTTGACAAAGAATCGAGGCTGTTTTTATGTCCATATCTATAAAGAATTCAGGGATTTAAGCATTTATTCACAAGAATTTCAACGTAAAAAGTGCATTTTGTTGTGGTAAGGCAGCGCCACAGTGACTTAAAGACTAGCAGCACATTCGACATATTTACGTAAAATAAATGCTAATTGCCCAATTTTTTGGGGGGAGGGGGGTTTAAACCAATAATTGAGGCTGTTTTACGTCCATATCTATAAAGAGTTCAGGGATTTAAGCATTTATTCACAAGAATTTCAACGTAAAAAGTGCTTTGTTGTGGTAAGTCAGCGCCACAGTGACTTAAAGACTAGCAGCACATTCGACATATTTACGTAAAATAAATGCTAACTGCCCGTTTTTTTGTTTTGTTTTTTGCTTTTAACCAAGAATTGAGACTGTTTTGCTTCCATATCTATAAAGAATTGAGGGATTTACGCATTTATTCACAAGAATTTTCAACGTAAAGAGCTCTTTGTCAGTGTTTCCACTCTGTCAGCTTTGACGGAGATAGGCACCCTATTAATACGCCCCGCGCCCCGTGTCCCGTCAATATCATTATGAAGTCTATGCCTTCACTTACAGAGCTGTGCTTTCAGAAATATAAGACCGTTTAAATCACCAATGAACAATTTTATTCAAAACTCAAAATACATCTCTAAATACAAAGCTCTCTGCCTATCTCTCTATTTGTCTGTCTGTCTGTCTGTCTGTCTGTTTGTCTGTCTGTCTGTCTGTCTGTCTGTCTGTCTGTCTGTCTGTCTGTCTGTCTGTCTGTTTGTCTGTCTCTCGCTCTCTTTCTGTCTCTCTATTATAATATTTATTTAAATGACAAAAAGGGGAAAAAACAATTAATTAAATTTAATTAATTCAAATTTTTAGCATGTTGTTGTACAATATTACATAGGGTGAATAGGCATTTTATATATCCAATTTCATATGTGAAAAAATTATAGGTGGACTACAGCTCTTACCCAATTTCGGCGGAGAAAGAGATACTGTAACCCTAAATTGAAAAATTAAATAGCTGAAAATATTTGTGTAGCACTGCCATCTTGTGGTGAATAATTCGGAAACAATGATCATTTTTCATACAGGGTGACCCAAAATAACTAAGTACTAACCGAACTTTCTACGTCTGATCGTATTGATAGTATGACACGCCATTTCGCGGAATCTGCTTAAGTGCTCTCTAGAAACGCAGTGCACTTACCCCAGTTTATTTATTTTTTAACAGCATAACTAGATAGTTGAAGTGGATTTGAATAAATACAATGATCATGCTGTTTTACAAAATTTGGTTCTGAAAAAATTTAAAACTTTAACGCCTTAATGCCTGCAATATGAAGCAATTGTCAGAGAATCACAAAATTTGAAAAAATAAGGTCTTAATGAAGCCTTTTTTTCAAATTTGTAAAAATAAAAATAAAAATTAATATGTGTAATAAGCGGTCTAATATCTATAACCCTTGCTAAATCCAGTTTTTTTTTCTCATGGAACCTGCAGATGCATCAGTTGCATCCATTTTTTTTTCTTTTTTTAGGAAAACATATATAGTCTCAAAATCATGAAATTCTAAGTGTATCAAATGTGATACATTTGGCAAGAAAAGGTTAAAACAATTTCTTTTTAATATACATGATCAACGCTACCAAATTCAGTTTTCTGACTTTATAACTACTTTATTATCAGTTTTAATGGAACGAATTTATTTAGCGAGTGGCATACACTATTGGGTCGAAATAACGGTACATTTTTCAATAATATAGCAGAAGAAATTCATTGCTTTTGGTTTTGATTTTACTATGGCTCGTCCAGGCACACAAAAACACTAGGACAATGACCGTCTTTTGGACTCAAAAGATGATGAAAATATCTTAAGTGTTTTTACACAACAGATTTAAGGGCTACACAAAGGAAAAAATTAAAGATGCACGATAATATTGGGTGCTGATAATTATCGGCCAATAATGGCAATTACGACATCACACCGCTAATCCAATCCTAAGCCTCCAAATGTGCGCAATCGACGCAAATTTGTCCAATTCTGTGCCTGCGCCTCAAGCCCCCCTAAAGAAATTTTTGTTCAATTAAGAATTTAATTTGTTAGTATTATTAATATGAATTATTATATATCGTTTAGATGTTGAAATGTACTATTTGTTCACATTTGATGTGGAAAAAGTAACAAATTTATTTTTGCTCAGTTTTATTTCCTCTTGTTTATAATTTAAAATCGTATATAAATCTTTTAATAGAATTATCAGCTTCACATTATCGGTTATTGGCGGAAGGTGGAGGAAATTATTGGGTATCGGTATCGGTTGAAAAATGCATTATCGTGCATCACTGGGAAAAAAAATTAGACTCAAATATACTTTGCGGTGCTGACCTAATGATTCATCTGTTTCTAGCTGGGGTACCCAAGGAGATTTCACAACAACACAGCCCTTACCTGCTGTCAAAGTGAAGCTTTTTACTGAAAGCACCGGAGTGTTGGCCCTGGAAGACAAAGAGCTTGGAAGGGTAAATACTCATAACTCTTACAAGTCTCTCAAACATCATACATAGCTCTAAGCCTTTTGGGTTGCATTGATTGTAATTGCTGTCCTGTAATATTGGTGTGCAGGTTGTGCTCCATCCAACTCCTAACAGTCCTAAGCAGTCTGAGCTGCATAAAATGTTAGTTTCCAAAGGCTGTCCAGACAATGACCTTAAGATCAGGTTGGCCATTCGCATGGATAAACCCCAGAACATGAAGCATTGTGGGTAAGTACTATGCGTAGCTCTGCAGACAGTGTTTTTGTTCTATTGCCATGCTCACTCCTGTCTTTGGTTCTTCAAATGCACAACATATTGTTGTGTCATTATAAAGCCAAATATCTGGAGCACCACTTCATCTTTACGCTTAGCTCTCCAGCAATAATTAGTAGACCTATGCTGCATACAACTCTTACAATAATAATGGTGCTTTAAAATAAATATTGATAAGACTTGGTGGACGAACAGGGATTTATTAGTGTTTTAGGAACCCATATCAACAGTTATTGTGTGAGAATTGCGACGCCTAGTGGACAATATCTTCACATCACCCTTCACTCATCCATTTCAAGGCGATAACTGTTCTGGCACGCAGCAATCGAAAATGTGTTTCTTAGTATTTATAAAGATTTTGGAATATTTCCTGAAGACGCAAAAGTGAATTGGTGCTAAATAACACTGACAAACCATTGATCACATCTTTACAGTTTTTTTTTGTTTGTTTTTTTTTTGTTTTTTTTGTTGTATGTATGGACACTCCAATAAACAGTGAGTTCCTTCATGTTCTTGGCATTAAATACACATGTCGGGAACATTTCTTGTTGGACTGTATGTTTTTTTTTTGTTTGTTTGTTTTTTTCCCCAAAATATTATATACAGACATGTTTTTGCTACTATAATTTTAGTCTTGTTCATTCATAATTTGTTTTTGGCCCTTTAGAAAAAATAGATTTCGTCAAAAGAAAGCTCTCTTCCTAACGTTCTACAATTCAATGATCTATGTACTGTAGTAGTGAGACCCGTGTCTGCCTGTTTCCAGCCCAATGTTGGATTATGTTTTCTTTGAAAGGAGGCTGTCATGCCTTACAGAAACATGCCACATGGTGCCGTTTTAGTGATGCTCTTGCTGCACCAAACAAACGAGCCTCTTTTAAATTGCCTCACAGATAGTGTTTTATTTTGACCAACAAGCAGAAACAGCTTAAAAGACCAGAGGGAAAGGCAGAAGAAGAAGCAAGCTCACAGTCAGCCTGTAAGCGGCAGTGAACTGGGGTCCTCACCCTAGGATGTTCTTTTAAAATAAGATCCCTCTCACTTCTCTGTTCTTCCTTTGTCATTATTGTTCTTGTGTATTGTTGTTGTTATTTTGAAAGACATATTTTAAATGTAATTTACACGATAGAGCTCCTATACCAGCCTTCACAATTTTATACTCACTTGCTGATCAAATTCTAGTGTTTTTTTTTTTAATTATTATTATTATTTTTTTTTTAGGGCTGTCAAAATTATCGCGTTAACGGGCGTTAATTAATTTTTTTAATTAATCACGTTAAAATATTTGACGCAATTAACGCACTAGGCCCGCTCAGACAGATTTAAATGTCAGTACAGTGAAAGGCCAACTTGTTAATTGTGTTTTATGGAGTTTTTCCGCCCTCTGCTGGCGCTTGGGTGTGACTTGCATATGTTATGTGGCGTAATGTCGCCCTCTGCTGGCGATTCAGTGCAGCTGATTATTTGGGTTTTGGCGCGCTTTTCTGACGTAATTATATGTCGACGCGAACTCACACTAATAGACAGTGCTATTCAGACCAGCTAACGTCCGCGTCCAGTATTCAGTGGCAGTTCTCATAGCCCCATCAAGCTGTTTGTGTCTAATACATGCATCGCTTGTGAGTTATATTCCTCCTTTGTTTATATTCATGAGTATTAGATAGTTATTGATGATGTGTATTTGAATTTGTTCACATATATGGTGAAATGCAGTTACATTGTTAGATGCTTGTGAGCTAATTGGCTAGTGCTACTGCTCAAATGGACACGTGTGTGTACATTTTATGTTATTTTGTGATTTATGCAAGTTATTGAAACATTGCCTTGTTATTTTCAGTTTTACAAAAATACAAGAAACGTGCTCCTGTCAAAAAGAGATGACTTCAGTAAAACCCATGCAACTTTGACACACCGTCTGATTTCTTTTTTGAACTTATGTTCACTGTCTGTCAATTTGTGTACTCACACACATTGAGGACAGAATAGGGCTACTAGTTTATTTTTTGATTGAAAATTTTACAAATTTTATTAAAACGAAAACATTAAGAGGCGTTTTAATATAACATTTCTATAACTTTTACTAATATTCATCTTTTAAGAACTACAAGTCTTTCTATCCATGGATCACTTTAACAGAATGTTAATAATGTTAATGGCATCTTGTTGATTTATTGTTATAATAAACAAATACAGTCCTTATGTACCGTATGTTGAATGTATATATCCATCTTGTCTTATCTTTCCATTCCAACAATAATTTACAGAAAAATATGGCATATTTTATAGATGGTTTGAATTGCGATTAATTGCGATTAATTACGATTAATTAATTTTTAAGCTGTAATTAACTCGATTAAAAATTTTAATCGTTTGACAGCCCTATTTTTTTTTTTTAACTTAAACATTTTAACACACAGTTTATCATCGTAAAGACACATTTGTAGCTTGATGTAATCTACCAAAAAAAAAAAAAAAATGAACCCAATGTAAACATTTATAAATAACATCTGAAGAATATAAATACATTGGATGTAATGACACTTCAAACCGTTGCTATGTATGTAACCCCTGAATTTTCCAAATCTGCTTAAATGTTATTCTTTTGATGATCATAACAAACAATAATGGGGTATTATGAGTTAAATCAATTAAATGGCCATATCAAATACGAAAAGAAGAACCTCAAAACAACCTCTGCCCCCAAATAAAATCCCTTCAATCCCCTCTACTTGACTCTTCTCAAAATTGTGTTCAATAAAATCTTGTTGTAGATATTGTGGTTGTAATAACCAACTTCAACCAGGCGAGGTCGTAGTAGACTATAACAGTCGATTAGCTAGCCAACCTCTCTGTGTGTGCTTTTCTGACTGTTATAAAACATCAATATCAACACTGACTTTTGCAGGGGGAAAATACACTCTTTACTTTTAGCAGTTGTAACATACACACACACTCACTCTTCCCAAAAGGAGGGGGAAAAAATCCCATTTTTACAAATGTCATTAAATATCATGGTTAGTAGAAATTAATTTTTGTGTATTTTTGTTTTCAACCACACAGGTACTTATGGGCTATTGGCAAAAATGTATGGAAAAGATGGAAGAAACGATTCTTTGTTCTAGTTCAGGTACAGGTGTTTTTTTTCTCTCTCTCTTTCTTTCTCTTTGAAAGTACAGGAACCGTATGTCATTAATTAATACTGAAAGTAAGTATAAAAATAAATTTTGCCTCATTTATATTTGTTTATATATATATATATATATATATATATATATATATATATACACATATACTGCTGAGCCTTACAACCAGGCAAATGAATAAGGTCTGAAGTTAATAAATTGTGAGCTTTGGTACCTTGTTACCTGCACAGTAGGGAAGTTTGATGAGAATTCAACTTCAGGTCTGTGTTAAGCTAGGAATTTTTGCTGCTGTTGCTATGGTGGTGCTTAAAAAAAACTCTGCCAAGCTGTCCTCCCTCGGCTGTCACAGCAATGATGGAGAAGCCAAGCAGGCTTTTGTCGGGAGTTTGGGGGCTGAACAGGCTGGTAGCAGCCATTTCCTGGTGACTGCATCGGGACATGGGCAGCATTCAGTGGGGTGGAGTGGGTGGTGGGGGGCTGTCTCTACTGCGTTGCAGAGAATATGTCTCAGAGCTACACGTTGACAGGGGATTGACAAAGTCGAATGAACACTAGCTGGCCTAACACTTGGAGCTAGAAAAGCCTGAGCACTGCCAACTTGAAGCCTCTTGGTTGCTTCTAGCTAAATATATTGCAACTGACAAATACTGGTCAATCGACTACGCACTCAAGTGTGTTTAAGTATGACCGTGTGCGTGCATAGCAGAAAAAAAACTCTATCCATTTTTTGTTATTAATGTTCTTTTCACAGCTTTTGTACTGTATATCAATTGCTGTCCAAAATGTGCATGGTTGTATTATTTACTGCACAAATGTATTCAAAACAGTTTTCATAAGATCATTTATAGTTGAAATGAAGACCTAATTTTCAACATACACATTTTACAAACATTAATTTCATCCAGTTAAAGCTGTTCATTTGCTCAGTCTGAATCCATGCATCCATGGTCAAGCGATACAATTTTCACGATCACTTTCCATCACTTACCCCAGACTGGCTGTTTCGTGAATTCTAGGGCTCAAACAAAAAAACAGCAATCTATAAATTAAGTTTTCAGTTCACCTAGAGTGCCTGTTTTTGGAGGATATGTGCATACAAACTCTACAAACAAAAGCCTAAGCTGAGATTTGAAACCTAAACTCCAAGAACACCAAGGCAGACGTGCTGTCTGAACATTTTCTGTTAACTATAATTGACGTAATATAGAATTTAGCAAAAATATATGGCTTTGGCTAGATTGACTGTCTCTCATAGCAAGAATTAACCTTAATGCAAAAAAACCCCTCTGCTTTGCGTTAGGTCACATTAAATTATATTTATATACATTATATACATTTTTTTTTAAATTTTGTGTTAAAATATTTATTTAGATTTAACATGATTGGAAAGTGATACATAAAATACATGTCTTCCCCATTTTTTTCCCAAAGTATAGTAAAAAAATATATAGATGGTTTTTAAGCACTGCAAACACAATGATTATGATATAAATTATATATATAAAGGAAAACAATGATTTGTACATGTACTGTATACACGCATATATCTTAAAATTTTTAAATAAAAAGACACATTAGACTCCAGCGGCTTCTTTCATGACTGACAACGATGATGATGATGAAGAAACACCTGTGCGCTTCGATGAAGATAATGAAGATGACGCAATGCACAGGTGTCAAGAGAGCCTTACATGGTACCTCAAAAATCTGCGAATAACTGACTACGCCAATTTCGAAACGCAAATTGGCGAGGGATCTCGTTACACTTATGTACATTAGATTCAGCACACTTGAAAAGATTGGACCTGCCTCATATTCAAACATGAGCAAATACTGAGCGACCTGACTTTTGACACATTTTTGACCGTATCGCAAAGGTTTCTAAAATAGCATAGTGCAGTTGATGGAATTCTTATAACAACAAACTGTAAGTGAAATGGGCTTCTAATACATGAAGTATAAAGAAATATTGTGACCCATCAAAAATAATTCAAGCATACTGAGAAAATAAATTTATTTTCCTTAATAATAAAAAAAGAACTGTTGTCAAAATATTCATCATCATCATCGTCTCATCTTTTTTTTTTACTCAACAATGACTGGAGTCTTTTGAAAATTTTTATCACCAGATTTTGTAGGTTCCATCCTCATTATTCCCATTTCTTTGCTGTCCTCACGTTACCTCCCCCTTGTTCTTGCAGAACTCTTAATCAGTACAGAGGCTCTGTGTCCCTCCTCAGAGCCTTCGAGCAGATTATAGATAAAGCTCTGCGTGAGACTGGTTTGAATGAACTGGCACGAATGTCAACATGCTTTTTCAGTGACATTAAAAATACAATAAGAATTTGTTATGAAAGTCCCTCATACGCAGTTTTTCAACGTTATGTTAAAAATACTCCCCCCAGCTTGCATTCTATTCTATTCTATTCTATTCTATTCTATTCTATTCTATTCTGTTCTGTTCTGTTCTGTCATATCCTGATATAATCACAATTACATATTTGATTTGAAAAACAAATGTACTCTATACTGGATGTATGAAAAAGGAAACTGGCTACATTAAAAAAAAAAAAAAGTTTTATATATGTGTATTAAAAAATGACCACATTATTTTTGGAACCCTTTACATTTTAGATTTTGGATGCGGAAGTTTTGTTTATTAATACAAACATGCAATGCAACAAATGAATTTTGGGCATTCACTTATCTATTTTTGATAATGCTGAATATATACTAGTAAGATGGTCTGTCTTGTCTCTTTCCTGTGTAATGAGTGACAGCTGAGAGTTCAGTGGCAAGAGAACCATGCAGAGAAAGGCAGTGGGGAAAAGGAATGGTGTTTTGGGGTGGCGGGTGGGGGCTGTAATTTAGTCTCAGATTTGCCTTTGTGATTTCCTAAAGGCCAGAGAACTGCTGCAGAGTCTCTCCATCCTTTACTTTGCCTTAGGTCTCATCAGTGTTGTTGTTTGGAATCTCATTTGTCACACATACACACACACACAGAATGCAGCTGCAGTTCAAGTGAGAGCTGCCACTTGCAGCAACAGAGGTGGCGGCAGCGGCGGATTAGCCAGGCCTGTTGATTTGTGACGACAGGCCGGTATGACTGGCAGCAACTGTAGCAGCAAAGTGTTGCTCCACTTCCTGTTTCTGGCTTAGAATGTGGCCATCGTGTTAAATTTCAAAGTAAAGCCAAAATATCAATCGATACTAGTTCATGTTTAGCCTTTACTCATAGTAAGGACTCTATTTTCACTGGCTGCGCTGGTGTATGTTTTGGAATTTGGCAGAGTGCACCAAGATAGGTGCACGTGCAAGTGACAAGTAGGTCGTAGAAAGTCGTTCAGCAAGATTTTTTGTAAAAATATTAACTCATTACAATGTATTTCATCAAAAGTATTGTATGTAACTGCTATACAGGGTGTCCATAAAGTCTCTTTACTAGGGCTGTCAAACGATTAAAATTTTTAATCGAGTTAATTACAGCTTAAAAATTAATTAATCGTAATTAATCGCAATTAATCGCAATTCAAACCATCTATAAAATATGCCATATTTTTCTGTAAATTATATATATATTCTGCAAAATAATTTGTTGGAATGGAAAGATAAGACACAAGATGGATATATACAGTCAACATACGGTACATAAGGACTGTAGTGGGCATTTCACTCTCATTTAATGGCCTCAAACCACTGTCCTCTTTAGACCGTAGTGCAACTACAAAAAAAAAGTACACAAGCATTGCATTAGCAACAACGTTAGCTTAGCACGCTATACAGGTTCACTAAACATAAACAAAAAGCGTCTCATACAAAAAAATATAACATTTCGCTTACTAACATAATATGTACATTCTTTACAACAACCATACTTACGGACAAATCTTGTCCAAGGATCATACAAGCACAACATTACAACGTAGGCGTCAGCCCGAGACGTCATGCAACCATATTGAACGGGCAAGAAAGCAATAAACAATGTCGCAAAGCGACCACAAGAGTTCGCTGTTAGACAGCACAAAAAACCTTGCTGTAAAACTTACCAAAAGGCAGAATACTGTCTGAGTGGGACATGTGCGTTAATTGCGTCAAATATTTTAACGTGATTAATTTAAAAAATTAATTACCGCGCGTTAACGCGATAATTTTGACAGCCCTACTCTTTACCATTTAAAAAATTGATTACAAATGTAATTGAGTAGATATTTTATTCATATTTGTTCTATTGTATTCAGTGTTTATTAAAGTTTGTTCTCGAATAATTGGTCCATTTTTCTACATTGAGACATCAATTTCTGCAAATGTTTACCTTGACCTTTTAACTGAATATGTGGCACCACAACTGAATGACCTTCAACCAACCATCATTTTTCAGTAAAATGGTGCACCACCACATTGGGGGCTGCATGTTCCTCAATCAAACATTTCCAGACCGATGGATTGGAAGGGATGGGCCAATTCCTTGGCCGCCACATTCAACAGATATCACTCCCCTGGACTTCTTTCTATGGGGCTAGGTTAAAGATATCGTGTATCGAACAAAGATAAGGGACATTACTGACCTTAAGCGAAGGATTACTGATGCCATTGCCACAATTGATGAGGCTATGCTACAGCGAACATGGCAAGAAATCGAGTACTGTCTTGATGTGCTTCATGCAACTAATGGTACCCATGTAGAAGTGTATTAAAAGAGGTAAAAAAAAAAAAAAAAAAAAAAAATTCAATAAACGCTGAATACAATAGAACATATCTGAATAAAATATCTAATCAATTGCATTTTTAATAAACTTTTGAAATGGTAAAGAGACTTTATGGACACCCTGTATTTCTTGAATGTGTACAGGTTCTGTCTGACAACTATATGTCGTATAATGAAAAATACTGAACTGGAAAATTGTCATTTTATTCATTTCATTGTCATTCATTTCAATTTAGTAGCATGACAATAAGCAGACTTCTTATTTCAGTAGTGCCTTTAGACTCTCCAAGGTGATGCATGTCCTCTTTCTTGGCTCACAACAGGTGAGTCAGTACACATTTGCGATGTGCAGCTACAGAGAAAAGAAAGCGGAACCGGTGGAACTACTTCAATTGGATGGCTATACAGTGGACTACACCGACCCCCAGCCAGGTGACACAAAAAAATCAAAAACGGTGTAAAAACTGTGTACCTAATCATTTTTACTTTGATTGTTTACACAAATCTATAAATTGAGCATTGTGTAGAACAGAAAGATGAGGCAAAACTGTATATGGCCATCCAACATTGTTGTGAACATTAATGTGGTGGTTTTGGGGCGTATGTTTTCAATATTTCTGTTTGTTTATATATGTATGTCTGTTGTTAATTGTTCTCTTTTTTCACATGCGCTGCTGTCACACTTAATCAGGAATATATGCATCCTCCAGGTCTGGATGGTGGTCGGACGTTCTTTAATGCTGTGAAAGAAGGCGACACTGTCATTTTTGCAAGTGATGATGAGCAGGACCGGATTCTATGGGTGCAGGCCATGTATCGCGCCACAGGCCAATCCCACAAACCAATCCCCCCCACGCAAGTACAGAAACTAAACTCTCGAGGGGGCACAGCGCCGCAGCTTGACGCACCAATATCGCAGTTCTGTAAGTGCTTAATTCCCAAACGCCCTCTTCTCAGATGATTAATGAAAGACATTAACTTTGTTTATACTTTGTATTTAAAATTACACCCTCATTTTAACGCTGGTTAACAACACATACCTTTGATGCTTGGGTGATTCTCACAAGTAAATACACCACAGAAAAACTACAACAGAAACATATTTCATAAATCATCATCTTTTCTTTCCACTGTTTGGTCAGTCCATGATGCTGTTTGAAAATGCTTTAGAGCTGTCTCTTCTGCGCTTCGCTCCCTGTTGTAAATTTGCTGTACATTCAGGTGTCAGTGGCTTTGCTACGTGTCTTTATGCTTCTCTGTTTGTTCCCTTTCTTTTTTCCTCTTTTTAACCTTGACCCCGCTATCTTGTAGCTGGATTCAATGGTAAGTGCTTTCCTGCCTCTTTTCTCCTTTTCTCTTTTTGTTGCTATTTTCTTCTCCCCTTATGTTGACAATCGACACTATAAAATGGAATCCTTCAACCCAATATACACAAACTGTTTGCAATTTGCATTTAAGAGCTACGAATCCGTGTGCAATATGTCATACTCAAACTAAGCTGAACTGGACTGGCGTCAATTACACAATGCTACTTTTATTCCCCATTTCTCTTGTGCAAGAGGACAGTTATCTTAAATAACTGGCCTGGAGAAGTGATCACTGCGTGCGGATGTGCCCGTGCGTGACTGAGCATATCATGGACTTTTTCTTTAGGTTAGCTTTACTTCTGTTCATTTTTGTTTTGTATCGTGGTGGTTACCATGAACACCTTGTACAGGAATGATCAAGTTATTTATTGGAGAAACTGTGTGCATGTGCATGTGCCAATGTGCGACGATGTGTATATCCAGCAATGGTATTTCCGTAAATTAGAGTGACCTTATTTTTATTTCCAAAAAAGAGGACACTTTGCCCGGCCTCGAGATGCTTGAATTTTACTCGAAGTTCACTAAAACGTGCCTATATCACTTTAATATATTTAAAGTGTGCCTCCTCTGTCCTGATAGAAAAATTCAGTGCAAAAGTATGAAATCACCAGTCTCGGACGATCACTCACTCAGACATTTTATCATGTAGAACAAACTCTTAAAAAGCTTGAAAAAATAATGAATCACCTTGTCAAGAGTCAAGAATCTGCATTGGACAAATTCATGATGCTGGAACTTTTGTTTGGTGCTGTTCCAATGAGATTTACAAAGACGACTGCCTGAAGAAAACATCAAAATTCCCTCAGTCCTTGATGATATGGGGCTGCATGTCAGGCAAAGGCACTGGGGGGATGGCTGTGGTTAATCTTCAATAAATGCACAAGTTTACATTGAAATTTTAGATAGCTTTCTTATTCCTTCAATTGAAAATATGTTTGTCATTTTCCAAGATGACAATGCATCATGCCACAGAGCTAAAACTGTTAAAGCATTCCTTGGAGAAAGACTCATCCAGTCAATTTCATGGTCTGCAAATAGCCCAGATCTCAACCCTATTGATAACCTGTGGTGGAAATTGAAAAAAAAAAAAAAAGGTCCACAGCAAGGCTCCGACTTGCAAGGATGATCTGGCAACTGCAATCAAAGAGAGTTGGCACCAAATTGATGAAGAATACTCATCAAGTCCATGCCTCAGAGACTGCAAGCTGTCTTAAAAGCCAGAGGTGGTGCTACTAAATACTAGAGATGTGTTTTGATTGTTATTTCCTTTTTTGTTTCTCATGATTCCATACTTTTTTTCTCAGAACGGAGTGATTCCATATATATATTTCCCTGCACTTGCTCGATAAAATGAACATTTACTGACCACCACAATGTTTTTTTATACATTTCCTTTACTGTTTCTGAATGCTAGAGAGTTGCACTTTTCAACTAATTCATTATTTTTTTCAAGCTTTTTATCTGAGTTTGTTCTACATGATAAAATGTCTGAGTGAGTGCTTGTTCAAGACTGGCAATTCCACACTTTATGCTTGGTGTTGTAGTATATATTATATACTATATGGAAATATTTGTTACTCAACAGGTTTCAGGTTAGTGAACAGGCTTTATTCTTCGTAAAAAATAATCAAACAATAAAAACGCAAAAAAACAACAAAAAACAATTAAATAATGATAAAATATACTGTGTGTATATATATATATATATATATAATATAATGCAGACCCATGGAAATGTAGTCTAGCCAATACAGACACACACACACGCACACACACCTACACACACAGTAGGCTATGTGCCAACTAAACATTTTTATAAATTACAACAGCATAAACGTCTCTTAGAACTACTTGTTGTAGTCTGTAACTGCCTGATCTCATGCCAAATCGTCAACCCAATAGATGGCGGTAATGCCCCATGATACAAGGGGTAAACTGCCAACAAAAAATAAGAACTACTCCTTCTCCCCCTACTAGTAGAAGCCATGTCAACGCAGGCAGGCACTACCCCTCAGCGGCCGGAGGGATTCTCTTCAAATTGTTCCCGTGAAAAATCATGAAAACCAGACATTTTCATAAATTTTTTAAACCGGGCCGTACGCTATGGAGAGGGCATGAAAAGTGGACTTGTCCGGCGTTGTGCCAAAAAATAGGCTCATTTATAACGCTTTATTGAGGTGAAAACATCAAATGTTTTCATGGACGCATCACAGCAATGGATTTAGGACTGTAAAATCAGTTTTAAATAAATAAATTAGACAAAATACTAATACTTTATTTTAGTAACAAATCATGGACTGGGCCACATAACCCATCTTTGAACAGAAATGTATTAGTCTATAGGTTTTCACGACCATATCTCAATGACAATCACACAGGTATGACATTTATTAGTTCAAGCAGAGTAAAATACATATAAATACCTATATTCACGGTACAAGAAAATCGTTTCCAGGTCCATCGATTCGTAAGAAAAAGATGTACGAGTGACGTGTGGCCGCTCAATAATAAAATAAATAAACAAATAAATCAAATAAACGCTCAATGAAGCGTTATAAATGAGCGTTCCCGTCAGGGGGGACATTTCACGCGGGGTGGCTATTTTTCGCACAACACCGGGCAAAAGAGGACGTTTGGTCACCCTACGTAAATTCTTCAAGGTAGCAGTTAAAGAACGATCACATTTTAGTATAAGTAATTCTACAGTACTGCAAATGCATTTACATGACAAATAATACTACATCAGTACCTCTCTTTTCTCTGCATGCCAAATAAGAGGTAGTGTACCAAACTTGCTTGAGCAAGCATCAGTGCTTTAAAAAACTAAATGTACTAGTTTAACATTAAGTGGGCTGATGCAAAGCACAGATTATGTAGTGTAATTATTCCATAAGTGTTTGCGAGTATGTTGTATTTGATACAGACACTGCAGTCCACTGAGCCTCCTTTGCTGTTATAAGTAATCACCAAGCTGAAAGTGCCAGGCTATGACTTAGAATATTTGTCAAATAACTGCTTGCCTGTTCTTAAATGCACAATATACTATTGGTGTCATGATTAGAGTAACATGTCAGGCACTCCTTAACTCAAATCAAAATATAGTACGTTTTACTTGTTTTAAATTCTAGAACAAAATAACCCATAAAAAATAACAACAAATGTATTCATTTGTACGCTGTGTTTATACGGCATGATTGCGGGTGGATGCCTGCTGTCAGGGGACCAGCAAATGTGTACAATGTGTACCATTTTCAAAGTCAATCTTCATTAAATGAGATGGAAGCTGGTAAAATCATAGTTCGACATGCTTGATGATTTGTTGTAAAATATGTTGAAACAATTCATGAACTCGTGTGAATTAGCTGACTTCAGCAGCTTAGCATGCCATGAATGCAGCGGTGAGTCGCCCTGTGTCCTCCTCTCCGGAAATGAGCGGTATTGTGCTGATTTCAAATCTGGTCATTTGGAAAGGTGTTTGAATTACAAAAGCAATTGCTATCAAATTACATACTGCATAGATTACAAACTTTAATCTGGCCACGCACTCATCTTTGACTTTAACGATGTTATGCATGATACTGTGGAAAAAATGGATAGGTCATCTTTATAAGTCCCCTGTACATGAAGAATAGTTGGTATAGTGAGTTGGTTCCAAGGAATCGGGAAATATTTGTATGTTTTTTAGAGTTGTTTTATAAAAATGCAAAAATCTTTGGACCACCAGTACTCAAGCAGACACCTCCTGGATCCTCTCCTGTGGATCTATAAACAAATAGTAGCCATCAATCATTGTCAGGGCCGTCCTTCCCCAGCCCAGATAGGAGGGGGTGACGGGTGGGGGTGTCACTGCAAGTTACTGTCCATCCCTCCTGCATGCCTCCACTCCCTCTCACTCACATCAAACAGACCTGACAGGCCACCAGCTACAGTCCAAAGGGGCACAATGTCATTTTTTTTAGATTTTGTTTTATATATTTGTCTTTTTGGAGGGGGTGGGGCACTTTTTGAGGGGACACAAGTATGTAGCTTAGAGCATCTTTTTGTTTTGTTTGTTGACTGCCAGCCGGTGTGCTGTCATTCGGCAGCTAAGAGGACGATATCTGACAAATCATTTGATAAGTGTACAGCAGGCAGTTTCAGGGCCAGGCCTCATTAATCTGCCTGTAATAAATGAAACTTTTTATAAAGTAGTACTGGTATTATGTATTTTAGCCTAATAACCTAATAAGGCCCATATATTCTTAACATTACTCAACTTTTTTTGTTTGCTTATTTTTACTTATTTATTGCACACCTGTGTTACACATTTCTTCCTCCATTTCCTCCTGTGTGGCAAACCAAGTGAGGGTGTACTATATGCTTCAAGTGACGTGTACCACAACAGTTCTGACGTTATTCTTGTTGTGCCATGACAGGTTATAAAATCAATAATCAATATAACACTGGAAGCATTAATTGGCACCAGAGAGGTTTGATTTTTCAAAAGGCCATTTTAATAATGGTCTTAAGTCAAGTCATACATAAAGTTTTACCATTTATCAGGCATGAAAATCTCTCTCCTTACGGCGAAAATCGCCGTTTTGAAGTAAACGGTGACCTACGTGAATTCTGTTGATCTGAGGAGAAAATTATTAAGGGGGAAGGTTCGGGAGATTTTTCTAATGTTGGACGCTTGGTATGCAAGCGGGGAAAGCGGCACAAAGCCAAAAAAGCGCACCAGAGTGGCCAAAACATTGCCTTATTTCAACAAAACAAAGGAGGGTACAATGTCGTGTCCTGTCTCTTCAATGCCAAGCGTGGCTGCATGTCGGCCGTGAATGAACTCCTAAAGCACCGTCACCCAGTTGTAATTTTGGAAGACGACAGGAGACAATTACAAGCTGGCTGATCGTAAGTCCGTCTAACTAACTAACGACATGTTTTATTGAAGTTGCTAAGCCTGCCGCGATATGCAATGAGTCCATTTATCGCATGGTAAATTAAAAAAAAGGGTGGTAATTTTCACGGCTGCGTTTTCTCACCATGTGCGCGCGTGCGCCCATACATTTGTGCGTGCGGGCTGAGGGCATTTAAGACTCCGGTTCTGTTCACAGATGTTTATTGGTCATCAACACGCAGTAGTATTAAAGTTCTGACATACAAAATGAGGAAACACATTTATATCAAACACTGTAAACGTTAGCATTGCTACATTGAGGCTAATGGGGAAAAAAGACAACCTACTTTAGCCTGCTATAAAACATTGGCAGTCTTCTCTAAAACGCAAACTTGCGGTTAAAAGGTGACACTTCAAACATGAAAAATCGCTGGTTAACAGCATTTGCAAACAGGAAAAAAAAAGACAAAAATTAGTGACACCACATGCAATGACAAAAAGAGCTTTTTTTGCGGAGTATAAAGCTTACAGTTGGCGGTTTAGCGAACGTACTTCCGGTGAACATTTAAAAAATAGAAGCGATTTCTGGAGTTAATCCGACATACTTCAGAATTCAGATTCTACACTAAGAATACCTTTAAAATCACACCCTTTATGAAAAATCTGATTGGCAATTAATAATTATTATACTACTATTATGTATAGTAGTATACTCTAATATCAATGCTAGATATTTTTTTAAGAATTGTTTTGAATCATGTTGGAAAGGCGAAGTCAGTGTTCTGAATCTATTTACATTCCATTTTTTGCACTAGTTAATGCTATCAGCATTTGATCTTGTTGTTTATTTGTGATTTATTGTTGTTATTTACGTGATTGTTTGTACTTTAATAAGGAATTTAAGTGTTAAAAAATGTTATTGTGAATTAATGAGCGTCATCAAAAATTTTATCGCTAAATTAGTTTAAAAAACGGGGGGGGGGGGGGGGGGGGGGATTATTAGATAAGTTGACTAATCGAAAAAATAGTCACTGACTAATCGGGAGAAAATTTGTCTTTTGGGACAGCCTTAGTTGTACAGTGTACCGGAACATATTTCCTCCACACCCTTCTCACCTTTTAAACCCCTGACCCATTTTCATGCCTGATTTATGCACTGGGGTGTGCCATCTAAAGCACCCCACGATTCGATTTGATTACGATTTAGGGTGCTATGATTCGATTATTGAACGATTGTCTTCACGGTATTAACGATGATCACAATTTTTAGTGTATCGTTCCCCCCTACCTTTCAGGATTTCTTCTTTCTTACTTTGCGGCTGCTTCATACTTTTAAGCAAGGTATACTTGCCAGTATTCATTAATTAAACCAACCAAACAAATTTATGTCCGTCAAGTGTTATTTCCAATCACTTAATGATCCAGCAGGAACAATGGAAAAATGCCTATACAACACAAAGCTGACCTTAAGCTGCTCTTTTTCACAAGAAGGTGCAAAAACATTAGCTGTTTGAAAGGCAGAACTTATTTCTCTCAACAATGCATTAACATTTACACTGGTGGAATGAATTCCACTTTTTCTGAAAAAAAAACAACAAAAAACAAAGTGCCTTTAGAAATAAGATACTTTAATCCATATACTTTTTTTTTCACAGATTGCTGTACTATTTCGCATGTTTGTAGTGTTACCGCTGTACTTAATCCTGGTTTTACACGTTCTACATATATAACTTTTGTACACCAACAAACAACGCACAAATGGATGTGGAAATACTCGCTAGCAAATTCTCTAATTAGCTTAGCACTCGGCTCTAACTGGTAACATATCAAAAACAGCAACTAAAAAGGCTAAACAGTGCAAGAGGGTTCGTGTACTCACCTCTTATCGACGCATACGGGACTTAGCAACACACTCAAGACATTTTTCAATTAACATGACGTGAAAATGCTGCTGGACAAGTGAAAGGCAAGGAGCAGTGAACTATTTCTCTTCCACTCTCGCTCCAAAAAAAAAATCAAAAAAACTTGCGCACAGAAGAGGACTCAAAGCGCAACCACCCGGAGCTTGCCTGTCTCATATACACATTTATTTTCAAGTCTCTTGTACAGGAGTACATCTCTCACTCAGTAATTTCCAATGCCGCCATCCCCACCTTGAGCATCCCTCAAGGTGTCCGGGCGACAGACGTATCCAGAATTTCGTTCTGCTAGCAGCGGTTGTCATTAGGTTATTAGGGAAAATCATAGTTTTTGAACATTTATGAATCGCAATCGAATTGTCACGTGTCGAATCTCGATGAATCTAATAAGCGATGTATTGGCACACCGCGAGTATGCACTTACCATCCAGATACATACTGTGGGTAAAAAAAAAAAAAAAAATGCTGGTCCAATTGCGTTGCTAATATGATGATAAAACTCATTAAAACTGTTTGTCTTCTTTCATAATATCATATTAATAATATTGTTTATAACAGTAATTCTGATTTTCTTTTTTTTTTTCCTTCTTCGTTCTTTTTACTTTCTTTCTTTCTTTCTTTCTTTCTTTCTTTCTTTCTTTCTTTCTTTCTTTCTTTCTTTCTTTCTTTCTTTCTTTCTTTCTTTCTTTCTTTCTTTCTTTCTTTCTTTCTTTCTTTCTTTCTTTCTTTCTTTCTTTCTTTCTTTCTTTCTTTCTTTCTTTCTTTCTTTCTTTCTTCCCTTTTTCTCTACCTTGGCCTCCTACCAACCTATTTGGATGGCCTCTTTGCACAGATGCTGATCGAGCCCAGAAGCATGGCATGGATGAGTTCATTTCAGCCAATCCTTGTAACTTTGATCATGCCTCCCTCTTTGAATTGGTCCAGCGCCTCACTTTGGATCACCGACTCAATGACTCTTACTCCTGTCTGGTAAGCAAATTGTAAAATGCAAGTTGGTCCTTGATTAACAAAGTGTCTCAGAGTTGTTTATGCTGTGTCTCCTACATTTAGGGCTGGTTTAGCCCTGGTCAAGTATTTGTCTTAGATGAATACTGCGCTCGCTACGGGGTTCGAGGCTGTCATCGCCACTTGTGTTACCTGGGTGACCTACTGGAGAGGGCGGAGAATGGAGCCATGATTGACCCAACCCTGTTACACTACAGCTATGCTTTCTGTGCTTCCCATGTCCATGGAAATAGGTACAAATACACTCGACAATGACAGTCGCTCCCCACACCAACACTGATGAATGTCTTCTCTAACAAATGAAATCGAAAACAGCGTATCTATATAACAGTTTGTATGCCTCAAAGTTTCACCCTTGTCAATTTTTATACGTTTGTATTGGTTCACACCTTGTATGATTGTATTTTAACTTTTCGTTTTTTTCTGTTTTCCCTTTCTTATTTCCTGTCTAACCTCCTAACCGTGTCCACTTTATAAAAATATACCTCACTGTCACCCGTAATAAAAATTAACCCTTGCTAGTCAGCGTGTGTCAGAGTTGTTAAACTGGCCAGTATCAGAGGCAGAACTACAGCAAGTGCTTTTCCCCTCTTCCCCTGAGCCTTCTCCCCAAAGCATTAGGAAAGAACTCAAAATAATAGAGTTCATGAAGAAAAGGGATCTCAGGTCCCCCTTTTTCTCAGGACCAAAAAGGTGAGTTACTATGTATTTTTGAGGAAAGATCTTATTTAATGTACACTGTGGAACAAAAGCTCAAAATGCCTGTGAAATTCTGACAGCTGTTTTTGCCATAATTACACGGTTTCTGGTTTTCCCTGCATTATATTGAGAGAAACCATAAAATGTTTATTGTCGAATCAACAACAAACGACTGTAAAAGAACTGTTTTTTATTTTATTTTATTATCTAATCATAGGCCGGGTTTAACTTTTGGGGCAGGGGGGGCACAACATGTTGATGACCCATAAACGCAGTGTCTGCAATAAAATTAACTTACAGGAATATTTATAATTATAAGCTGAAAATTAGCGTTTTTTGTTTACCATCATTTCTGAGGGGAATTTTAAATCAGGCTGCTTTGGACAGCTATAATTTTCGCCAAGATTGTCATCCATTGAATATGGTGCGCCCACCGGTGGTGGCTTTGTTGTACAATTAGCGTCTTTAGTTGGGCAAATTGAAACTCCACTCACCATTTTGGCGGTGCTCTCTGTCGTTTCATTGTCCACATTTTCAATCCTTGGTTGTTGCTCAGTAGTTGTTGTCGCTTTTGAAAGCTTGGTTTTGAAAAAAAATACAAATATCCATCTTGCCTCTTCGGTTCTCAGGTGGTTTTGGCTAACCAAAGCAAAGGATGCTAGTCACATGATCTGTTTGAAAAATAATTTTGACCCATTATAATTTTTTGTCATTCATTTTTGTTTTGTTATTGATTTACAACTTTTATAGACAATATTTTACCAGAAAACTCTTAATTTTAAAATCACATATAGAAAAGTCAACTACATTTAATGACTCTTTTCGGCCACCGGGGGGCCATGCCCCCCTATTAAACGCATTATCTACTTATGTATCTAATGTACAACTGTTATTTTATCTCGAATTATTGTAAAAGTACCTTGCCGTAACCATACTGATGTTGTTGATGTCACAGTGCTGCCTTGGTTGTTCTCCCCCTTCTCCAACTAGAGTTTGAAACCAAGCTGTCACTCTAGCAGTCAGGTGTGCTAACTACTGAGCCAACTTCACAGTCCTAACTTCACCTGCCATTACACTATTTGAAGCTCTCTGGGACCCATAATGTTTTAATAATCTACACGCAAAGCACATTTGAATTGAATTAATTGTGTGCGTATATACATTATAACTTTAGCTTAGGAGTTAACCGTTAGACGGCATCCCTGCTTCAGCCTGTAGTAGCACACTAGTTATAAAATGTGATAATAGGTTTATTTTATAACTAACTAAAATGTGTTAGTAAAAGAGCATGGACATCTCACAGTGTACAAATTTTCGAGGGGAAAAAACCAGCACCAGCTATTACAGGCCAACAGCTCCTTTCTACTGCTGGATAGCTTGTCACCAACAGGCAACTCGTAACCTAAAGGCAATAATAATTCCTCACTGCCCTCTACTGAAAAAAATATCTAACCTACAGAAGGCTGCCCTCTACTTTCTAACTCCTAACTATTATCCTGCAATTAATTAATCAGCCCTGATCGAAAAGATAAAAAAAAAAAAGGACTCCAAGAACCGTGTCGATACTAGCCCATGTGACATAGTAAAGCATCAATCGGGAGTGGATCTTTACTCCCCTTCCCTCCCGCTCCCAGAGAAAAAGGCTAGGTTCATACCGCAGGTCTTAATGCACAAATCCGATTATTTTGTCATATCTGTTTTTTGGCATGCCCGTTCAGACTGCCTTTGTCCACTGAGACCGTTCAAGTATCACGCATGCGCAGTAATTCGCTGTCCGAGATGCGCTGACAAAAATGACCCGCATGCGCAAGAGCATCAAAACAAATGTCCACACATGCTGTCTCAACGTCATTCAAAGGTGATCATATTTTGATTTCAAAAAAGAGGACACAAATAACAGACATAAATAATCCCCGTTTAATCTTATATTAAAAATGTATATGGATCGATAGCATGCACGCACTGTCCTTGCATTACACACACACATACGGACAGTTTGCCCTGACTCTCGGCCGTATAAGCAATCTTGAAATATTGCTCATATGCAGCAGAGAAAAAAAACAGGCATTCTCAGGCTTATCCCCAACCCATTTTATTTTTTTATGACTGTTGTCAAGCCTGAGCCTTCCCCAAAAGCCGTGTTCAAAGAAAGCTAGGTGCTAACGCACAGCTGCACCGCTACCGTAGCGCCCTGTCTCTCGCTCTCTTATTGATGACGTAATTGCTGCATGAATTCCGCTTTGGGAGACTTGACAGTTCAGACTGTCGCGACATTCTGGAAAAATGTGGTCCAGATCGGATTTTAACCACATACGAAAGTGACCCATATTGAATTTGAAATGGTCCACTTCTATGCGACTTGTCACGTTCAGACCGTCAAGTTAACCCTTGGGCGTTATTTTATCTTGACTAAATTCTTGTGATTTTGTCCAAAAAATGGCTTTTCCTTTGAAGTGTGATAACTAAGTCATTTCTGAATATTTTTTCACTTTCAGCCACTCAAAATGTTCAGTGGCGTCAGACCTATCTACACATATAAAGTTTTTTATTTTTTTTAATTTTTCAATGCCCCCTATGGACAATAATAGCAGCATTATCCGAATAGCAAAACTAACTATGCTGTATATATATAAAAAACAAAAGTCTCATTTGAATATTCCATATCACATAGTTAGAGGCTTGAATAAGTCGTTAAGTCATAACAACCGATTTTTTTATGCATGCCCAGTTTTTACACATTTGCAGTTTTCTCATTTACACTAAACTCTTGTGATTTAGTCCAAAAAATGGCTTTTCCTTTGAAGTGTGATAACTAAGTCATTTCTGAATATTTTTTCACTTTCAACCACTCAAAATCTTCAGTGGCATCAGACCTATCTACACATATATAGTTTTTTATTTTTTTTATTTTTCAATGCCCCCTATGGACAATAATAGCAGCATTATCCGAATAGCAAAACTAACTATGCTGTATATATATAAAAAACAAAAGTCTAATTTGAATATTCCATATCACATAGTTAGAGGCTTGAATAAGTCGTTAAGTCATAACAACCGATTTTTTTATGCATGCCCAGTTTTTACACATTTGCAGTTTTCTCATTTACACTAAACTCTTGTGATTTTGTCCAAAAAATGGCTTTTCCTTTGAAGTGTGATAACTAAGTCATTTCTGAATATTTTTTCACTTTCAACCACTCAAAATCTTCAGTGGCATCAGACCTATCTACACATATATAGTTTTTTATTTTTTTTATTTTTCAATGCCCCCTATGGACAATAATAGCAGCATTATCCGAATAGCAAAACTAACTATGCTGTATATATATAAAAAACAAAAGTCTAATTTGAATATTCCATATCACATAGTTAGAGGCTTGAATAAGTCGTTAAGTCATAACAACCGATTTTTTTATGCATGCCCAGTTTTTACACATTTGCAGTTTTCTCATTTACACTAAACTCTTGTGATTTTGTCCAAAAAATGGCTTTTCCTTTGAAGTGTGATAACTAAGTCATTTCTGAATATTTTTTCACTTTCAGCCACTCAAAATGTTCAGTGGCGTCAGACCTATCTACACATATAAAGTTTTTTATTTTTTTTTATTTTTCAATGCCCCCTATGGACAATAATAGCAGCATTATCCGAATAGCAAAACTAACTATGCTGTATATATATAAAAAACAAAAGTCTAATTTGAATATTCCATATCACATAGTTAGAGGCTTGAATAAGTCCACAAGTCGTAACAACCAATTTTTTTATGCACACCCACTTTTTACACAATTGCAGTTTTCTCATTTACATTCAACTCTTGTGATTTTGTCCAAAAAATGGCTTTTCCTTTGAAGTGTGATAACTAAGTTATTTCTGAATATGTTTTCATTTTCAACCACTCACAATGTTCAGTGGCATCAGACCTATCTAAACATATAGTTTTTTTGTTTTGGCCCCCTATGGACAATAATAGCAGCATTATCCTAATAGTAAAACTAACTATGCTATATAGGCTATATATAAATCAAACTAAAATATTTTATATTACATAATTACATCATTGGATAAGTAAAAGTCGTAACAATAGATTTTTTGTTTTAGAACAAGACTGTGACAACGTGACAATAACTGATTTGATGATAGAATTTATGTTAACAATTTTACAAAACATACATACAATATAACAGTTAACATAATAACAACATACACAATTCATGATGTGCACTTTGAGATTTGTTGTTCAAATGTAAAGTGCGTTATAAATAAAATGTATTATTATTTATTATTATGTTCGAAGCCCGAAGTGGCTTTGTGCAAAGGCCACATTGTTTGCGCTTGGACGGGGGTCCAGCTCGCTGCTCAACCAAGCCTTCGGCAGAAGGCGGTGGTTCCCGTTTTAGGACTTCTGGCCGAATTAGAGCCTTGCCAAGTTCCTCAAGAAATAGTCGGCGCTTGTAGCTTTTCTTCACGTTCCACTCAGGGTAGATCTCCGTGAACAGCACAAACGAGGGTAGATCTCCGTGAACAGCACAAACGCGCTGCATGACGAAATGTCCGGCATGTGAAAAAACACACATTGGCCACCTGAGTGCGCGCCGGCGGCAGGAGTATGTGCCTCAGGCCTGCAAAGCACAAGCGCACGCAACAATAACAGCTTTGATCTTTGATCAGCTTTTACAAGACAAACCTTGATATGCAAAACATTTGCTTACTCACTCTCGTCATTACCTCGATCGCCGTCATTTTCGTCATGCGCCTCAACGTGGTCATGTCCGTGCCCCCGCCTTCTGCTCCCCGCTTTCATCTCGTTATGTTGTCAACTATTTCCTAATCCTCGTCATCAAAGCCGTCCTCCTCCGGCATCGAAAGTCCGGAAGAATTTGTTCAATGTCTTCTGGGCTCTCCAAAGAAGCGTCCGAACAAAGGTCGTCGTCGTCGGAATCAGGATTTTCTAACACCATTCGAATCGTGTCCTGCGGTGAAATACTTCTCGCCGCCATCGATCATAAGTTGTGTTGGAAGAAATGCAAAATGGTGATCCTCGCGAGAACAGAGACTCCCAAAATGCCCAGAACCAATGAGAGTAAAGAAATTCAAACACCCAACCAATAAAAGTTGAAATTCAAACGACAACAATAAACACGTGGTTTTTTGTTTTGGTTTTTTGTTTTGGTTTTTTTGCATTTCCGGGAAGTACCTTTTTATTGTCTTGTGCAAACGTGCAAAATTGCAAATACGCATGCCCAAATAGACTGAAAGTGAGCTCAGACAACATTGACACCATTTTTTTTGTAAAGCCAACCGTCTTTATTGCATTAATTTTTGACCGATCTGAAGCTAGCTTCGCAAGAAAATTCATGTATTGGCCTATGGCTCCATCTAGTGACTTCTGGGTGTCAACACAAAAAAAATTTTATCTGCATGTTTTTGACTCGCCAAAGAAGCGATTGCATCAATAATCACGGAAAATGCATGATAAAACATCAGGTTTACAGCATATTAAAAATCATGATTTATAATGGGAGTCAATGAGCCAAAAAATGGCAAAATAACAAGAGTTTAGTGCAAATCTTCCCAGCCTGTTTGCAATAAGTTAGAAATTGCCGGATGGTGCCATTTCGAACTTCTACATGATTTAGTATCCTGCAGGAAATATCAGCTCCCTAGTGTATTTTTTCATATGCTTTTTTTCCTTTTAAACACAGAAAAAAACGAAAAAAGCCAAAAAATGGACAAATAACACCCAGGGGTTAATGCCTCACTAGAGTCGGAAAAACAATCGGCTTCGTCCATTACGACTTACGGTATGAACCTAGCCATATAGTCAGGGTGCACTTTTTTTTTTTTGCCCAGGTTCTCAGATGAGGACCTGGAGATGTGACTTGGTCCTCATTGAGCTTGAGAGCCGACCCGCCTGATGCAATAAAATTATGACAAGCTTTACTTAGAGCCAATTACCTTTAATTAATTATATTAACACTTAACACTTGATTAACATCAACTGGCACAACAAAATTGCCATTACTTTTAGTGAAATGTAAAGAAATACAGTAAACATAAAAGCACTAATTCAAAATAAAGGGCATTATGCGGCTCCCACATTAACCCAAGCCTTTGTAAAAGTGGGATGTTTGTGAAATGCGAGCAAAAACACGTTTGTCAGTGCATGGCGCTGTTCTTCATTATTAACTTTATTCCGCCACTTGACCATAGGGCAAGTGGGGTCCTGTCTGACACCGCCACATTGCCACATGCTCTGTTTTTTTTTGTTCTTTTCAAAGTTTAGATGGCTGAAATTATTTGACCCTATATAAAATGTGCTGCTCTTATCAGCGACATTGGGATTCTCACGGCATATTTTGGACCACATTTCCGTGCGAGCATCATTTGCTTCTAGCCATGGTATCTCCTGCAGCCACTTTTCAGCAAGTCCTTTTTTTCGATAGCTCCGGTGACGTCTCTGTCGTCTGTCTGTCTGTCTTTTGACGGGGGTGGGGGAACACGGAAATAATTACTCAGAGGGGCCTGCCTCTTTGACATTTTGAGAAGTGATTTTCTCGTGTCTGCTGCAAATACAGTGGTCAGCCATCGGTACGCAAAAGCATATGGAAGCCGTTGAGGGCCAGCGCGTTTGGCTACGTCCAGTATGCATGCGCGCATGCGGACCACTTATGTGCACCCCTGCATATAGTAGCCGAAGTCGAAGTGTTGGAAACATGGGATATTGGAATGTATAATTCTTTTGACGTGCCAATACACTTTTGACGCCATATAGCGTTGGCCCACGAAAATAAAACTACAAAAATGGACACGTCAGTCCTCTAGGTTTTTTAACACGGGTAAGAATCATCATTTATTTATGTGTTCCCACTCCCGCCCACTTCCATTGATTATTATTCTTGTCCTGTCCCAATCTCGGGATTAATAAAATTTTGACTCCTATCGCGCGGGAGTCCCGTGACCTGTGGAATTTCCCGAAATAATTCATGCTCTACTACATAGCAAATTTCAAGACGATTGGTTCATTTGGGTGCAATTAGACACACTCAAGTAGACAGATTGTCGGGGCCAGGATTAGCGATCAGGCAGCACAAATAGGATGTCAACATATCCACACTTACATGTGATTCACATAATACTGGGTTCCACACCTCACATTGCTGATTTATGTATGCTCCACCCCACCTAATCACAGTTCCTATTGACTCACCTCTCCTCCTCTTTCTTCTCGGTTATCAGGCCCTCCGACAGTGTCAACGGGTAAATATAATTAGCTAACAATAGCACCACTATGTTCATAGGTAGCATAGGCGTGTCATGTATTTCCGGTCGTTGTTTGTTCTTTTCCTCTTCTGTCTGCTTCCTTCCCTCTCTGTCCCCCTATAACTCCTTCCTGCTCGCTGCTTACTCCTAAAAAAAAAAAAACATAATGAGCAACCACAATGGGAGTATAACAAACTCCCATGTGATAGATTTATACTGTTTAGACCATAAGAACAAGTACAATTTCAAAATCAGTGTCCACAAGAAGAGGAAGAACAACAACAACCTGATTGGTGACTTGACAGGCCTTCTGCCTATTAAAAAAATATATATATCCTACTGCGAGCATTATAATGACATGCCTACTTGTGTGTCTTCCAATAAATTTTCCAAAACTGTGACATCCACACACATCAAGTGTGGCAAGTGAGGCCTAGCTAGCCAGTTCGTCCATATTGCCTTGAGGCGCAAGCATGACAGGTTGACAGGCTGTCACTTATGATGGCTGAACATTTCTGCTGCTGACATTGTTGCGCATGCCCACACAAAAAAGCCACACACCTCAACACTACCCACCCACAATTTCCCAAAACCATACTAGCGAATAGATGCCGATGCAGTAAGACGTGCTCAATTTCTCGGTCGCCTACTACCATGTCACAACTTGACTTATGTCCAGATTTGTGTCAGTTCCATTTCCCTGTAATCATCACATGAATTAATGACATCTTGAATGTCATGTAAATAACATTTGTTGATAATAATACAAAATGATGATTGTTATGAGGTTTTGTTTTAGGACAGCTCAAAGCAGCATTTTTTGGCAGATGTGCCAACTGTGGTCTTTTTTTGATGGAGTAATTTTCTGGTAGAAATCTAACTTAGGGTTTGTTTGAAAACAAAATATTGCGTTGAAATCATTGTATTAGAAGGAACATTATCAAAATTGTATTCAGTATCACAAAAATTTAAATAAAGTAATTCATGTTGCGGTTGGAATGAATTGATATGAATTACTGTATTTACCTGGATGAAATGTGTTATATATTTTATTACCTGTAGTAATATTTGGTTAGTTGTCTGTCTCTGCGGTGACTTTACTTGGCTTCGCTGAAACTGTGAATCCATCAGGTTATACAAACATAAGGAAGCTAATGATGAACAACATGCTGCTACTGTTGCTGCTGCAGCAAAAAAAGATTCAAGTCCTAATTAGTGTGAAACGTTCCTGTTGTCATTAAAGTGTACATGTAAAAGGTGAAGATGTTTTATATTGTGTATTTCTGTAATGGCACACCATCACCAATAACAGTTTTGCCACTTTATGTATTTAGGAAAGGCTATACATAGGCTCACCATAAGTTAATATAATTACAATTTAGGGAACCTACTATAAATAGATCCATTCATTCATTTTTTTTATTGGAGGACCAAAATCTACCCTTTTTTATGTGATGTCAAGGCACTCCTACAGCAAACAATTGCAAATTAAACAACATTCATGTTATTTATTCATGTTTTAGTACCAATGAACGCAGCCACTCACCTTAGGTCATGTTCTCTTAATTTTTCAGTTATAGAAGTCTACAGGTGTCAGTGACAAGTCTTTTGAAATGTTCATTAAAGTTAAAAAAAAACAACAACAAAAAAGGTGTCTGGATGAGTCTTTTAAAATGTTCATAAAAGTTAAAAAAAAAAAAAAAAGTGTCTGGATAAGGTACTACTTGATGCCAAGCATGCTTGTACACTTTGATATCAAATAACAGACTAATGAAACACTCCATTGTGACTTACCAACACTCTCTCCTAAATACGTGCGTGGTTTCCCGTTGTCCAGTGAAAGGACATGTCAAAAAGAGGTGGGGGTCGGCAGGGGGTGATGGATAGAGGGTGTGTCATGTCTCCTGCTTCTCATCATACTGTCACAGCCACCAGTCCAGTGCCTCTGCTGTCACATGCACTCTGCTCACACTCCATCCAGGCCCAACCATGTCACATAGGATAAACACTGTCACGACGCACATAGTCACAGATGCACACCTGCTTTACTGGCCCTATGTATTAACAATGAAATAAAACTTCACATCCAAATATGTTATATTTCAGATGGCAAATGGCAGGGAAATTGTGTCTTCAATGGCTACTTGCAAGGAGTTGCGTGAAGTGTGTACAGATGCATACGATAACTTATGAAGTTGCCAGGTCTAAGCTGCCCTGGACATTAAAAGAGGACACAAAATAAGGAATGAGAAATCACACATCTTAGGTTCGTTGCTCACGAGGAGAACTGAGTGGAACAATCTCCACACCAGTTTTGCCAAACACCTCTTTTTTCTCTCTTTTATTCCCTTAGGGTGGTCCCTAGTTACACAATTATGTTGCAACACTTAAGGGAGGAAAACACAAGTTCAACATCTCATTGATCTTGTTTGTGAGTGGGTGTGAGCGTGTACAGTGGGGCAAATAAGTATTCAGTCAACCACCAATTGTGTAAGTTCTCCTACTTGAAAAGATTACAGAGGCCTGGAATTGTCAACATGGGTAAACCTAAACCATGAGAGACAGAATGTGGGGAAAAAAACTGAAAATCACATTGTTTGATTTTTAAAGATTTTATTTTCAAATTACAGTGGAAAATAAGTATTTGGTCACCTACAAACAAGCAAGATTTCTGGCTGTAAAAGAGGTCTAACTTCTTCAAACGGGTTCAAACGAGGTCTAACGAGGCTCCACTCGTTACCTGTATTAATGGCACCTGTTTTAACTCGTTATCGGTATGCAAGACACCTGTCCTCAACCTCAGTCAGTCACACTCCGAACTCCACTATGGCTGTCGTGGGACACCAGAGACAAAATTGTAGACCAACACCAGAGACAAAATTGTAGACCTGCACCAGGCTGAGAAGACTGAATCTGCAATAGGTAAAATGCTTGGTGTAAAGAAATCAACTGTGGGAGCACTTATTAGAAAATGGAAGACCACTGATAATCTCCCTCAATCTGGGGCTCCATGCAAGATCTCACCCCGTGGCGTCAAAATGATAACAAGAACGGTGATCAAAAATCCCAGAACCACACGGGGGGACCTAGTGAATAACCTACAGAGAGCTGGGACCACAGTAACAAAGGCTACTATCAGTGACACAATGCGCCGCCAGGGACTCAAATCCTGCACTGCCAGACGTGTCCCCCTAATGAAGCAAGTGCACGTCCAGGCCCGTCTGCGGTTCGCTAGAGAGCATTTGGATGATCCAGAAGAGGACTGGGAGAATGTGTTATGGTCAGATGAAACCAAAATAGAACTTTTTGGTAGAAACACAGGATCTCGTGTTTAGAGGAGAAAGAATACTGAATTGCATCCGATAACACCATACCCACTGTGAAGCATGGGGGTGGAAACATCATGCTTTGGGGCTGTTTTTCTGCAAAGGGACCAGGACGAATGGGGCCATGTATCGAGAGATTTTGAGTGAAAATCTCCCTCCATCAGCAAGGGCATTGAAGATGAGAGGTGGCTGGGTCTTTCAGCATGACAATGATCCCACACACACAGCCAGGGCAACAAAGGAGTGGCTTCGTAAGAAGCATTTCAAGGTCCTGGAATGGCCTAGCCAGTCTCCAGATCTCAACCCTATAGAAAATCTGTGAAGGGAGTTGAAAGTCCGTGTTACCCAACGACAGCCCCAAAACATCACTGCTCTATAGGAGATCTGCATGGAGGAATGGGCCAAAATACCAGCAACAGTGTGTGAAAAGCTTGTGAAGAGTTACAGAAAACATTTGGCCTCCGTTATTGCTAACAAAGGGTACATATTGAGATGAATTTTTGGTATTGACCAAATACTCATTTTCCACCATGATTTGCAAATAAATTCTTTAGAAATCAAACAATGTGATTTTCTGTCTCTCATGGTTGAGGTTTACCCATGTTGACAATTACAGGCCTCTCTAATAGTTTCAAGTGGGAGAACGTGCACAATTAGTGGTTGACTAAATACTTCTTTGCCCAACTGTATGTGAGTCTGTATGTTTGTTATCTTATTACCCCGAAACCAACAATAGAACACAAACGTGTCGTATCGCTTTGTGCTCAAGGTGCAGTACTTGTTTTCCGAGTCACCACTTGACCAAGTTGCCTCGTCTTTGCCCTTTTTCTTCTAACTTACTTATAGCTCATCAAGAAACACAAATATATATGAGCAAATAAGCGCTTTTTCACCAACAGAAATCATTAAAGATCTCACCATGGTTAGAATTTTTAGTGCTCAATTGGTGTGAGCTCTCCAGTGCTTACCATTATAACTTTCCCTATGTAAGTGAATGCTTGCCTTTGTTGGCCTTCAACCGTTTCTCTCATGTTTCAGACCGGATGGAATTGGTACTGTAACTGTGGAGGAAAAAGAGCGTTTTGAGGAGATCAAAGAAAGGCTTCGAGTGCTATTGGAAAACCAGATTACTCATTTCAGGTAACAGATAGAAAACAGTTATATGGTGCTCATAATAAATCTAATTACAGTACTATTATTGATTAGCCAACACTTTAATTCCCTCTAACAGGTACTGCTTTCCATTTGGACGACCAGAGGGTGCACTGAAAGCGACTCTATCTTTGCTTGAAAGGGTAAGTGATTTAAGATAAAAATTTGTTGGTATTCAATAAAATTCTAAACAGTTCTATTTTCATTCTGTGAAATGAAAATTAAATTTAAATATTGAATAAAACATTGTTTTTTTTTCTACACTTATTTATTTTATTTATGTATTTTTTTTTTTACATTTACGGTAAAGTTCTGGAAGCTGTGGTTGCCAGAATGTTGCCATTAGAAAAAGAAAGGGAAACTGTACGCATAATAACGGTATAGCGCTTAAGTGACTGTAAATTTTAAGGTGGATTTTTGTTTTAACATAAAATCATGGCATTGAAAATGTAATATGACATTTTATACTGATATGATATGTAGCCCGTTTTGATGGATTCCAATCCACACCTTTATCTTGACAGTCAAAAGTGCTAACTATTGCGCTACTGCAGACCAGTTGGAGGAAGTACTGTTCGTGTAGAATGTTAGGAAAACATGACTCCCTGAGACATTCAAAGAGTGTCATGGCAGCGGAAGCAAGACTGTGCTGTTGGCTCACTAGTCAGCACACCTGACTGTCAGAGTGACAGCATGGGTTCAAACTCCAGAAGTGGGGGAACAGGATAGGGAGTATTGTGATGTCAAAACCATCAGACCGGTTATACATACATACTTTTCTAATAGTACTAATAGTAACTAATTTGATAATGAACAATAAACGTTTTCAAAACAATTCACCAAATTTTTCAAGGGTAAAATTCTAGCAATCAATGTTGCCAGTATTTTACCATGTAGTCATGTGTTTACAGTGTCATCATGTGAGGACAATAGTCAAATTTTTTAAAAATGTATTCAAAATTATCTCTGATCATTTTTGTTTTTGTTGTTGTTTCATCTTATATTTTTCTACTTCATTCCCATCAGGTTTTGATGAAAGATGTTGTCACCCAAGTTCCACAAGAGGAGGTAAAATCTGTAATTCGTAAGTGTCTGGAGCAAGCAGCTCTGGTCAATTACCAGCGCCTGTCCGAGTATGCTAA
Source organism: Corythoichthys intestinalis (assembly GCF_030265065.1). Taxonomy (NCBI): domain Eukaryota; kingdom Metazoa; phylum Chordata; class Actinopteri; order Syngnathiformes; family Syngnathidae; genus Corythoichthys; species Corythoichthys intestinalis. The sequence goes on along the minus strand of NC_080403.1, from coordinate 27,604,821 downwards.
ACTGGAAGGTAAGATACAAATACTTCACTGCTACCACTGAGGTGAATTGTCACTTTTCAACTTTGAAAATATACTTATAAAACCTCTTTCCTTGCTCAGAACAACAACTTTTGATTCAAATGGTAGGAGCAGACTAGATGAATCATTATCAATAATTGAAAGGCTAAAATGGGGAGATGTTTTTATTTTATATATATATATATATACATATATATATATATATATATATATATATTATTTTTTGTTTTTAAATTACAAGGCTATGTGACATTGTAATAATTTACATTATTATTCTTATTTTTATTATTGTTGTTGTTGGAGCAGTTTTTGTTTGATTTAATGCAATACCACCACTAGGGAATTGATGACATCGTCATTACGTACGCCCATAAAAATGACGAGTGCCATGCAGGTGTGGGAACGCTGGTCGGATACGGTTTTCAACTGCACACATCATATGAAAGGAATATAATGTAGACTACTGCAGATTTGCGTGTTTTGTTTTGAATTTTTGAAAAACACGAAGTTCATGTTTTTTATTTGACCTCACGACATTACGTTTGGATTGAAATGACAATGACTAGATTAGTCCTTGACTTTTTGACACATGGATGGCAATCAAGACGCTGTTAAAACTAGTTTAGCATGGGGGAGTTAAAGGACTACTGAATACCTGCAACAGCACAGATGGCCAACCTCCGGAGGTACACAGTCATCAGATTTCAGTGGTAAATCGAGACACTCTTGTGAAACAGAGCATTACTCACGTCTTTCCAGAAAAGTCAGTAGAGGACAAAGGGTTCATGAACATCATGTCCTCCTCGGTTGAATGGAGGAATGGACATTATCTGATTAAGCTTCTGTTCAAGAAGGCAATTATCTCTATACATAACAATGACGAGCTGGTGGAGTACTTAGCCAAGAGCTTGAAAAGAAAGTTATAAAAAAACTTAGATTTTTATCAGGAGTATACAAATTTTCACAAAGATGACATCAATAAAAGTTCTACGGAAGTTTTGCCACACTATCAGTTGATGCAGGAAGAGGGGAAAGTTTGGTATCGCCTCATCATGGCATGCACAAACTGCAAGAGCCATCACAGAGTATAGGAAGACTGTAAATCTGTTTGGCGCAAGGTGTTCCTCAAGCTGCGCCATCTACGCTTTGAAAAGGACTGCTGAAGACAAGGAGAAGTTCTCCAAGAAAGCTGTATGGCTGCAGCTCTCGTTATCCTCCTCACCACTGGAGGCAGGTTCTGCAGTGACAAAACATTAATAAAAGTATGCAGTTCAACGGCATCAGTCGGCACTGTCACAGTCCTCACAAGCATAGGCAGAGCTCCTCGCCCTGCTGCTGCGTTTCCTTCGTGCTGTGACACTCCTCAGACAAGGCCTCCATCTGGTCCACAGCAGCTCTGCCTGGCCCCTTGTTTCCTCTTCTCTCCTCTTTCCCCTTAGTACGCTAATTGGTATTGATTATGCTGGAAGAACTCAAAAACCAAACACACTACAAACAAGCAAAGCAAGCATACAATCAAAATTACTCATTACACAAAAACAAGGAACATTCCAAAATTATATTACCATACTTCCACCATGTGACAGTTAGAGCTGTTGACCACAAATCACCTTCAACTATTTAAAGTGCAACCCTTGGTCCCACCTGGACTTTTCAAGTAAACTCATAACTCAGACGACATTGACATCAGGTGCAATACATATTAGATCGTTTCTGGTCCAGATGGGTAAAAGAATATTTTTCATTCATGCAAGAACGTTACACATGGCAGCTGAAGGAATTTTTGTCCAAGAGGTGTTATGTTAATTACTGATGCCTGCTTTCCAAGAGGGTGTTGGTTTACCGCCTGAGTGGTAAATACAAACCTTTATCGAAGCGTAATTGTGAGGACGATCAGACAACTAGTCGTAAGGAGAGACCGTTTAGCAAGATCTGTCTGCTGGTTCTGGCCAGCCAGTGAAGACCCACTCTGACACACCCTCACCAAAGCGCGACAGACCTTTTTTTTTTTGTTTGTTTGTTTGAATGCTCCTAATATTAGATTTTTTTTTTTTTTTTTGATTTTTTGCTTTGCCCATAATAATAGGGGCCACTTTGTTGGAGCAGTTTTTATGTTGGTTTAGGGCAGTGCTTCTCAATTATTTTCTCTTACGCCCCCCCAAGGAAGACGTAAATGTTTCGCGCCCCCCCCAACTCTTTGCCGCCACTGTAAATAGTATCATTTGTCTATAATATTACTATTATAAGTACGCCTCAGCCTAACATTGTGTCCTTTTTTTCTATTAAAGAAAAAATGTAACATAGATCAACTTATAATAAAGTATAACTTTATTAACATTGTTTTGCTTGTAACAGAAAAGACTTAACGCGTATCAATTTGCCTGAAGTAAAAAATAAATAAAAAAAATAAAAAAGTCACATCCAAACTGTAAAAATACACTCGAGGTACATTTTTGACCATTTGATACTGAAAAATAAAATGTAATAAAATCAGTAAATAATAACAAATTCAAATTGATTAGAAACATTTACTCTTCAAGACAACATGCCAAAAAAATTTGACCAAAAAAAACAAAACTGAATAGAGGGGGGGGGGGGGGGTGTCTTTGGACAGAAGGAAAGTTTTTATTTTCGCTGATTCACCGCAGTGCTCACTGGTTTCCTGATATAACACTGACAAAGCGGGACGATAGTGACAACTGGCAATATTCGGCACGTTTTCGCTGAAAAACAATCAAGCGGCTTATCAATGAGATTGAGGTCTAATGTCTTTAAGTGGCGTTTTAACTGATTTGGCTTCAGACTCTCCGCTATAATCATTTTTAGACTCAGCAAACCGTGGTCTTTCCTCATTTCCCACTATATTAAAAGTCAAAGCCAAAAGGCAAACGGCCCGAAAAAAGCGCATTCTCGGCGGCCGAGGGAGAACCGTAGGTGAGGGCGGTGGTCGTGACGATCCCAAGCCGAAAACGGCACTTCTCGGCCGGACACGTGAGAACCGGTGAAGACAGTGGGTCGCTGCGTGAGTCCAGCTCTTCATCAGTCTCTTCCGTGTGCTCTTGCTTACCTTCAAAAATACTGCATGCACTTTGAAAATGAGAGCGCCACTGCCACCCACGGAGTGGATGTGCAAGTACACTTTATTGTAGTACGGCCAAAAAAAACAAAAAACAAAACGCATGTTCCCCGAGGTCACTCGCGCCACCCCTGGCATCGCTCTGCGCCCCCCTGGGGGGGCGCGCCCCACCATTTGAGAAGTACTGGTTTAGGGCATGTGCGCGCATATCAATGACAAGTGCCGCACAGCTATGAGAACGGGGTGGGATACTGTTTTCAACAACACAAATCACATGAAATGAATTAAATGTGGACTACCACAAATTCTAATGTTGTTTTTGTTTTGAAATTTTGAAAAACACAAAGTTCATTTTCTAATTAGACCTCATGTTACGACTTTTGGACTGAAATGACTATGACTAGATTAGCCCTTGACTGTTTGACAACACGAACTGTTTGACACCACAGAACACTATTTCACTATTAACACCACAAGTTCCATAAACTCCTGTCAAACAATAACTTCAACTCATGGTGAGTGCACGTTAAAAATCTTTTATAAGTATATTGTTGAAACTTGTGAGAATTAGTATTAGGTACAATAAGTTTTTTCTTCACAATGTCTCCAATTATTTACTACTGTCTTATATGTTTTTGTAAAAAGTATCAAGTGCCATATATATACTTTATACTCCTCATGGCTGTACTTTTAACAGCCACAAATAAACAGTAAGTAAAAATGCATTCAATTCTCTACTATTCCCCTTGCTGGCTTCTACCATGTCTCAGCTTCTGTTGAGTCAGCTGAGTCCAACATTGGCAGTATCTCTCTTTGATCATCCTTACAGTTGTACAGATGCTCCCCTCCCTTTGCCTTGCTCTCTGATGACCATACTCACCTCTCCCTTCTCTTTGTCTATTGGTACTAGATCCCCATTTCATGGTGTTTAACAACAAGAAGACTAATAAACAAACCTTTATTACAGCTCCTATTTGTGTTGGAGCAGGCTTTCTTTAGTAGACATCTTAAATATAATGAATGAATGAATACGTAAATATAAAGATGGCAATATAGTGTAAAGCGCTTTGAGCGCCTTGAAAGGTGGAAAAGCACTATATAAGTATAACACCATTTACCATTTATAATCCTTATCCTTAATCTCAACAAGAAACACACATCATCGTTTAACAGTTTCTCAACACAAACTTGTCAAGAAAAAATGGCGAGTCGATAAAATAAACACCCATGAATAATTAACAGTATGTTTTTAATTCCTAGTAGCACTGAGTGATGTGTCTAAACGAGCTATAATTTACATTTGATACAGGTGTTATGACGTTTTCCTGTGGAGTTTTCATACATAGTAAGGCAAGGCAAGTTAGGGCAAAACACATTTACTGTACTTGTGTAGCACTATTCAACACAAGGCAATTCAAAGTGCTTTACATCAAAAACACAAACAAAATCATATAGAAAACACAGTAACATTTGTTTTTTCAGCAGTGTTTATTACTCCTCCATTGCAGTTTGAATTTTATTTATATCCAGTAAGTCAATGTGTCAGTGGACAGATGCTTCTTATTTTAAAGCAAGTATGGCATCTTCTTACAGTAGTCTCAGCTGCCTTCCGCAAAAGTTCTACAGAAGCTCATTTTCATTGTTTAAATTCTTTCGCATCTACCTACACATCTTTTATGATTAAAATGAGTAATTAGGGTGTTATAAAAGGTTTATTTATATGATCGAGAATGTGTGTGTGTATATTAACAAATATCCCAAAACCTAGAGTAAACTATTTAAGATGATGTCTATAAAGAAACATTTACCTGCCTTGACAAATTTAGGAAGTGATAGATTGATTCTGCCCTTCCCCTCCACCACAAAAAAAAAAATACAACAACCCTCTCATACTACTGTGCTTCTTGAAATCTCAGGAAATACATGCAGACTTTTCTGATCTGGTTCTGTTCCGTGGAACGAATGGTTAATCCAGAGCAGACTGCCTATCGAATTTATGAGCCTCCACTTAACAAGAAACAAGGCAGATCGACCATATTGATGAATACACATTGTTTGCTTTTGGTTATTTAGAAATAACAATGTGGAAATTTTAAACCATAATCTGTCTGTGACATTAATGGGAAATGGAGAGGATTTATACAGCGCTTTTACCTACATACTGTAATTACAAGGCATGGCAAATTTGTTTGTATAGCACGATTCAAGAGCCATAAGCAGAGATAAAATGATTTGTAAAAATCACATTGAATGGAGAGAAAGTTAAAACAAAGACAATTGAAACAGGAAATGAAATTATACATAAAATCACTTTAAATCCCCAATAGAATTATTTGTTTTTTTAATTCTATTTATTTCCATTTCTGATTTCAATTATTATTGTTTTTTTAATACTTGAAATCAGAAATGGAAATATTGCAGAAAATGAATAAAAAGCAAATAGCTGGAAATTTGAAATATATAGACAGTTATGAATATGCTGTGATAAACAAAAGAGTCTTTAGCCCTGATTTAAAGGAGCTAACAGTTTGAGCACACTTCAGACCTTCAGGTAACTTGTTCCAGAGGTGAGGATCATAATACCTAAATGTTGCCTCACCCTGCTTGGTTCTTGTTCTTGGAACATACAGGAGACTGGTTCCAGACGACATTAGGGGTCTAGATGCTTCATAGGGATCCAACAACTCAAGCATTTATTTTGGTCCAAGGCCATTAAGTGTTTTGTAGACGAGCAGTAGTATTTTATAGTCCACACCAGTGTTGTTTTTAGCATCCCTTTTAATAATCGTCTTAGTCTTTTGGACGAAATACTTATTAGTCATAGTCATATTTTAGTCATCTCTCAATGTTTTTGTCTTTGTCTAGTTTTTGTTGACGAAAACTCAAGGCTAAATTTCATCTACTAGTAGTTTTAGTCGACGTATACTAAAAATGTTTTCGTCTGTAAAATTTAAAAAAAATTTTACCCCAAAAATAAATCAATAAAAGTTTCCAACTATTTCAAATGAACATTGACGGACGAGCTCGTATTGTAGCGTCTATCTAAAAGGACAATGCCAACTTGATAATACACGCTCAGCAGGAAAACAGTACATTATTTAAAAATTAATTATACCCAACTGGACTCCACAAACTGTATGTAAAAAAATAAAAAAAGAGATGCGTTCTGTTAGCATTATCCTAATGCTGATGCAAACAACTTACATTTTAGTGTGATGATCACTCAGCACAAACCTTTACAGGCTAAAGCAACATTGTATATTCTCTCTGGCCAAGATTAGAAAACAAATCCTACCTTGTGTGCAAGCCTTGAGACTGGATGATACTGCACTGGTGAGTGGGGTTGGGGGGGGGGGGGGGGGGGGGTAGGCGCAGCATGTCACAAGAGTAACACAAGCAGACAGTGCTACGATTTTACTAGGCAGCTGTGTCATCTCTTAATTAACCTTGTTTCCGTGAAGAAGCTGAGAGCTGCACTATTTAGCAGAGAGATAAATGATATCGAATGTACAAAGTAAAATGAACAAAACGTGGGAACAAATATCTCAACAGTACGTATAGTTAACTTGAATGAAATGACATTTGGTTAATACGATTAGGAAATTCAAATCCAAATTTGAGTGAATTTCACCAAAATGATAAATTCCTGATATGGCACATTTAAGAGGACAAATTGTGGAAATAATATGAAATATGTATCATCCATTCACGAAATAAAAATTCTGGAGTGACGACAGGCCCAAACAGTAGTTTGAGAGGAACAATTGGATAATTTTACAAAGTGCACCAACTAATACTTTTTTTGACCCAGCATTTTTTACCTAATTCAACAATACTACTACCTTATAAACGGTTGAAGTATTGACCCTGAAAACCTTGGTCAAACCCTCCTGACCATTCTGGCCATCCTCTCTGACCTGGGCCTCTCGCATGCCTCGGTATCCTCCCTCTCTTTATAGGGAAAAAGAGAGAGATGTATGAGCATCCAGTCTTCTGCTTGGCGTCTCAAGTGATGGATTTAACCATTCGTGAGTACTTCATTTCCCAGCCTCATCCTCTACCTTCATATTTCTCTTGCAACCAGCATGTACAACCACCACAACAAGTAACCTGAAAGTATTGTTGTTTATAATTGCTTCAATGTTTTGTTTCAGTCTGAAATGTGTACTTCAACAAAATCTGCCTTTAAGCTTGATTTTTGTTTTCCTGTACTGCCCCAAAGCACATTGTCTGTCTGCAATTTGAATGCATTTTTACTTTGCTTGTCTATCCGCCTCCTTGTCTAAACTCATGATACACTTGAGAGGACATGATTAATGATTTTTGGGTCGTTATGAGTGAGTCTTTCTACATACAAGTAACTTGGTATTTCAGTTAACTACAATTTGGACAATAAGTAAAATGTATTCCAAAATTGAGTGGGTTTTTTTTTTGTTTGTTTTTCTTTTGTATCTTTATACCAATACATCCTTTCTCATTCTGCAAAATGAGATTGACTTTCTGTCTTCCCCCCTGAATTGTTCCCTCTATATCTGCCTCCTTTCCTTCTTTTTAACCTGTCTCAAAAGTGGACAAATGTCAGGAAAAAATGGAGGATTCAGGTGATTTATTTCATTCATGTCTGTTCTACATTTTTTTGTTTGCTTTATACAGGTCATTAAGAAATGAGTTACCTTCAGTTGTTACACTCACAAAGTTTAAGTAGTAGCTAACAGACTTTTTAGTAGTGAATATGTAAGGACTTTAGTCTGACTAGAGGTGTGTAATGTGTAGGTGTATGAAATTTCATTGAAGTGATAGTAAATGGACCTGTATATGTGCAAGCTCTTACTGTGCAACAGTTCCTCCCTCAAGATTTGGAGGTTATATTGCCAAATATAACAGATCGTGAAAAGCATGCCCAATGCAGCATTAGACTGTTGCATATATCTAATTTATAAGAGAAAGGAAGCATTCAGCGTTCATCGAAATCCTAATATGCAGGGATCTCCAAACCGGTCCTCAAGGGCCACTGTGGGTCCTGGTTTTTGTTCCAACCGATCAAGTACAGACAGTTTGACCAAAGATGTTTCTGCTAAAACACTTGTAAGACACCAGATTGATGCAAAGTGGGTATATGCCGGAATGAGATTCTGACGATATGATAACATTAAGCTTTACTTTGAGATATCTGGGTTTAAAGAAAAAAAAATTCTTTTTTCCATTGAACAGGATTTTTATTTTTCAAAACATATTAGCAAATTGGAACATAAGTATAATGTTAAGTTACACTAAATAACAAAAAAAAATGAAATATTAGAAATAAAATTAAAATAAATGCAGTCCTGTAGGTGAGCCTAAACCCACAGCCACAACTCAACATTATTACCAAAAGAACAAAAATAATTGAATTATTTTACATAAAAACCACGTGTGTATGACTTTTATCATATTTACATTATACACATTCTCTTTCTCAACACAAACAGTTGCCAGAGAGAAAAAAAAACACCACATTTTACCACGCTAGACACACCAAACATACTGGAGTTAACTTGTAGCTGTTGGGAAATGTTCATGACAATGTTTAATAACCTTTAATTTTGTATAAATGTGAAATCATATTGGAAGTATTGCCCCCTCGGCAGCCACCCTCGCAAACATGTTTTACATGTCGGTTGGCCCTCCTCTAAGCTGCGGCCGTCTGTAACTTTTCTGTAGCCTAAGTAGTCCCATACCAACGATTTCATTTTCTTCGATGGAGGAAAAGGTTCAGGAGATTTACCTCCTCCAGCCATCGTGTAGCATAGCTGAGTCACTGACACTGAGCAACACCTGTGGGGGAAAAATTGGCTAGTACCGTAGGGACGGTATGAAGGAAAATTTTTGCGGTTTTGAAACCGTGACGTTTTTGTATCATTATATATCTTGAAACCGATAATCGGCACATTTTGTAGTGCACAGGTGTCTTCTTGTTTTGTTGGAATGAACTCCTGCTCCCACTGTGGCCCTATGTGGAATAGTTTGGAGACCAATGCTATTATGTCTCAAACTTTGTTCTAAGGATGTTATGGTTCACGTGGATGTATTGAACCATTTCGGTTTGCATGTTCTTTTTGGTAAACTTGCGTACCGTTCGGTTTTGTTTTATGCATATTCTTTCCTCTAATTTTTTTTTTTTTTTTTTTTTATTATTAACCCAAGTGAAGCGCTGCATTCTGAACTGAAGTCCGGTTGGAGTTTCTTGATGGACGCCTTAAGTGTCGGACACTCTAAATAAGTAGTTTGCCCTTCACAGCCTATAAAGTCCCGTAAATAACAGGCATGACAAATGGCAACATGACAAATGCTAGCGAGAGGCTTGAGCCTAAAGACCGTCTGATTTCACTACTTGGGTCGGCCCGCCTCGGGCGGCAAGGGGCGCTGCGACTGTGCCAGCGGTGTTGAAATTTTTTTATACTTATAAAAGGACAAAAGAAAGTGGATAAATCCTTAGATATGTAGGCAATTACTGCACGGATATGTTAAGGGCACTGTCAGGGAATGAATGTTTAATCTACATCAGACATGTCCAAAGTCCGGCCCGGGGGCCAAATGCGGCCCGTGGTCAAATTTCATCCGGCTCCCAGCCCCTGTCATAAAATCAATAACGTCTGGCCCGCACACAGACTTAATAAATCAGTCAGCAGTACTGCTACCACCATATGAAGTAGCTTACACACTTAATGCTGCTCCTCATTTACTCATCAAAAGGCAGCAGCACTCTAAGCAAAATTACCCCGTGTAACCCTTTACTTCCAATTTTCTTAAATGGCGACAATCAACATAAAAAAGAAAGTTGACTGCGACGGCCGACGCTTCAAGGATAGGTGGAAATTGGACTATTTATTCACTAAAATACTGCCTCATTTGCAAAGAGATAGTCGCGATTTTTAAAGAGTTCAATGTGTGGCGATATTACCAAACAAGACACGCTGACATGTACGACAAGATTACAGAGAAGATACTCAACGAGAAATTGAAGCAACTTGAAGCTAGTTTTATTTCACAGCAGCAGTATTTCCCTAGAGACGAAAGAGAACGCCACAAAGGCTAGTTGCGAGATTGTTGAAATTATTAATTAAAGAAAATAATAAAGCAAATGTGACACACAGAATGGCTCGCTAAAATTTGCTTAAATATATTGTTCTACGTAAAGCACGTCAGCCAAGGTCGGCCCCCCACATTTTTACCACACCAAATCTGGCCCCTTTTGCAAAAAGTTTGGACACCCCTGATCTACATGTAAGAAAGTCAACTCGATATTGTCACTTTAGCAAAAAAACTTTCATCTTGGATAATTACAGTTGTCATGTTCAGGTTGTTGATGCTGAGGATTCAAAGCTTAGTTTTGATTGTTTATTCATAATTTTAAGATTTTATAATTGTTACAAAATTGTATTTAATGTTTTAATTTTATAAACTCAGAGCGTAATTATTTGAAATGTCACACAAAAGGGTCACTTTAAGTTATTTACACAAGTTCTATTGTTTACATTTTTTAGCTGTATGGATTCTCCAAACAAAGTTCCGTTGTGCTTTTGTAGCAATGACAATAAATATTCTGAATCTTTTTAAAAAATTAAAGCATTTGAAGTTTATTTTTTGGACCAATATGGAAACCAACTGAGCACTTAAAAAACCGAACCGAAATTACATTTTAGTGTACCGTTACACACCTACTATCTTCTTGAAACAATCTGGGACATAGCGTAAGAAAATAAAAACAGTACTCAGAGGCTGAGATAGAAGTTGCAATTGTATAGTTGAATGGATAATGGATAGGTTCCTGACTATTACAGGCCTGATGACAGAAAAGCCGGGCAGGCAATCATTCAAGTGACAATATGTGTGTGTGAGTCGAACTTGAAAACTTCTGTCCTTTGACTATAAATTAATGTTATTCCCTAAAAAATGTACCATACATACTGAATTGTAGAATTGTGCAACCTTATTGGCAGTTCACTTTAGGGGATGTACTCCGGTCTAATCCTAGCATGAATAGTACACAACAAAACTTGTGTGGAAAATGTCTTAATGCAATCAATGTGCTTTAATGAGCTTAATATTTTTACTAGTAGGACTTCTTCCATGCACCAGGATGGATTTGGCATTCCTCTTTAGGGAGTGCAACCCTCAAAAAAAAAAAAAAAAAAAAAAAAAAAAAAAAACATTTTGTGACATATAGACTGTATATGGAGAAATGTTTCAAAGCAACGAACATTGAATGAATGGGAGCTTTTTAAAAAATCAGGGCGGGACCATTATCTATTAGCCCAAGTATGCTATCAAACCTGGACCTTACCTTTGGAATAAGACATTAGGGTGTCCAAACAAGTCCTCATTATAACAGTACAAAAGTCCCTTTCTGTGGGAGCTGTCATCCATGTTAACATGACTTTAGCTCCTGCAGGCACATAACCATCGCCAGTTGTCTTATCCACAACATGAGTAAACCACTTTAGGTATGCCAGTGGGTAGACTGAATGGGCATGAACCCAACATGGCCAGTTAAATCAAACAAAGTTTTTGAGGGGCAAAACATTTAAACAACTCTGTAGAAAAATTCTGCTTCATCAAAGTCAATATTGATGAGGCATATTTGTCCCTTTTTGAGAGATAGGTATTTCCTTCATTAATGCTGTGTGATATTGTAGAACTGCATTACGTTATAGGTTAAGGTAAAAAAAAAAAATACTGGTAAAATTTTGCATATGCAAACAGGTGTTTAACTAGATGTGAGAGCTGAATGAATATTATTGTACCAAGAAAAAAGGTTATTTATTAAATATGACAAAATCTGTTCATAGTTCAATTGTCCATGTAGACCCTGTATTTGTTTTTTGGTGGTTCAGCATACCTTTTTTGTGTTTAATGGCATATGACCAAAATGTAAAATTCCGTCTGGATGCAACTTTTTTTTCCCTCACTCACAGAGTTGTCTCTTTCCTGAACTTTTTAATGTGCTAACATTTACACTTTGACTACAAGATTTGTTTTGTGCTCATTCAAAAATAGGTAATGGCCCAAAGGCAAGTACTGAATGTGATATTTACAGTACAGAATCCAGGCCACCTACTCACATCGCAACTCTATTGTAAATGATAATGCACAAGTCAATGGCCTGATAGATCAAATGGATAATGATGAGGTAATGTTGATTTTTGCAATGATGCTATTGCATCATAGTCCAAAATACATTGGAGTGCATTATCATGCTTATACCATGGCCATGAAAATTTAAAGCAAGATGAGATTGGAAGCTGTTCTTTTTCATTACCAGGAATTAACCAATAAGAATGAAGTACAATACATTAATATAGAGTAGCCATGGTATAAATTCATTCCACTCATTGTACATGATAGCATCATCAGGGCAGTCCTAAACTATTCATAAGAGTAAGCTTTTTAATTTGGCCAAGTTTGCTTGATCTGCCAAATATATACTTTTTTTTTTTTTTTTTTTTTTTTTTTTACTTTGATGACTGAACATAAAAAGCCCAGTTGTGAATATGGGACAAATGTTAGTCAGAGAAGATGCATATGATTATTAACATAACACAATATCACTACATTACTGCATGATGATTGTTGAATGTTGTTTGCATCCCCCATTTTGACCATATTTTCTCTGGATGTTGCCACTCTTTTTCTGCCACACTGACAGAGATGTGACATGTTATTTTAGTAATAGGACATGCCTATTTATTCACTTCAAACTGTACTTTCAGCTGTAAATGAGACATAATATACTAGTAAATGGGGGTAGGTAAAAACTAAAAACAATGCACATTTTCTTGAATGTAAGGATATATATAAATATATATTTTTTAAAAGTCTTTTCTAATATCCATTCCCAAAAAATGCTAACATACCAGCCAGTCCTTCATATTGTAAATATATTCAGGCTGCTGACATAGTCTCAAATAAAGATCACTTTTGGAGCAAAACATCAGAATCAAAAATATGTGAATAACTTATATATTTATCACTCCAGTGGTTGGCAGTTGGCAGAGTAACATGCATGTTCTTTTTATACACAATAAATGTTAAAGAACATATACAGTATATATATATTTTAATCTCAGGGGTGTGTTTGCTACATGTACATTGGCTGCATGCTGTAAACCCATGTATAACCTTTGACACAGAAGGTTGAAACTGTCCTCCAGATGGAACCCTAAATTTTGACCTTTGTGCAACAGAGAATGTTGGCCGATTAGTTACTCCTGCAAAAAAACTGGAGGACACCATTCGCTTGGCGGAGCTTGTCATTGAGGTACTACAGCAGAATGAGGAGCATCATGCTGAGGTCAGTGTTAATGTGCACGCACGCACACACGTTTAACATGTTATAGTTAATAAAGTTTTCAAGATTTCTTTTTTTGTCGTTTAGATAGATTTAGCCACATTAATGAGATTCATTTAAAAGGAACCTCGGACTTTGAGACTTGGAGGCTCTAATAAGCCACAATTGTTCTCTTTTACTAAAATATGTGATTAGAAACACAGAAAATATTGCCATTGATTTAAAAATCTATAATATTTAGTACTTGTTTTGACCTTTGGAGGGCACCATGTTTTATGGAAACTCGGGGTGATGACGTAGATTGTCACTCGATGAATATTACCGGGTTACTACAATTCCTTCACGCGACGAGACGTCCAACACATGCGCTTATCGGTTAAAAGCAGCCAGTACTTACTATTTGTGTTTTTATTGAGTCTTTGAATACCTTTTCATTGCCTCAAAATACTTTTTGCATGTGTTTCCCTCTCATACTTTTAAGCATAGTGTTTTCTTGTAGTTGTCAGGGACGCGGGCAGGCAGGCAGGTTGTGTGGACCCAATTGCAGGGAAACAAAAGCGGCAAGGCAGGTGAACTCAAAAAACGTTTAATGATATCTAACAAAAACACAAAGTACAACTGAAAGCACTGAGGATCAAAAGGGCAAGATTCAAACAAAACTTACTTAAATTGGAGTGACTGGTACACGAGGGCTTGGACCGGACTTGAAATTGACATAGACATAGACATAGACAATGACGCAACAAGGAGTGAACAGAAAATGGGAGCTTATATACACACAAGCAGACAAGGGGTAACGAGACAACAAGGAACAGGTGAGCACAGGAGGATAGACTAGGAGAAGGCACATCAGGTGAAATCAATGGGCAATCACAGGGACAAGTCACACTAGGAGAAAACAAACACAAAACCTAACAGTACCCCCCCCTCAAGGGACGGATCCCAGACGTCCCGACGAAAACAAAGTCCCAAACACGGCGAGAAGAAGGAGGGAGCAACATTAGCCCGTCAGGGCTAGTCAGGCGGGCGTCCAGGACGCCAGACGTTGGGCGATCGCACGGGTCAATCGGGTGGGCGCCTGGGGCGCCAGACGTTGGGCGACCGCACAGGATGATCAGGCGGGCGCCCTGGGCGAGGTAGGACTTTGCCGTTCATGCCGCCAAGCCGTGGCAGGAAGCGGGGAGCAATGTCGTCGTCATCGTGAAGAGAGTCAGGCACGCAGTCGTCGTCGGAGTCGGGCGGACCAGGAACTGAGTCTTCGTCATTGGGGTCGGGCGGACCAGGAACAGAGTCGTCGTCGGGGTCGTGCGGACCAGGAACTGAGTCGTCGTCGGGGTCGGGCGGACCAGGAACTGAGTCGTCGTCGGGGTCGGGCGGACCAGGAACTGAGTCGTCGTCGGGGTCGGGCAGACCAGGAACTGAGTCGTCGTCGGGGTCGGGCGGACCAGGAACTGAGTCGTCGTCGGGGTCGGGCGGACCAGGAACTGGGTCGTCGTCGGGGTCGGGCGGACCAGGAACTGAGTCGTCGTCGGGGTCGGGCGGACCAGGAACTGAGTCGTCGTCGGAGTCGTGCGGGCCAGGAACAGATTTGGGGTCGTCGTGCGGGCCAGGAACAGATTTGGAGTCGTCTGCTGGCGTGACAGCGCCTGAGTCATTGTCGTCGTCTGCTGGCGTGACAGCGCCTGAGTCGTTGTCGTCGTCTGCTGGCATGACAGCGCCTGAGTCGTTGTCGTCGTCGTCTGCTGGCGTGACAGCAGCGGAGTCGTCGTCGTCTGCTGGCGTGACAGCAGCGGAGTCGTCGTCGTCTGCTGGCGTGACAGCAGCGGAGTCGTCGTCGTCTGCTGGCGGGACAGCAGCGGAGTCGCAGGAGTCTGCTGGCGGGACAGCAGCGGAGTCGCAGGAGTCTGCTGGCGGGACAGCAGCGGAGTCGCAGGAGTCTGCTGGCGGGACAGCAGCGGAGTCGCAGAGTCTGCTGGCGGGACAGCAGCGTAGTCGCAGGAGTCTGCTGGCGGGACAGCAGCGTAGTCGCAGGAGTCTGCTGGCGGGACAGCAGCGTAGTCGCAGGAGTCTGCTGGCGGGACAGCAGCGGAGTCGACGTCGTCTGCTGGCGTGACAGCAGCGGAGTCGTCGTCGTCGTCTGCTGGCGGGACAGCAGCGGAGTCGTCGTCGTCATCTGCTGGCGGGACAGCAGCGGAGTCGTCGTCGTCTGCTGGCGGGACAGCAGCGGAGTCGTCGTCGTCTGCTGGCGGGACAGCAGCGGAGTCGCAGGAGTCTGCTGGCGGGACAGCAGCGTAGTCGCAGGAGTCTGCTGGCGGGACAGCAGCGGAGTCGCAGGAGTCTGCTGGCGGGACAGCAGCGGAGTCGCAGGAGTCTGCTGGCGGGACACCAGCGTAGTCGCAGGAGTCTGCTGGCGGGACAGCAGCGGAGTCGCAGGAGTCTGCTGGCGGGACAGCAGCGGAGTCGCAGGAGTCTGCTGGCGGGACAGCAGCGGAGTCGCAGGAGTCTGCTGGCGGGACAGCAGCGGAGTCGCAGGAGTCTGCTGGCGTGACAGCAGCGGAGTCGACGTCGTCTGCTGGCGTGACAGCAGCGGAGTCGTCGTCGTCGTCTGCTGGCGGGACAGCAGCGGAGTCGTCGTCGTCGTCTGCTGGCGGGACAGCAGCGGAGTCGTCGTAGTCCTCTGCTGGCGGGACAGCAGCGCAGTCGTCGTCGTCCTCTGCTGGCGGGACAGCAGCGGAGTCGTCGTCGTCTGCTGGCGGGACAGCAGCGGAGTCGTCGTCGTCGTCGTCTGCTGGCGGGACAGCAGCGGAGTCGCAGGAGTCTGCTGGCGGGACAGCAGCGGAGTCGCAGGAGTCTGCTGGCGGGACAGCAGCAGAGTCGCAGGAGTCTGCTGGCGGGACAGCAGCGGAGTCGCAGGAGAAAACAGGAGTGGTCGGCGCAGGCAAAAGACTGCGGGGAGTCGGCGCGGGCACTGGAACGAAGGTCAGACGGCGAGGCGCCGGGACAGGGACTAGGCGACGAGGCGCCGGGACGGGCACCTCGGGCAGCTTGGACGTTGGCGCGGGCACTAAACTGCGTGGAGTCAGCGCGGGCACTGGAACGGAGGCCAGACGGCGAGGTGCCGGGACAGGGACTAGGCGACGAGGCGCCGGGACGGGCACCTCGGGCAGCTTGGACGTCGGCGCGGGCACTTGACCGCGGGGAGCCGGTGCGGGCACTTGACTGCGGGGAGTCGGCGCTGGAGGAACTTGACTGCGGGGAGTCGGCGCTGGAGGAACTTGACTGCGGGGAGTCGGCACTGGAGGGACTTGACTGCGGGGAGTCGGCGCTGGAGGAACTTGACTGCGGGGAGTTGGCCCTGAAGGAACTTGACTGCGGGGAGTCGGCGCTGGAGCCTCGGGAAGCCACGACGTCAGCTCAGCCGCACACCGTCGGCGTTGACGACCACGCCGAGGCTTTTGCCAAGCGCCTTCAGGTGGCAGGGGCTTCATAATAGCCCCATTGGGCCGCAAGGAGCCTGGGCGACCCCGCAGACCACCCCGGGGGGGTCCCCGATAGATGGCCCAACGGGACCCCAGGTAGGAGTCTCTGGCAAGGAGCTCCGAACGGGACACAGAGGTAGGGGGGTAAAAAGAAAAACGATCAGAGGAAACAGAGGCTGTGAAATCAAAATCAGGGTCAGAATCAGAATCTGAGAATTGGAGATCATATAAATTATGATCCTCCTCAAAGACCGAAAAATCAGAATCCAAAAAAACGTGGCGAGGCAGAATATAATCAGGGGAACGGGCGGATGGTCGTCGGCGTGCACGCCGGTGCCGGCTTTTTCCCGCTGGGTCCACAATTGGTTGCGTCATTCTGTCAGGGACGCGGGCAGGCAGGCAGGTTGTGTGGACCCAATTGCAGGGAAACAAAAGCGGCAAGGCAGGTGAACTCAAAAAACGTTTAATGATATCTAACAAAAACACAAAGTACAACTGAAAGCACTGAGGATCAAAAGGGCAAGATTCAAACAAAACTTACTTAAATCGGAGTGACTGGTACACGAGGGCTTGGACCGGACTTAAAATTGACATAGACATAGACATAGACAATGACGCAACAAGGAGTGAACAGAAAATGGGAGCTTATATACACACAAGCAGACAAGGGGTAACGAGACAACAAGGAACAGGTGAGCACAGGAGGATAGACTAGGAGAAGGCACATCAGGTGAAATCAATGGGCAATCACAGGGACAAGTCACACTAGGAGAAAACAAACACAAAACCTAACAGTAGTAGCTTTAAAGCAGATTGTTGATCTGTTGACCACATTAGTCACGTAGCATTTTTAAACAACCCTTATTTGCTATTACTACGTTTAAGTATTTTCTTAAGGCATCTTTAGTATGTTCTGTATGTATGCATCGAAACAAAACAAGCTGAAAGCGCACTGTAGTACTTTGGGCGTCAAATTCACCTCTTGTAGGACGTTTCGGCGGTGTAGCACATTCTGGCAGAACATTTTTTTTCCTACTCTCGCCACCTCTCATCCCGTCTTTCCTGTTCATTTTGCTTTTGCGGCTCATTTTGTGAAAAATCAACAGTGCTGTCATGCTCATTAATGTTCCTGTCAGGTTCAAATTAAAAGGTTTGACCAGAAGAAATGTTTATGTCGCTAGAGTCATACTCTGGAAGCCCCGCAGCTTAATCATGTGACGTCACCCCCCCGCGACATCAACGACAATGGCGACCTACTAGTTAAACTAATTTTACAAACTGTATTAAAACGAAAACATCAAGAGGGGGTTCAATATCAAATTATTTTAACTCATAATAACGTTTATCTTTTAAGAACTTCAAGTCCTCCTATCCTTTAAACCAACACTAGTTAACTAGGTAACTTTTCAGTTTTGGTCAATTTTAACTATGCCGGTGGACAAAAGCCTTAAGGAAAACTGTGTTGCCCTTGAGGACCAGCACACACCTGCACAATGTTGTAAAATTGTGTTGTCTCCAGATGGATTAAACGACATTTCTGTTTCCAGCGGTTGTGTGAATGATGAATGTTAATAAGGTAATGAATCCAGATGCGGCTAAACAATAGCATACGACTGTTAGCAACCGTGTGGCTTAGTGTGGCTAACCTCCCAACCCCGAACTCGTCAGCGCTGACGAGTTCGCTTGGGAGGGGCATCACGGCAGCGAGTAAAAGCCGGGCCAATGTTTATTCTTGAGTATATATTTATCCCTGGTAGCCTGCCTTTTTATCCTCCTCGGACAAAACTTGTTGTCTCTTTTGTTGCTCTGCCATCTTTACAGAATTCGTGCGACAGCGTTCGCATCGACTTCCGTCTTTATAATGAAAGGAGGAATTGACGTGTGCCGTAAAGCAGTCAGCACATTTGTAGCTTTTTTGTGTGGCAGGGTTCCTACCACCCTCCTCAAAATTAATTAGTGCAGGTGAAAGCAATACAGACCCCCTCCGATATAAAAGAGTTGTCATTCAACTAGTTGTCAGTCGACATATCATCACAAACGTTATGAAAATATTTTATAAAGATTGAAAAGTTACCTTGTGTTGCTTCAAATGGAATGATGGGGCCGCTTTGATTGTCAGTGGATAGAATAGGCGTGTTCATACATCTGCAGCAATACAAACTGGTGTCTTTTCAAATGTGTCTGCAAAATGATCAAAACCATATCCTCGACCTAGACCTGGGCTAAAAACGAAAACTGTATTGTAAAAATAAATGTGATTAAAGGAGGGACAGAAACTGGGGTTTTTAGCCTGATAACTATCACAACTCAATTGTTCGGGTATAAAACATTCTTGTAGGTACTGGAAACACTATCTCATCAGCCTGTGGGTACATTCATTAGGGAGTTAACATGATGTGAATGTGCCAACATGTCAGCTCCTCAGGGATGTTGTTGAAGGACTAGAGTGGCTGTGCATGGAGGAAAACGAATGTTTTGGATGTGCTTAAGAATAGTTTTATCCCTTATAGCGCCTCCAATGTGATTATTCCATGGGGGTATATGAGTGTAGCAGTGCTCGATGGGTTATATTTTTCCTCTCTATTGATTTAATGAAGGAGCTGTGGGTAAGTGTTTAAGTAGCTTCATCAGATAAGTTGTATTTAATAAGGAGCTGCTGCTGTTTTCTCAAAGGGCAAATGTATGTGTTTGTCGTCCTGTGCATGGTTAATTGTGGCTTTTTCCCCCTCTGCCTCTTATATTTCTTCAACACACGCACTCGTCTCCCCTTCTCAATTTGAAGGCATTTGCATGGTGGTCAGACCTGATGGTGGAGCACGCTGAGACCTTCCTGTGTCTCTACTCAACTGACATGGATGCAGCTCTTGAGGTGCAGCCCCCTGACAGCTGGGACAGTTTTCCGCTCTTTCAACTACTCAATGACTTCCTGAGGATGGACTGTGAGTAGGAGTCAGGGAAATGAGATTAGCCACTCTCTCTCAGTGTTCTGGAAAAATATAGGGTTCATTCAGTACATAATATGAAAAAAATAAGCATCAGCACAATATAATTTGTATTCATTTAAAACGTGTTGTGATCCCTTGTTTCATTAATTGTTACTTTTTTCATTCTATGACAGTCAGTGCTAACGTTTTCCAAATATAGTGGGTCCAAATCATGTTTATGCTGTCATTATATTGTGTAAAAAGAGGTGTATTTGTCTCTTCATGTATGTGTGTCTTTGACTGAAGATAATAGTCACATCTTGACTCCGGTTGCTGCAGGCCTGCAATCTCTATAATGAACTGCATGCATTCTTGCCTGAGGGATCACCAAGGCGCTGTCTGTGGTCCTGTAAAGGATACACTTCACTGTTCACAATTCCGACTCAATCAAGTTGGGTGCTAATTGTCCCTGGGGAATGTGTCCCCTTTTCTTTTAGTCAACCGGGAGTCAAGGAGAAGTCAAGAGTGTAAGCCGCTCATTCAATGTAACCAAGATCATTACAAATCTGCTCATTTGGTAGTGCCTCAAATGGCCGCCGTTTTGTAATACTGAAAATGGCAATTGAAGTATATACAGGTAGGCATAGACAATTTTCCTATGAGCAATTACAAGTCACTTCACATTGCATTTCATGATATTTAACAGCCAACTTTCAGTGCCATTGACAACATGATAAATCAGCAATAATTATTTCGACTTGCAAGCAGTCCAAGAAATTTATTCATGAAGACGTCACTCATAACAAAACATTTCTACAAATTCAAGGCAAAATAAAGACCTCTAGCCCACTCACATACTGTACTCAGAATGTATCATGGTAGAGGCATCTTTTCAGCAGAAGGTCATCTTATTCGGTCCCCTTAGCAATGAACTTATGTAGCAGTAAATAGCCTTAGTACAGGACAGGCGCCAAAATCACGTTGCTGTTCGAGGAGTTAATGAGGACCAAAGCAGTGGTGTTTGGGTCACGGCAAGCCCTGAAAACACACTCCTGGACACAACACATCCAAGTGGACAACAGCCGCTGAAGTGGCTAATTGGGAGAGTGGCAATCAGGGAACACAACAAACATTGCACCTACTGTGTATCACTGACCTTGACTCCAATGCCAACACACACAAACACATACATGCTCAGAGGGGGAGAGAAAAACAAAGAGAGAGCGGGAGAAAAAAGCAAGCACGCTGCATGGAGCCGTGAGCCATTACTTTAGCACACACTGGCCTCCATTTTATCTCCTGCGGTCTTTGTCAGTGTTGCCTTTTTACCAGTTGGAAGCTGGCAGAGACAGGGAGAAGTGTGTGTGTGATTGGTTCCGATTCAGAAATACCCGGACAACTTCAAACCTGGATTGGACGCATAGTGCTTATACTGTGTCACACCTACGATAAGAGATGCAAAGTCACATGAAACAACACCCAATGGCATGCTTTTGTTTTCCTCCTTGAGCAATCATAATGATTGATTTTTGTTTTTAAATACTCAGGGATATAGTTGGAATAATGACTAAAACTATCACTTTAAAGTTATCTTAAGTTATGACTCACTGATATTCACCAATCCTTCATTCAATTTGAGAGCGAGATTGTTAATGTAAACTCAAAATTTCACAAATGTCCACACACTCACTTATCATAAAATTGCATATTTACAGTGGCCATTTACAGTATATTTTCCTCCAAACAGATAACCTTTGCAATGGGAAGTTTCACAAACACCTGCAAGACCTGTATGCCCCCCTGGTGGTGCGTTACGTGGACCTAATGGAGTCCTCTATTGCTCAATCCATTCATAGAGGCTTTGAAAGGGAATCTTGGGAACCTGTCAAGTAAGGAGACCTTGTTGAACTATGCCATTTTTATACCCTCTAATGGGGTAAGCAATTATTCACAAATGAATGATCTTTGTCACAGTCGTTTTACTTTATAAGATAAGATATTACATATATTAAAGCTTACAAAATAGCAACGTGAACATAACCTAAGCATGTTACAATAATAATTGCTTATTCCAAAAACCTAACCCTGCTCAAAAAAATGTATATAAGTAACTCATTTGCTATGAGTGCAATAACGTTTTAGAAGGCTGTATAAATTACTAACTGCTTTTACTTTGTAATGGTAATTCGGTGAAGATGATCATTAAGAAAGGAAGGAAGGAAAGTGAAAATAAAGTAATTACAGTGCCTCACATTTTTTGCTTATGTTCCTCATCGGATCATAAATTAAAATTGGGCTAAGGGTGAAACCTAAAACATTTAGGTTGGGAAATGACGATATTGCCTCCTGAGCCAAGGTTTGATGATTCATCATTGGTATTCCACATGGATTATTTGATCATTTATAATATACATATTTTCATATTCAGAAAGTGACATGAATTTATCGATAATGCATTTGATTTCAAAATTTTTTATGAACAACCTATTTTCGGAGTTGGAAACTCTTAGTTTTTCTCAATTGCTTTAGTACGTTTCTCAGACTTGAAATTCTCAAAGCTTCTTGTTCAACCCTCACAACATTGTATCAGTAGTGCACATCAAAAAAGCAGTTTCTCATTTCTTTGAGCAAGTTGCAGATGTTTTTTTTACATCCATGTAAATGATTTTTTTACAATTCTCTGCTGTTTTCTACATTATCACTTGTATCTGCCATGATGGTCAAAATGGATGATCATGGCTCTCTATTGAATAGTCTCACCTCCCACAACATTTCGTCATGAGTTAATTGTATAAGTCTTTACATGCAAAATGGATGAACATGTTGGCAGAATATGTAAACATGTGTGTGCTTATTTTTAAGCATTTTCATTACTTATTTTCTGAATCTGTCTTGAATTGGTAACCATGGGTGCTGCCATTACAGAAAAATGGTGCGCTCACCCATATTCCCATTCTGTGTTGTAAGGCCCCATGGCCTTACAACACAGAATGTCTTGTCAGTTTTTTAGACACACTCTGCAGGGACCTAATTCCTGAACATGAGAGGGTCAGATTCGGCATAACCTGTCAAAATTTGTAATAGTTTTGAATAATGTGAGTTTTCACCACTCCAACATAATCAGGGAATGGGTTGCAACCCACAATGTAATGGAGTTCCTCCCCACCTTACTCTCCATTCCTCAATCCCCAAAAATGTTTTTTCTCCTCACGGAGATGGCAAGTATATAATTGCCAGCCTCACACTCAGATGACTCTTCTGAATGCCATGAATGCAGCATGCAGTGACATCACAGCAGAGGCTGGATAAGGCATTCAAGAAGATTCTTTCCTTGCTGTATACTAAGAGAGGACATCTGTTGTGTCGTGGACGAAGATTTGTGGCCCAACAGAGGAACGTCAAGATGTGTCGAAAGAATGGGGGAGATCCCGACAGCATTCAAAGTTTAGTTGTGCCGATTGTCTTATGTTCACATTTCAAATTTTTCATTTTTGTTTTTCCTTTGTGATACTCAGTGCTGTCTTTTGCTTTCTGTATCGCAATGACATGGTCTATCAAGACTAGGGATGGGAATTGATACGATTTTTACGATTCCTATTCCATTATCGATATTGCTTAACAATTCGATTCTTTATCGATTCTCTTATCGATTCTAATTTCGGAAAAAAGAAGAACAAACATTTTGATTGGCATTAAGTTTGTTTAATCAGAAGTCACAACCTTACAAACTCACAACGAGGTCAAAAGAGGCCCAAAGCCTCAATGTTAACTGTGGCAATAAGTGGCAAATGCACAAGAATGTGTAACATTTTACTGAAACATTTTTCTAATAGAAATAAAAAATATTGGTATATTTTGGCATATAGGTCGTTGTTCTGCCTTTGGCAGTGTCCCCAAACTTCTTCCTGTGAGGGCCAAATAACTTTTCCCTTCTCTGATGAGAGGCCGGGGTCAGTTTGTAACAGAAAAAGTGTGACGATTGCAGGAGTGCGTAAATGTAAAAAAATTATTGTTTTTCAGAAAGCCACAATCAAATAACCCTCTGTGGATTCTTCACGGAACAAAAGTAAATAAAATAATAATAATAATAATATAATATAATAATAATAAATAATAATAGCACTATTAATTAAATAGATAATAATCAAATAACCCTCTCTGAGGTATTCCCTGAAAAAGGCCAGGAAATAAATAACACTACTGAGGGAGAAAAAAAAAAAAAAAAATTCAAAATGCTCTCTGGAATTGTTCAGGGGGCCAGACCAAATATGGAGCCGCGGGCCGTAGTTTGGGGACCCCTGCTTTTATTTACCAGTACAGTATATTGAAATGCATGCCTTTTAGTTTTTATGGTGCTTTCACGCTCAAGTGGTGGCGCCCTTGCGCTTCCTCACGCGAAGAAGAGCGCGCTCACGTGAAGAAGAAGAAATGCCGTATCCAAGTGAGTGAGCGAGTTAGTGAGAAAGGGAAACACTGCCACGAGCCTACGTTCTTTGTTAATGTTTGTAAAATATCTACAGAGCCAACGCCTGTATGTACCATCTTCTGTGTTGTTGTTGTGTGTTTCCAATCGCGATCGGACACTTAAATCCAGTTGTGTAGTGGTTTAAACGATGTGCTAATGCTAGCGAACGCATGCTAACTGTTTGTTCTTACTGTGTTAGCAGCTAATCATCGCTGATTTACGTTGATGCAAACCTGTTTGTTATTGGGGACGAAATTGATTTGTTTCATTTCTATTTTTAGTTTCAAGTGATGGTTGAATAAAGTCAGCAAATTATACCAACGTCTCCTGCATCGTCATTTGGGAGTTTAGCTAGCTGTATAGCCACGACTGAGCCTTAGCGTCTCGGTGAGGACAGTGCAGTCTATTCCCTCCCGATGCAGTTATTTCCACCTCGCAATGACTGCAAGTCGCTTTGTAATTTTTCCTCGTGAAGTGAAGACACACTTTCGAGCGTTCGAACCTACGTGCTGTCATTGTTATGTTTACGGCGGAAATGCTCGTGCTAAACTATCGTAACCTTTCATTTTCACCTTTTTTCCTGGTGAAGTGTAGCCAAACTTTGGAGCGAGTGGTTCTTGGCGCCATGCTAGTTTGATGCGTCTGGACAACAAGACACGTCACGACGCAATATGCGTCTTTAGGGATCGGTAAAGGGATCGTTAAGGCTTTTTCATTGTGATGTCGAGGCCTTGAAACACTCGGAACCGGTTCCGAATTGGAATCGGATTTCGATTCCCATCCCTAATCAAGACATTGTAAGAACAGTAAAACTGTAAACTGAATATTGTCCAGTTTTTTGTAATGAATCTCCCACACATAAATGTGCAACTTGCAATTTTCCTCAAAATGTTATAAACCATCTGCAGCATGAGAGCCTTCCACCACAGTAACTTCATTGAGAGCATGACTAATCAATTTGACTCTCTCATCTGTACACAATGAAACAAGGACTTGTCATTCTGACAGCAATGATGTGTTCATTGACACCGAAATTTAATTTTGAGCGAAAGACTAAGAATTTTGCACAAAAAAATGGCTTTTGCAGGTAATCCATGTTGTTTTGCTATTTGTGCGACGTATTTTGAGAAACGCACAAACTGAATTTTGATTCTGATCTGAGAAATGTACTAAAGCAATTGAGAAAAACTCTTAATACTTATCAGTTATTTAAATGCTATGCAAAAAGTTCCCGATAAAGAAAAAAAAATGTTTCATTAACATCAATCTTATATGCATCATGAGTTGGAACCCAATGTAAATTAAGATGTTTCTTAGTTTGTGCAAACAGTTCTTTTTTTGTTCCTGAATAAATTAGTTTAGTGTTGAAGACTGGATTGCCCCCTTCTTGTCGAAGATCATTGACCTTTGGCGTCACCAGCATAATTCCACTAAGAAATGTGGAAGCTATTACAGTAGTAGGGTGGACATTTTGTTTTGTTCAAATATGACATACAGTGCCTTACAAAAGTATTCGGCCCCCTTGAACCTTGCAACCTTTCGCCACATTTCAGGCTTCAAACATAAATATATAAAATTTTAATTTTTTGTCAAGAATCAACAACAACTGGGACACAATCGTGAAGTGGAACAAAATTTATTGGATAATTTAAACTTTTTTAACAAATAAAAAACTGAAAAGTGGGGCGTGCAATATTATTCGGCCCCCTTGCGTTAATACTTTGTAGCGCCACCTTTTGCTCCATTTACAGCTGCAAGTCGCTTGGGGTATGTTTCTATCAGTTTTGCACATCGAGAGACTGACATTCTTGCCCATTTTTCCTTGCAAAACAGCTCGAGCTCAATGAGGTTGGATGGAGAGTGTTTGTGAACAGCGTCTTCAGCTCTTTCCACAGATTCTCGATTAGATTCAGGTCTGGACTTTGACTTGGCCATTCTATCACCTGGATACGTTTATTTTTGAACCATTCCATTGTAGATTTGGCTTTATGTTTTGGATCATTGTCCTGTTGGAAGATAAATCTCCGTCCCAGTCTCAGGTCTTGTGCAGATACCAACAGGTTTTCTTCCAGAATGTTCCTGTATTTGGCTGCATCCATCTTCCCGTCAATTTTAACCATCTTCCCTGTCCCTGCTGAAGAAAAGCAGGCCCAAACCATGATGCTGCCACCACCATATTTGACAGTGGGGATGGTGTGTTCAGGGTGATGAGCTGTGTTGCTTTTACGCCAAACATATCGTTTTGCATTGTGGCCAAAAAGTTCAATTTTGGTTTCATCTGACCAGAGCACCTTCTTCCACATGTTTGGTGTGTCTCCCAGGTGGCTTGTGGCAAACTTTAAACGAGACTTTTTATGGATATCTTTGAGAAATGGCTTTCTTCTTGCCACTCTTCCATAAAGGCCAGATTTGTGCAGTGTACGACTGATTGTTGTCCTACGGACAGACTCTCCCACCTCAGCTGCAGATCTCTGCAGTTCATCAAGAGTGATCATGGGCCTCTTGGCTGCATCTCTGATCAGTTTTCTCCTTGTTTGAGAAGAAAGTTTGGAAGGATGGCCGGGTCTTGGTAGATTTGCAGTGGTCTGATGCTCCTTCCATTTCAATATGATGGCTTGCACAGTGCTCCTTGAGATGTTTAAAGCTTGGGAAATCTTTTTGTATCCAAATCCGGCTTTAAACTTCTCCACAACAGTATCTCGGACCTGCCTGGTGTGTTCCTTGGTTTTCATAATGCTCTCTGCACTTTAAACAGAACCCTGAGACTATCACAGAGCAGGTGCATTTATACGGAGACTTGATTACACACACGTGGATTCTATTTATCATCATCGGTCATTTAGGACAACATTGGATCATTGAGAGATCCTCACTGAACTTCTGGAGTGAGTTTGCTGCACTGAAAGTAAAGGGGCCGAATAATATTGCACGCCCCACTTTTCAGTTTTTTATTTGTTAAAAAAGTTTAAATTATCCAATAAATGTTGTTCCACTTCACGATTGTGTCCCACTTGTTGTTGATTCTTGACAAAAAAATTAAATTTCATATCTTTATGTTTGAAGCCTGAAATGTGGCGAAAGGTTGCAAGATTCAAGGGGGCCGAATACTTTTGCAAGGCACTGTATGTTTGCATAAATCTTGGAACACATGTCAATCAACATCACAAGCATAAATATCTCCCGATCTAAATGTATAAGCTTGGAAAAGAATGTAATATATTGCTATTTTATTTTGTTAAACAACAACAAAAATGTGTGATATCTATGTTATAGTAACTGTGTAAACTCCATGTTGTATACCTGCCATGTATGTGTAGATAGTCAGTATTTGTCTTTTTTGTTTTTTTTTTCTATTGTGTTTTTCTTTGCAGGAGTATAGCTAGTACTCTGCCAAATGTCAGTCTTCAAATGCCCAAAGTACCAAATATAACAGTGCCAAGTGTTAAAGTAGCACAAATGCCCAGCTTTTCTCCGCCCAACTGGATGACTTCAAATGATGATTCAGAGTGTGTACTTGTCTCCTGTAGACAGAAACATGCACATGTCTTAGGCTGAAATGTGGCATATAAATAACACAAAGCAACATATTGGTCCAGCATTTTTCAAAGCATTTGCTTCCTTTTTTTTATTTGAGATGCAAGTTAATGTTAAATTGTAAATTATGTGGAAGTGGATGCAAGGGGGAAAATTAGCTTTTTTAGTGCTATTCTTGTTTCTTTGGATTAAAATAAATGTTAATTCATTACATTGGCAACTCATGCACATTTAATATAAAAAGTCTTCATGTCTCTGTTTAAATAACGTAACTGTTAACTGTGTATAATCCAACATTGAAACGATCTTATTTTTATAAAAACGCTACCAAGGCGCGCCTGTGTGACTTGGGGTACCACGCGGTTCTTTTTGTGGTTTAATTTTCCCCAATGCATTTTTTATATATTCCAGTTCGCTCGAGTCAGGAGTGAGCGACCCCAAAGCTGGCTGACTGGCAACTGGCTATGCTATGCTACATTAGGTTTTGTTTTTTTAAATTTGAACTTCCATGCTTACAAAAATCTGCTACAGTCAGTTGACAAAGAAATGACACATACATACGCAGGGTTATATTATCATTGCAAAATAAAGCAATTAAAAAAAAAAAAAAAAACTTCTATCGAGTTTAACATTAGGTGCAGCATTGCAGCATGGTGCTGTGATGCTCCACGCCCCTTCCTCTCCCAGTAGGTAGGTATTTCCTCTTCTATTTGTCCAATCAATGAGTGCGCCTTTCGTCTATGTGATGTTACTTGGGAAGTTCGGTGGTGCAGTGTGAATGCTGAACTTTTTCAACAACTCATTTGCAAGTGTTGCTGCGAGTTAGCTCTCCAACCGGACCAATGAATTAGCCAATAGATTAAACTTTAACTTTCAAATGCTGTGATAAGAAGAAGGCTTTTGTTTTTACTGTTGTACTGAACCCATACTGACCCCCCTACCGAGCACAGTGAATTTGTAGGAGCGGCAGCTAGGATTTAAGAATGGTGCCCACCGCCCCTAAATGAATGTAACAGAAAGACTGTCTAGTTCCTTTTACAGTTTATTTGTGCATGTTATAGTTAACATCAAAGGTGGAAAGATAAAAATAAATTTTTCATCATTCGTCTTGATCAGGGGTGTCCAAACCGGTCTTTAAGGGCCCCTGTGGGTCCTGGTTTTTGTTCCTACTAATCGAGCACAGACAGTTTAACCAATGAAGTTCCTGCTAAACCAAGCAGCACCCGACTGCAATCAACTGATTACACTTGTAAGACGTCAGATTGGTGAAAAGGTGCTGTCTTGCTTTGTTGGAATGAAATCCAGAACCCATTGCGGCCCTATGTGGAATAGTTTTGACGCCCCTGGTCTTGATCTTATTTTCTTAATAGAGGTGTGTAGATTTATTATAAGTACTGTATAATTTTGTTTGCCTATAATTACATTTAGAATATGTACCGAATGATGGGCATAAACTGTAAACACGTTTGTTTGTCAAAGAAAAAAAATCTGAAATTTGCAATTGATCCTTTAGATGGGAGGAAAATGGTAAAAATGGTAATATCCCTGATAGGGATGCAAAGAGAGCTGTCAAGTCAGGATTTGGTCATAAGCGGAGATTAAGGGGGGACCAAGGGGGCCAGCACCCCTCCTCCCCCGTGGCCTAAAAGGGTAATTTAAGTTGCAAAGCAATAAAACAAATAACAAAAATGAATGAAATGAACAAAAAAAGAAGATATTTTTAATAATCGGTCAAAAATTTTTTTTTCAAAGTCAATTTTATTTTTCAAATGATTTTTGTCTTTGTTTTAAAATAATTTTAGGATTAAGAAACTTTTTGGGGGATTGAATGATATAGACACAAATGTCCTACCCATAATATGGCCCAAACACAAAAAGGATTGCTAAAATCAAAGAAGTGTTCAAATGCAAATATTTGAGTCACAAATATTTTTTCGCATTCAAAAACTTTTTTTCTATGATTGAAATTTTTCGTTTTTTTTTTTTTTTTTTTGATTGAAGTGATTTTTCTTTTGAAAATATATATATATATATACAGTGGGGAGAGCAAGTATTTGATACACTGCCACTGGGAAAACCCATTGGCAGTGTATCAAATACTTGTTCTCCCCACTGTATATTTTGAAGCAACTTATTTTATGATTAAATAATAAAGACACAAATGTCCTAGCCAAAATGTGGCCCAAACGCAAAACAACATTACCTCAATCAAAAAAGTTGCTTCAGCCAAAAAAATTTACTTCAATCAAAAAAAAAAGTCAAAAATAGCTTTCAAATCCATTTTTTTGAGTTTTAAATTTATTTTTGCATTCAAACACATTTTTTTTAATTGAACCGACATTTTTGTATTGAAAATATATATTTTGATTAAAGTAACTTTTTTTTGATTGAAGCAACTTTTTTATTTTTTGATCGAACAATGAAGACACAAATCTACTACCATATGGCTCTGCTAAGGGGATACAATTTTTGACTGGGGTGACTACATTGGCCCGACACTGGCGGGCGTACCATATTCAATGGATGACGATCTTGGTGAAAAGTATAGCTGTTCTAAGCAGCCTTATTTAGAATTCCCCTCAAGAATGACGGGAAACAAAAACCACTCATTTTCAACTTATTATTATATTCTTGTAAATTCATTTTATTGCTGACATTGCGTTGTGGGGTCATCAACATGTTGTGCCCCCCCCTGCCCCAAAAGTCAATTTCCCCCTATGCATTTGGTATGTAGAGTAATAATCAACAATTTGCTGTATACATCCAAAATATTTGTAGAAAACTATAAAAATCATACATTAAAGCCACATTCATGCCTAATGGCTTGGAGCATGTAGCTGGCTGATCTGACTTCCATGTCATGTTCTGTGTTGTAAGATGATAAATATTTCCTCGTCATTCCCAGCGCTTTCACCCACTATTGTTGTTGAGTTTTTTTTGTGTGTGCCATTGTGTTTTTGGGATGAGTTTGTTGTGTTTGAGAACATGACAACATATCATTGTTTTCTTATACAGTATGTAAATTGTGATATCGATGCGTGATTTTGACCCTGGTAAGTATGGCTGTTTATCTTTCCCTGAAACTCCTTTACATTTTGCCCAATGAATTGTTCCTGTTTCCAAAATACAAACTCAGTGCTCCCAGAAATCTAATTGATTCCGGAAAATGAGTTTTTTGTTTCTTTTTTAAATTGATTCTGAAAAAGATGTGGGTGCTCCGAATTTTGTGTGCCAGTAGACATGTCAAGTTACTTGAGAAGGATGTTATAAAGCCTAACTTCCAAATTTGTACCTTTGTCACTTGAAGCAATGGCTCTGGGACATCAGAAGATCTCTTTTGGAAATTGGATGCTCTGCAAACTTTCATCCGAGATCTCCACTGGCCAGAAGAAGAGTTTGGCAAACATCTAGAAACCAGACTGAAACTGATGTCAAGTGATATGATTGAATCATGTATAAAAAGGTAAGGAAATATAACCAGATTGCAGCAAATAAAATTGCGGAAATGTGACCAAAACTATACAGACAAAGCCGTACAAAAAAGTAGTTAAATTGTATGGCTATTTTGTAAGACTGCTTTAAAGTTCATGTAAAAAAAAAAAAAAAAAAAAAAAAAGGCTAGTTCACTGTTTACAAACCAAGTGTAATTACATGTCAGTAAAAGCATGAGAACTAACTTCCCCTCACTTTGACAAAAGCTGTTTTTCATTAAAATTATTTTCTTGTTTTGCTTTTTGTTGTTTGTTTTTAATCCTCACTAAAGGATTTTTGTGTTTTTTTTTTCTTTTTTCGGTCCTTTCCTAAAGAACACGTGCAGCATTTGAGGCCAAGCTTCAGCGGAGCAGCCGGGCAACAGACTTCCGAGTGCCGCAGTCTATCTGTACCATGTTTAACGTCATGGTGGATGCTAAGGTCCAATCTGCCAAGCTGTGTGCAATGGACCTGGATCAAGAGGTAGGTCCAAAAACAACAATGAAAGAGCGACAGAAGCTGGTAAACACGATTACAGGCCACATATTATACTTTTTTAGAATGTTTTTTCATCTTCTAAAGTTGCAATGTGCAACTAAGTACTGATTACCAAAAACCCACTTTTTGTAAAATGACTCGTTTTCTGACACTACTTCCTAGGTGAATGATTGACATAGAGATTGGACCAATGAGTTAGTCAGATTTACGAGGCAAAAAATTGCCATAACAAGCTAACCAATCGCTTGATAGCCTGGCAAGACTTTTTGAATACACACGACTGAAGCCGACAACTTTTGCCCGCTGCACATCTTAGCGTCATACTATCCTCTGTCCCAGCGGCGCTCATTCAATCCTCACGAATTAGAAAAGTTGGAGGAGGCATTAGCGCACCATTTGATTGGTTTGCCAACTACCATTGACCCCCAAAGAAAGAAGAGACACCAACGATTTAACCAATCAGAAGAAATTGACTGTGGCCAAAGTTTAAAGTGCGTATGACAGGATAAAAAAAAGTCTTAAATACATTTATTATGTGAATTAGAATCATATTTTGAGACGATTTGATTATATACAACAATTTTGCGAAGCGCAGATGACGAGAAATTAGTCTTTTAATCCGCCGTCTAGCCACACCTACCATTATAGGGCTCTAGCGTCCCCAACAGGTGGATGACATCAGCGGGAGAATGGTTTCATCTGATTTAGTATGCAGCACATTGAGAGGGAATTATTCATAACGAGGAAAATGCGACGAAGAGAGCCGCAAAATATAATTGTTTCGGTCTCTCTACTCCAATATTTTTAAAGCATATTCTTTTTATCCAAGTATTTTTCCCAATTGCTAAATAAATGGTATGGTCATGACAAATAACAGTTTTGTTCTAAATGGAATATAAAATAATAAAAATGCATTTGTTCAGTACGACATGGCAAAATTACTCCATAATGGTCAAAACTGTCGACTTCACCTTTACTGTCGCACCTCCCGAACGATATTTTATGCCTCGTCGGGCTTTTGTCATTTCCCTTCCCCGGCTTTGGAGAATGTAAAAAAACCAAGAGGCGTGACAGCTACCTGACGTACTAACCTGAACCGAGTACATCTTAAAGTCTTATTTTCGCTTTTCGAAGTGAAAAATCACACAAAACTAGCCCGGAATATGTCATACTGTAGCGGGGTTGTCGATTGGGCGGGTTGCAGATTGGCGAAGACAGAGTTACAGCTCGTTTCCCTGCTACTACGTAAAGGAGAGCTGGCGAGGGAAGCAGCTGGAGAGTACCGCCGGACAAACCGGCCGACGTCGGATGAACGCGTAGCTGCCACATGGTCAACACGAATATGATGAAAAATAATACCTTACTACACGGAGACGACGTAAACAAAGAGCAGCATGCAGTTGTTATGCAGCTAACATGACAGACAGAATGTGTCTTAGGAGATCTTTTCTACATGCCCGTCCATGATGAAACGTACGTAAATACCGGTAGTCCTTTATTTCTTCTTTCCTTCTTTCCTTTTCAGGCGTGACAGATCCAAACATACAGCATTCATTTGCCTTTACATTTAGTTCAACCCGAAAAGAAAAGGGCTGAAGGGAGAAGCCGAAACTTATTGAATCCCACCCCAGCATACCGTAGGACGCAGAATTATCGAATAACAATTTTGACATTTCAGATTGTGTGATGTTTACAAGGTTGTTGTTTTTTAAAGAAAGTTTGTGGTGTTTGCTTTGTAATCGCTGTATTCGCGGCCATATTTAACACATAGTTGCAATTTCTGATGGGGTTGAAAATTTGACAGAACACCAGGCGCATGAAGAGGGCAATAAGCCGGGTATAGTGCTCTCCCGGCGGTGGGATGTGCGACAAGCCGCCAGTCGTCGGCCGAGTGGACAAAAAGGATGTCAGCCACAAAATAAAAGCCACCTACGTATTAAAATGATCCCAGATTTTGAAATAATACAAAACACGATGTTTACTCACTTCCTCTTAAGTCCAATGGTCCCACAGTAGTAGGGCTTGTTTTGGCCAATATCCACCGGTGAATGGGAACCTTTTAAAACCCCAAAAAGGCTCACACGCCTCTCCCTGGTGCAGCAAAATTTTTCTGCAGCCGTTTGGCTGGCGTGATACGAAAAATAATCGAATTAATCCGTAAAACCAGGTGAATCCTTAGTCCTTCTCATACAACAGTACGGCTCAATAGTGAAGAGGACTCCTTCTACTGTACACGTCTCAGCGCCCTCTTTCTGAACTCGAGACTAGAGCCAGAAGTCACTCATTTTCATCGCGTGGGATTCAAAAAACTAAATAAATATAGCGATCGCTTCCACACACATCCAAGCGGTCCATTTCATTCAGGAGCATAAAATACAGCGGAAAATATGAAATAAGCATGGTACTTTAACTTGTTTATGCGAGAGGGGAGGTTGAGTGTGGGGATATGTGTGGAGGCAGGGTTGTCACGACCTATAAATAAGAGGTGGGAGGTCAATGTTTGGGATGTAGAAAAGTAACGGACGTATAAAACCATTTGTTTTAACATCAGTTTTTGGGAAACGGGCCAAACATCAAAACTACTGGAGCATTTTCTTCATATTTCTTTCGCTTCTAAAGGGTTCACATTTGTTAACAATGTTATATGTTTAGGTTAAATAGGATGAAAAAATATATAATATATGGGTCTTAGAGCTTGACCGTCTTCAAGTGTGGAAGAAGAAAAAATTATGATAGATACAAAATGTAATGAAAGTGTTTATCCTTTTGTACACATCTGTCAGGTTAGAAAAATATATTTTCATAGCTGAAATATTGTTATTGTCATTTTCTCTATCCAATTAGCATTTTTGTTCCTAATTTCTTTTACATAATTAACATAACTTCACATATACCATGTTGCCGCCATCTCTATTTCTCAGCTGTTTTTTTCCCTCTTTGTCTTGTGAAAGTTTGTTAGAGACTGGGTAAGTGTGGCCACAAATTAAATTGAAATCACACCTTCCTTTTCCCAATTGTATAATTAGTTGTCAGTTTTCCCTGTCTGTCTTCCTCCAGTTTAATTGTTTGGATTTCATTAGCATATGTGTAGATATTATTGAATATACATGGAGTAGAAGTGAGAGATCTCATATTTCACAGAATACAGAGACCGATTCCAATTACTGACAATGAATTCATTATTGCTCAGCCCTTAGCTGTGCTATTGGTGCCACAAGCACAAACAAAAGGATTCATTATGATGATAGCAGTGCATCTGAGTTTCCATGACAGAAAATATTTAGCTTTATTATAACTTAGAGAGTGACATACGGAATTGTAGTTAATCGCAGGTTAGACCCGTTATATTAATAATCAGTCAAATCAAGCAACCGTATTTTCTGCACTATAAGGCACATCGGAGTATACGGTGCACCTTCAATGAACGGCCTATTCTAAAACTGTTTTCATATGTAGGGCACACCGGATTATAAGGCACAGTAGTAGTAGTGGTTGGGGATGTGTTATACATCCACTAGATTGCGCTGCGCTAAAGGGTATGTCATGCCATGATTAACCAATATTGATCAATATATAAGGCGCATCGGATTGTATGGCGCACTGTCTACTTTGGAGAAAATTGAAGGCTTTTTGGTGAACATTATAGTGCGGAAAATACGGAACATTTAAATTGTCTAAATAATCAATTTTACTACCAGGGTGAAGTAAACATAAAGTGAAGCAAAGGTGGAAGAAAAAAAAACAATAAGCTAATTGCCTCTTGAATGTTTATTTATTTCTTTGGCTAATTAAATATAATGTCATGTGATGAAATCTCATGCTTAATCTTACGATATACAGTGGGGCAAATAAGTATTTAATCAACCACCAATTGTGCAAGTTCTCCTACTTTCCTGTAATTGTCAACATGGGTAAACCTCTACCATCAGAGACAGAATGTGGAAAAAAAAACAGAAAATCACATTGTTGGATTTTTAAATAATTTATTTCCAAATTCGAGTGGAAAATAAGTATTTGGTCACCTACAAACAAGCAAGATTTCTGGCTGTCAAAGATGTCTAACTTCTTCTAACGAGGTCTAACGAGGTCTAACAAGGCTCCACTCGTTACCTGTATTAATGGCACCTGTTTTAACTCATTATCGGTATAAAAGACACCTGTCCACAACTTCAGTCAGTCACACTCCAAACTCCACTATGGCCAAGACCAAAGAGCTGTCGAAGGACACCAGAGACAAAATTGTAGACCTGCACCAGAGAAAAAATTGTAGACCTGCACCAGGCTGGGAAGACTGAATCTGCAATAGGTAAAACGCTTGGTGTAAAGAAATAAACTGTGGGAGCAATTATTAGAAAATGGAAGACATACAAGACCACTGATAATCTCCCTCGATCTGGGGCTCCATGCAAGATCTCACCCCGTGGCGTCAAAATGATAAGAAGAACGGTGAGCAAAAATCCCAGAACCACACAGGGGGACCTAGTGAATGACCTACAGAGAGCTGGGACCACAGTAACAAAGGCTACTAATAGTAACACAATGCGCCGCCAGGGACTCAAATCCTGCACTGCCAGACGTGTCCCCCTGCTGAAGCCAGTACACGTCCAGTCCCGTCTGCAGTTCGCTAGAGAGCATTTGGATGATCCAGAAGAGGACAAGGATAATGTGTTATGGTCAGATGAAACCAAAGTAAAACTTTTTGGTAGAAACACGGGTTCTCGTGTTTGGAGGAGAAAGAATACTGAATTGCATCCGAAGAACACCATACCCACTGTGAAGCATGGGGGTGGAAACATAGTGTGTGAAAAGCTTGTGAAGAGTTACAGAAAATGTTTGGCCTCCGTAATTGCCAACAAAGGGTACATAACAAAGTATTGAGATTAACTTTTGGTATTGACCAAATACTTATTTTCCACCATGATTTGCAAATAAATTCTTTAGAAATCAAACAATTTGATTTTCTGTTTTTTTTCCCCACATTCTGTCTCTCATGGTTGAGGTTTACCCATGTTGAGAATTACAGGCCTCTCTAATATTTTCAAGTGGGAGAACTTGCACAATTAGTGGTTGACTAAATACTTATTTGCTCCACTGTATAATAGGGCCTATTAAAGTTTTTCTCAATTGCTTTAGTACGTTTCTCAGATCAGAATTGAAATTCTCAAAACAGTTTGTGCATTTCTCTAAATACAAGTAGCAAAACAACATGAATTACCTGCAAAAGCCTGCAAAAGTTTTTTGACCAAAATTGTTAGTCTTTTGCTCAAAATTAAATTTCTGTGTCAATGAACATGTCAGTGCAGTCAGAATGACAAGTCCTTGTTTCATTGTGTGTAGACAAGACTCTCAATATAACAGTTACTCTTGTGGAAGGCTCTGATTCGGAAGATGGTTTGATGAAAATCGCAAGTTACACCTTTGTGTGTAGGAGATTGATTGCAAAAAACGGGACAGGATGCAGTTTTCCACTTTAGCTGTTTTTCCACTGTCTTGACAGACCATGTCATTGCGATACAGAGAGCAAAAGACAGCACTGAGTATCACAACGAAAAAAAACAGCACAATTAGAAATTCATGAACATAAAACAATCGGCACTTAAAACTTTGCGTGCTGTCAGGATTTTTTCCCCCATTCTTTCTCCACATCTTGACATCCCTCTCTGTTGGGCCACAAATTTTCATCCACATCACAACCGATGTGCACTCTTGCTTTACAGCGTGGAAAATATCTTTTTGAATGCCTTATCCAGCCTCTGCAGGCATCTGCTGTGATGTCACTGCATGCTGCATTCATGGCATCCAGGAGTCATCTGTGTGTGAGGCTGGCGATCATACATATGCCATCTCCATGTGGAGAAAAAATCTTCTAATGGATTGACGAATGGGAAGTATGGTGGGACGACTCCATTACCATTCTGTTGTGGGTTGCAAACCATTCCCAGATTATGTTGGCGTGGTGGAAAATCACATTCTCTGAAACTACCGTTTTGGCCCGAGTATAAGATGGTGTTTTTGGCATTGAAATAACACTGAAAAAGAGGGGGTCGTCTTATATTCGCGGTCTAGACATTATACCCATTCACGACGCTAGATGGCACCAGATATCATTGAAGCGATGTTCTGTCATGACAGATCTCAGCTACTCACCCCATTCACGACGCTAGATGGCACCAGATATCATTGAAGCGATGTTTTCTCATGACAGATCTCAGCTACTCTTTTTAGTTTAACCAGTTTGCATTATTTTAGTGCAATGTTTTTCCTTATTCAGATTTGTTTCAAGACTACAGTTACAGTTAGACTTCAATTTGATGGGTTTTGCAATTTTGTTGTTTTATCACAATGGTTGGTTTATTTACATTTCAAAACCAGAAGCCATTCATTTACGAATGTGATTGCACTTTAGTTGACATATTTAAATGTTCAGATATTAAGATTTGAATGAGGCAAAATAAAATGCTTTTTCTCTCAAATATATAGTTATAATAATTTGTTTCGGATGTACTGTAATTATTTTCAGTATAAAAATTAATTTGGTGTTAAAAAAGTCTTTTTTCAAACTTAAATCTTGAAAAAGAGGGGGTCGTCTTACAATCAGGGCCGTCTTATATTCGGGCCAATATGGATTTACAAATTTCGGCAGGTTAATATAAGATACGTAAAATAAGTAACGAAAATGTGCACACATATGTTGACATATTCTGACAACATGTTCATCCATTTTTCATGTAAAGACTATGGAATGAACTAATTCCTAAATGTTGTGGTAGCTGAGACTTTTCAAAAGAGACTCTTGATAATCCATTTCGACCATCATGACAGATGCAGTGGATAATGTATGAAAGACAGGAGAATTGTACAAATCATTTGAATGGATGTAAGAAATATTCTGCAACTTGTTCAAAGAAACCAGAAACTGCTTTTTTGATGTGTAATAGTGATACAATGTTGTGAGGACTGAACAAGTAGTTTTGAGAATTTCACGTCTGAGCAAAGAAACGTACTAAAGCAATTGAGAAAAACTGTAAACAGGCTCATTAAGCAGTGTTTGTGTTGAAAATGTGATATCACATCAGAACCATTTACCAGTCAAGTGTAAATGTCAGTCGGTAATCCTTTCTTTCGCCATCTCTCTCCCACTCTCTGTCTTGTGTACACTTTCTCGCGCTCTTATTTTTTTGTCTTTGTTGTGTGTGTAGAGACAATACCATTCCCAAATTGACAACCTTATTGAGGAAACAGTGAAGGAGATGATAACCCTGCTAGTAGCAAAGGTAAAGCACCTGATGGTTAAATCTGTACTACGTTATGTAACTAATTATATCCTGTTTCTGTTTCAGTTTGTGGTTATTCTGGAGAGTGTCTTAGCAAAACTCTCCAGATATGATGAAGGAACGCTCTTTTCTTCTTTTCTCTCTTTCACAGTAAGTTGGTTTTATTGGAAACATTGAGAGGAAAGAAAATTCTACATTCTTCCTACATCATTGTTAGAAACATGATCATTTATTGCATGGTCATGCCCATATAGTAAACTGTCATTTTCTAGCATAATTGTAGAAGGACATAAAATGTCCCATTGTGTGTGAAGTCAGGTTATTGTATAACTAGGCCTGTCGCGATAACAAATTTTAGTGGGCGATAAATTGTCTGATAAATTATTGCGATAAGCAATATTATTGCAGCCCCCCCCCCCATTTTTTTTAACCAATATACAATAACACAGTAAGAATACACTATATATTAATAATACTAAGTAATATCAAGTACACCCATTTAAACGTAATAAAAGTTTACTCAATATCAATACCGCACAAAAAAACAGAATAAATGTAATGTCTTTTTCAAGAAAAAAATAAAATTGCACTTCAGTAACTTAGGCATTTAGGCACTGAGGTATAAAGTTGTAGTAACACAAACAATTGCACTGCAACAACAAGAGAAAATTACATTAATTAATTAGCAATAACAAAAATTTGGCTTCACTAAGGCTAAATTCATACTGCAGGTCGTAATGCACAAGTCAGATTTTTCCTTATGTCTGGTTTTTTGGCTTGCCTGTTCAGACTACCTTTGTCCATGGAGCCCATTCAAGTATCACGCAGGTGCGCTAATTCGCAGTCCGAGATGCGCTCACCAAAGTGACCCGCATGCACAGAAGCATCAAAACAAATTACACATGCTAGCTGTATGTCATTCCAGGGTGATCACATTTTGATTTCCAAAAAGATCACACAAATAAGAGACATTAATAATCCCCGTTTAGTCTTTTATTCAAAGTTTATATGGACTGATAGAAAGCATACACGCACGCACATAAGCCTTGACTTGTGTGCGTGACTTGACGTGGGTGTGTCAATTTGCCCTGTCTCGCCCATTTAAGCAATACTGAAATATTGCTCATTCGGCGCATTGAATGAAAGTCGAAAATTGTCAGGCTTATCCTTTTCTTCATTTATTTTTTTATATGACTGTGGTCAAGCCCGCTTCTAGGGATGGGAATCGAAATCCGATTCCAATTCGGAACCGGTTCCGAGTGTTTCGAGGCCTCGACATCACAATGAAAAAGCCTTAACGATCCCTTTAACGAGTCCTAAAGACGCGTATTGCGTCGTGACGTGTCTTGTTGTCCAGACGCATCAAACTAGCATGGCGCCAAGAACCACTCGCTCCAAAGTTGGACTACACTTCACCAGGAAAGAGTGTGAAAATGAAAGGTTACGACGGGTAAGCACGAGCATTGCAGCCATAAACATAACAATGACAGCACGTAGGTTCAAACGCTCGACAGTGTGTCTTCACTTCACGAGGAAAAATTACAACAAAGCGACTTGCAGTCATTGCAAGGTGGAGATAACTGCATCGGGAGGGAATAGACTGCACTGTCCTCACCGAGACAGCTACACAGCTAGCTAAACTCCGAAATGACGATACAGAAGACGTTGGTATAATTTGCTGACTTTATTCAACCATCACTTGAAGAGTGAAACTAAGAATAGAAATGAAACAAATCAATTTCGTCCCCAATAACAAACAGGTTTGCATCAACGTAAATCAGCGATGATTAGCTGCTAATAACAGTATGTTTAGCATTCGTTCGCTAGCATTAGCACATCGTTCAAACCACTACACAACTGGATTTAAGTGTCCGATCGCGAGTGGAAACAACAACAACAACACAAAAGATTATACATACAGGCGTTGCCTCTGTAGATATTAACATTAACAAAGAACGTAGGCTTGTAGAAGTGTTTCCCTCTCTCACTTCGCACGCTCACTCGCTTGGATGCGGCATTTTTTCGGGTGCCCAAACTGCGGCCCGCGGCCCAAATACGGCCCGCATCCACATTTGGTCCGGCCATTTTGAATTTATTTTTTTTTTCTCAATCGTGTTATTTATTTCCTGGCCTTTTTCCTTGAAGAATTCAGAGCGGGTTATTTGGATATTATCTATTTAATTAATAGTGTTTTTATTATTAATTATTATTATTATATTATTATTTTTATTTTATTTACTTTCATTCCGTGAAGAATCCAGAAAGGGTTACTTGATTGTGGCTTTCTGAAAAACAATAATTTTTTACATTTATGCACTTCTGCAATCGTCACACTTTTTTTGTTACAAACTGACCCCGGCCCCTCATCAGAGAAGGGGAAAAGTTATGTGGCCCTCACAGGAAAAAGTTTGGGGACCCCTGCTT
This sequence comes from Corythoichthys intestinalis, assembly GCF_030265065.1. Lineage (NCBI taxonomy): Eukaryota > Metazoa > Chordata > Actinopteri > Syngnathiformes > Syngnathidae > Corythoichthys > Corythoichthys intestinalis. The sequence continues at coordinate 27,563,331 of NC_080403.1, read as the reverse complement.
TAACACATATTGCCAAACGCAGAACAACAACCTATCTCCCAATATATACCAATATTTTTTATTTCTATGAGATAAATGTTTCAGTAAAATGTTACACATTCTTGTGTATTTGCCATTTATTGCCACAGTTAACATTGAGGCTTTGGGCCTCTTTTGATCTCGTTGTGAGTTTGTAAGGTTGTGAGTTCTGATTAAACAAACTCGATGCCAATCAAAACGTTTGTTGTTCTTTTTCCCCAAATTAGAATCGATAAGAGAATCGATAAAGAATCGAATCGTTAAGCAATATCGATAATGGAATCGGAATCGTAAAAATCCTATCAATTCCCATCCCTACCCGCTTCTGCATAAAATCATAGTTCAAGCTAGAAGCTAATGCACAGCTACATCGCTCCCATCCTGCCTTTCGCTTTGCTGACGTCATTGCTGCATGAATTCCAATTCGGGACACTTGAAAGTTCAGACCGCCAGCCACATTCTGGAAAAATGTGGCCCAGATCGGATTTGAAATGGTCCACTTCTATGCAACTTGTTACGTTCAGACCGTCAAGTTAATGCTTCACTTGAGTCGGAAAAACACGAAAAAATCGGATTTGTGTATTAAGACCTGCAGTTTGAACCTAGAAAGTGTCAAACAACATTAAACAGAGGTAAAACAGTCTCATTTCTTCAGCAATGTAGCGGACTACACTTTCCGTGAGGGAACGGCATTTTGCGGGATCTCGTTTGTATTTCTCAAATCAAGCGATTACCTCTGTAATTGTCGATTGCCGTGACGAGGAAGGCTCTGCTTGTTGCGATGCAGTTTTCTTACTAAGCAGTGAAAACTAAAGAGGGTGATAGTTTTTCAAATGAACATGTAGATTTGTTGTGTTGGCCCTCTTTGTTAAAACAACCTCCAAACTCATTTTGCAGACTGGTTCATCCTTTTTGGTTGCCTCGCCATTTTCATTTGGTTTAAAATCAAAATATTCCCACACCAGGGGCTGTGGTGTTTGGCTTGGAAATCAGCATTTTCAGTCCATTTTGCTGCTCGCTCGTTGCTGTACGCCGTCAGTGCCCTCGACCCCGCCTCTCCCCATTGAATGATGGTCACGCAAACTCAAATGTATAAAAACGAACATACCCAGAAGTCAACAAAACAGGGTGAATCCTCGTCACAGCATATTGTGCTGTTGATAACAAGGAAGCCGAACTTTTAACAGCACGTCCACCGCACAGGCGATAAATCGCAGCGGGAAAATTACCGCCTTCGTTTTCATTTACCGTGCGTTAAATTGAATTATTGCGTATTGCGACAGGCTTAGCATAAACACATTTAAATTTAGTTACAGATTAACAATAGGCATTCAACTGTAATCTTTTGTGTATAGTTGAATTTATTAGTCATTAAAAGTTATGTAGCTTCAGGTTGTACTCTAATTCATATTTCTCTCTTTTATTACAAGGTGAAAGCTGCCTCAAAATATGTGGATGTACCTGTAAGTGAAAGTTACAATTCAGCCCATTCTTTTGACTTTGTACACAATGGACAAACAATGAAAGTTTGAAACCCAAATTAAAGTCATTGTTTGTTTTTTCCTACCATAAACATCTAAAAATATTTGTATGAGACGTGTGAAAAAAGGTGTTTTTGATGGTGATAGATTCATTGTTGTCCAATTGTGGTACAGGTTTTTTTTTTTTTTTTTAATGTTCCTTGTGCAAATACTGGTCAAGGCTTTCAGTTTTAGAACCACAATCCAAATGGGGTTATGTTTTTATGTTTTCTGTTTCAAATGCATGTGGCCAGACACTGACAGCCTTGTGCAGTATACATTGTGGCCTCCCGTGGTACAACACATACCCATTCTGCTGTCACCGTGGCAGTGATGGTGGTGCACATTTGGTAGTGGGTTTGAGCTGTGTTAGGTGCCAACACTCCGGCCGTGCAACATGACAAATTTCAAATTAATGCCTTGTCAAGGAATGTGAAGAGGCACTGCTTATGCTGGCAAGGGTCGCAATTCCCAGTCCAGCCTGCTAATTGTGTTCATAATATAACAATCCAGAATTTAACAGTTAAAAAAAGACGTACATTTACACATCATGACACATCGTTGCAAATGTGTTAATTGAGGTTAGAAACAACAAGTGATTGTGGTTGTTGTTTTTGCTTGTGTGATGGCTAGTTTCTTTTGAAAAGAAAAAAAAATAATTCATGTAAATTTAAACAAAAGATTTGATAGGCAAAATATGCTTTTGAGATAGTGTTATGTTGACACTCACATCCTGTATTGTCCTCAATGAATATTTTAGATATCAAAATGGCGGGTCCCCTCACAGTCTGCTCTCACTGGTAAACCAAATTGGTTTGGCCCAGTTTATTTTGCACATGGTTGGTTGGCAGCCATTCCGTACTCTCCAACAACAACTGACTGAAGAACATGACTGCTCCCATGGCACCTAGATATAAGCTCCTTTATTTGTTGCTGTAAAATCATAATATTCAAGAGAAATTTTAGAACAAAACTATTCTATCCATTGATATCGCCTTCACAAGTAACCCGATAATTTGATTATTAATATGGATTATAATATGTCACATCAATTATGGAGTACCACAAGTGTCAGTTCTCAGACCCAAACAATTTTTATATTAATGAATAATTTGATAAATTATGAGATGAAATGACGAGTTTTGGAATTGAGTTATGTTATTTTATACCATTTTTCATCATAGCTGAATGTATTTCCTGCCATGAGTATGACCTCTTTTTTCCACCTTTTTCAGAAGCCGGGAATGGATGTGGCAGACGGTTATGTGACTTTTGTTCGACACTCCCAAGACATGCTGCGGGAGAAAGTTAATGAGGAAGTGTACGTCGAAAGATTGTTTGACGTAAGTCATCAATTCTCCTTTCGCTATTTACAGTGGTATGAAAAAGCATCTGAACCTTTTGGAATTTCTCACATTTCTGCATAAAATCACCATTAAATGTGATTTGATCTTTGTCAAAATCATACAGATGAAAATACAGTGTCTTCTTGAACTACAACCACCCAAACATTTATAGAATTTCATATTTTAATGAGGAAAGCATGCAAACAATGACAGAAGGTGGAAAATAAGTGAACCCTCTGCCTAAGAAGACTTAAAGAGCAATTGAAACCAATTTTTACCAAACATTTTAAGTCAGGTGTGTGCCCAATCACTGATGAGTGGTTTAAAGCTGCTCTGTCTACTATAAAACACACATCTGGTAGGAAATGTCTTGATGAGAAGCATTGTCTGATGTGCATCATGGCTCGGTCAAAACAGCTGTCCGAAGACCTGCGATCAAGGATTGTTGATTTATATAAAGCTGTGAAAGGATACAAAACCATCTCTAAAAGTCTGGATGTTCATCAATCAACGGTCAGAGAAGTTGTCTACAAATGGAGAGAGTTTTGGTTGGCTGTTGCTTCTCTTCCAAGGAGTGGCCGTCCACCAAAGATGACGCCAAGAGTTCAGTGCAGAATACTCAGAGTTAAAGAACCCTAGCGTGTGTGCTAAAGACTTACAGAAATCCCTGGCACAGTCCAATATCTCTTTGCACACACCAATTATATCTAAAACTATGGCCAAGAATGGTGTTCATGAGAGGACTCCACGGAGGAAGCCACTGCTTTCTAATAAAACATTGTTGCTCGTTTAATGTTCGCAACAAAGGCACTTGGACACTTCACAAAAGTTTTGACAAAATATTTTGTGGACTGATGAAACCAAAGTTGAATTGTTTAGGAGTAACACACAACGTCATGTGTGGAGGAAAAAATGGAATCGCTCACCAACATCAACACCTCATCCCCACCGTGAAGCGTGGTGGAGGGAGCATCATGGTTTGGGGCTGTTTTGCTCCTTCAGGGCCTGGACTACTTGCAGTCATTTATGGAAGAATTAATTCAAAAGTTCATCAGGGTGTTTTGCAGGAAAACCTGAGACCGTCTGTCAGACAGTTGAAGCCAAAAAGAGGATGGATGCAGCAACAACACATCACACACAAAAACACAGAAGTAAATGAACATCAGAATGGTTTCAGGAGAACAAAATAAACGTTCTGGAGTGGCCAAGTCAAAGTCCAGACTTGTACCCCATTGAGATACTGTGGCATGACCTAAAGACAGGGATTCATGCCAGACATCCCAGGAATCTGACTGAACTACAGCAGTTTTGTCGAGAAGAATGGGCCAAGATTAGTCCTGATCGATGTTCCAGACCGATCTGCAGCTACAGGAAGCGTCTGGTTAAATTTATTGCTGCCAAAGGGGGCCACAAAATATTAAATGTGATGGTTCACTTACTTATTTTCTCCCTTCTGTCATTGTTTGCATACTATCCTCATTAAAATATGAAAACTTATAACTGTTTTGGTGGTTTTAGTTAAAGCAGTTTTTTTCATCTGTGATTTTGACAAAGATCAGATCACATTTGATGGTGATTATATGCAGAAATGTGAGAAATTCCAAAAGGTTCAGATACTTTTTCATACCACTGTAATTCCTCTGTATCAATATTGTGCTCTCATGCTACCTAATCAGTGATTTTGTCAAACTGACTGTTGTAATGCTTGATCATCTTTCCTCTAGTTGGGGAAAAGCAAATCACTCATAGTTTAATCAACCTGCAACTCAGCCATATGACACTGTTTGCTTTAAATACATAAGCTGGTTTCAAGTAACACAAAAACAGCGTACAATGTCTCCAAATGAAGGATTGCTCCCCCTTTTAAATGTATTGAAATAATCCCTGCATCTGGATGAGTTGCAGTTCTTTGCCTAATCTGAGGGCCTTTTTACTGATCTTTTTGTCCCATTTATGCCTTACTTGGTCCATGTTTTTTGAGTGTGGGTGGATTACAGGTATAATGACATATTGCTCATATCTTGTTTTTAGTATGAGACAAGTGAGTCAAAATTTAAAAAGCTGTGTGGAAAAAAAGTTTGGTCTAAACAAAATTGTTTTCAAATTACATCAAGATAAACAATATGTATGGCCAGAACTGATGCTCTTTTATCTTTAAAACTGTCTTATTTGCATACAGTGTATGCATCTATGCATATGTGTAGTCGGAGACAATCAGCCAGAGGAGTCAAGTAAAAAATAAATTTTAAACATAGAATCAAAATGATCACATTGTTGTCATTTTAGTTCTGAGTTTTGTGACCACAGTTAAAACATGAGGTCAAGCAGATCAGATTCTGCTTTCACTCTAAGGTTAAGAGACTCATTTGTAATGGCTTTGGCTGCCACACTGAATGGGTCATACAAGAGACATACACAGGTTAACATAGTGTTGTCTATTCTAGGTTCTTTGACATTGCAAGACTAAGGCTTATTTAATGTTACCCTACGGTGCACAAATACTGGAAAATAAATGCAAAACTCCCAGTCAGATTTTCATCTGTTAGGGTGAAAAGAATTTCACAATTGAGAGCACCAGACGTGACAAAACTACCCCGGACTGCACTCACTGTGCCAGCTATAAGAGAGTCTGAGGGAAGATCTCCATCCCATTAAAAAAAAAAACATTCAGAGAAAGAAAGTGTTTTTTTTTTTTTTTTTTTTTTAAATATTATGATTGACTGTTAATTTAATGTGTAATGTTTTATCTCTAACAGCTATCTTTGGTGTGAACTCTGGGGACTCAATACATTTGTGGCTGTGTCTTCACAGCCCACGACAAATGACAAGGAATGAATCAGAATTTCGCAATCTGAAACCAGTATGCTACTTTGCACGTGCATGCGTGTGTTTAAAGTAGAATGGGGGCGGTAGAGGGGTTAATCTCGTACTATTCTTTGGCATCCTATTAAAAAGGATCACACAAACATGTTTACTTCAACTAAGATTCTAAGTCACAATTGAGTCATTGCTGAACTTATCTGGTTTTGAATAAGTCAATGGTGTGTTTATATCTTCTTGGATATTTTGGAACTTGCATTATCCCAAGCTCAGACAGAGCTGTTTTCAGATAATCCAAATCAGCATAAAAACAAATCATTGATTGAACCTTTTGTTATTCTTGTAATGTTTGCCTGGGGTATTTGAATGGGCAAAATGTTTATTTATTTTTAAAAAGGACATCTGCCAATTTGAAATTGCAGCATTGACCACTGACCAGCAGAAACTAATAATTTGAAATTCAACTTGAACAAACGGAAAAAGATAAAATGTATCCAATTCATAACCGTTACCCTCACGAATATGTAGGATCTTCATCCAAGATTATTAATTTGATTATTTAAAATCCTATCTATAAAATAAAATTTATTCCCCCATTTTTTTAGCTTTAAAAGAAAATATATGTACCGGTATATGACGGAAAACACTCAGGTGACTTGAAGTTCTGCTCTGAGACCCCCAATTTGGCCCTTTCCCAATGTTTCAGTACCTTTTTTTATTCTTCATAAAATACATTTTATATTTTCTAAAGAACATGGCAAAATGAATTAAATCTGATAACAAATGCAATTAAATAAACGCATCCTGTGGTTAAAAAAAAAAATCCAAATCATAATATATGTGTACATGCATGTTGTTAAAAAAAACAACAACAACAACAACAGCAAAAAATAGTAAATAAATACAGTGCAGTTACATTTCTCCCATTTCGGTAATGACAATGTGTGGGATGAGTTCCTCAGAATGTGTTGTGTAGTTCAATGTTTTAGTATAATGAACTTTTACCATAATAAGGATATTCATCCTTGTCTAGTTTTTTGAATGTCAACTTTCACATACTGTTTGATGGTGTGGCGTAGAGGACAACTGGTTAACACGTTGCCCCACTGCGCTGGAAAAAAAAATTCCACTTCAAAATGTGTATATTTCTTTTGAGCAACTAACATTTTGCTGATAACTAGGAAACATAAACAGTTATTTTACCACTATACCACCACTTGCTGTTGGTCACTTATTCACTTTATTCCCAATCTATGTACAGTGTAACGTGTTTTTTTTTACATCAGCCTTGTTGTACTTTTGTTTTATGTGGTGCACGTTATGTCGAAGCTTTTAATCTCGTATTTTGTCCAATGACAATAAAGACTTTCTATTCTATTCTATTCTATTCTATTCTATATCTACCAATAGAACAAATGAAAACTTTTGTCTCACAATAAGCCTTTATGTCTTACTGAAATTATAAATTTTAAGGGATTTCATTTTATTTTAAATGTGATATTTTTTACCGAAAGCTAGACACATATTCTTGCAGTTGGGTATGAGATTAAGTGTCCGATCACGGATTTTAGCTAATCATATTCCATCAGGTCCGATTTAGAAGCCCAAATATATATAATATAATTATAGCCTATGATGCATAACGCACCCGACTAGAAGAATTAATGTGCATCTTTATGGTTAAGTCTTTTGGGATGCACCAGTGGAGACACGCATACGTTTGCAACTATCTGTCTGTGCCATTTCGTAGAAGCGAGGCCTTCAGGTGCAATCCGTCTCCTATCGTCTTCCTCGGTGTGGGATGTGACAGAGGTGTCCGGTGTTGCTTGTTGCTGATTCTTGACCCTTTGCTTTGCCCAGTATCTGTTTTTCCTTCACGAGAGGTTTTCCATCAGAATTAGTGTCAGTACAGCTTCTCTTTGTTGTCATGCTGTATTAGTTCCGCCTGCGGCATTACAGAGCCCGATGAAGGTGTCTCTGGCTGCTCTGTTGTGCTTTTCTTGTCACTCTATTCTTGTTTTTACTCAAGTCTCTTAAACCCTCTACCCAAAACAAAATTCCTGAATCTTAAAATGCCAATCTCGCAGTCGTTGTTCTCCAATAGGGAAGTTTTTAAAGGGATTTTAAGCCTTGATGAAAATCTCTTTATAAACGGTGTCTGTACAAGGTGTAGTCAAATTGTATTTAGATTCCAATTTATCTTAAAAAAAACAACAACAACAACAAAAAAGTACCTTATTGTATGCTGCTTATATGCATTTGTAAAATCATTATAATTAGAATACATCCATCAACAAGTGTTTACCTTTGTTTCACATAGCACACTTGGCAGAAAAAATGCATATGATGGGTTTGTATTTACCGAAAGATTGTCATTTTAACTTTACGGCACATTTTATTTGTTGCCTTTTTATATCTGTCTTACGCAAAATTTCTGAAAATATAGATAATATTTTTGTGACCTGGCACATTTTTTTACTGCCAACTGACAAGATTATAGCATTAAAATGTTTTTAACAGGCCTTAGTTTATACTACAAGACTAGACTGTTTTTCAGGTACCACGATTTTTCTCTGATTAGACTTGAAGGGATTTCATTTTAAATCATATCACCACATCGTGTTCAAAACAACCAAATGTGTAACATCTAACACAATTCTCAATCTGGAGATGGGCAGCTTGGCATCTTTTCTTGGTCCAACTGTAGCTAGTTGAAAAGAATGCAATACAATTTAGTTAGTTGCCTGAGGGAAACCAAGGGTTCATTAAGCATGTTTGGCTTAGTTTCGCCCCCGAAAAATACAATCATATTTCATTTTAATTGAGATTACACCACTCGTTTGACCTTATAATACCAGTAAGAAGATTATTTAACTAGGACCTCTTAATTTCAGAATATATGTCAGCACTCACAATTTCATATATACAGTGACAGTAGACAGGCCCATATGTGGTCTAATACTGGTGAGGTTAAATAACCAAGATGTTTTAAGAAATTAAACATAATCTGAGATTAACTCTGTTAACAAGTGCTAACACATATAATCTGTCATAGACAAGAGGTTATGTTTTATTGGAACAAGACATGTAACTGATAGTTGGCCCATTTCTATGGATAAATAATCTACTACTATGTTAAAATAAGATTTGTAGGTTTTGTTTTGTTTTTCCTACCTTTTTCTCTCTTACCGGCAATACAGCAATCCAATCATGAGAGTTTTTATTATTCCATGCCCCGGTGAAAATCCACTGAAGGCAGGTGTGGCATGATGATTACACTTGAATGGTTAATCCCTTGTAGAAATGCAGCTATCAGAATTTTACCCTTTAACATCTGACTGCATTGGGTTATCATTGTATGTTGGAAAAATCACAGAACAAAAACAAAAGAAACTTTAAATGAACTGAAAACCTGTTTTTCAGAAAGTTTCCCCTTAAAGGTGTTGCCTTCATGAAAGTGCAGCTTTGATGAGTCATTTTCTGTCCTGCTCAGGCCAATAATTCTACACCGGCAAGAAGAGAGCCATTGGTAATTTTCTTTAAAAGCAACTCACGCTTTTTGTATCTGGCCATAGGTGAAGAAAAGCATGGATACCAGCATTTAAAAATTTACCACCGTAATTTCTGGACCATAAAGCGCACCCGATTACAGGCCGCACCGAACAAAGTTCACAAAATTTTAGAATAAACCCACATACTTATATGCCATACCTGACTTTAAGCCGCAGGTGTCCTTATATTAATATTGGATATGTACATAGATGTTACACAGAAATATTTGATTGATCAAAAATATATTAGCCAGATAAACATGCATCAGCATCCCCAACACGTGTTGTCCGAATGCTTAAAAACAATTTTAAAAAAACAGGTCACTACATTTGCAAAGAAATATAATCCACTTTACCTTGCTTTCTAAACTTGAAGTGAATGAAATCCTCTTGCAAATGGTTAACAGCTAGCACTAGCACTTATATCGCAAATTTGTTGTAGTATACTGTGGCAATAAAGTGCCAGTTGAAAATGCCTAATTAACGATAGCATCACGTTCTCTTGTTGTAGCAAATAGCAGATGCCCATCCATTTAACATTGTTCTTTTGTAGCAGCATATAGTATCAGATGAAGCCATATTCATCTATAAAATCCTGAGTTTTTGATAAGTCTGACGAGCTTCTGGCAAGCTTTATCGATGCTAGTGAAGCTGTGTCATGGCAAAATTTGGAAAGCCATTCTTTTTAAATATGTCTAATTATCCATTTTTATCATTTTTAACAAGTAAATATTAAATCCATAAATTAGCCGCTTCCTTATAAAGAAATGAGAAATGGCGAGAAAAAAGTAGCCGTTTATAGTCTGAAAAATACGGAAACTATTTTAATGACATGTTGATTAGTAGTAAAGGTGCGTATAAAGGTATGTATTTTACAACTATTAATGGCATTACAGCAGCTACGAAAATGACAGAAACTGGAACATTTTCATGGTAGGGTCATGTGTTTTTCATGTCATTTAATTAAAATAAACATTCACCAATAAATCTGAGTCTATAAAATTTTAACAAAATGATCCCAAAAATGGAAAAAGATTGCTTATTTTCCTATTTTTATTCTAACTTGGCCAACATACAAACAAACAAGAGCGGTGACTATACGCAAACTGTTTATGTGTTTGAATAATAGAGAAAATTAATTTGGTCCTTTTGTCCCCTCCCCTCTTTGGTTTAGTTGTTGAAAGAGTGTTTGAAGGGGTCCAGATTAAAACAGATGTGCTTAAATGATACTGGAGAGGGGACTTAGTGCAAGGCAGCCAGGGATCATTGATTAAAAAAGCCATGTCTTTAGCTTGAGACAAATCCAGACTTGCGCTGATACGCCACATTTTCCTGCCACATGCCATTTGCACCCGACAGAGGCAAGTAATAGGGCAGCCAGCTAGGTTAGGAGGAAGAAGGGAAATGGGGTTAAGGAAGAGGAGGGCTGAGCTGGCGCTGTACAACTTGAGCGTCTTAAAGCCAACCCCCCTTTCTCCAAGCCTCCCCCTTTGGCTTGAGTTGCAGATACAGGGATTACACAGGTCAATTATATACTTAATCTGCCTTTGCCCGGAGGGGATTAGGAGAACGGCTCATTGATTGATTTGAAGTATTTCCGTTGACCTTGGACGGTTATCAGCTTCACAAGCGTGGCGAAATTGCACTTCTGTGTGACGAACTTTAAACCGCTTTTTAATCGCAGCTGCTCCTCCCGTCTCGCTCGGCTCACCAACTGCTGAATGGCTGTGGCGGAGTGGGGTGAGGGCAGAGGTCAGATTGAGCTACAGATTGAAGGATTTGAGATTGTTGTCATTGCCACCACTGTAGTTTGCTCACAGCGGGTGATGGGTGGCTGGATGTTTGTGTGTGGCAAGGGGGTGTGGTTAAAATGTAGTGGGGAAAAGGAATTCCAACAAACAAGTGGGCGATGAAGCTTCCGTCATACCACTTGACGGTCCGGGATGTTTCACCTCCTAGATCCGGTCACGACCTGATAGGCCCACTGCCACGTCAAATGAACAATTTAATCAATGCTGAGCTGAAGAAACACGCAAACTTAATTCCCATAGCCAGTCAAGTCAATGTAAACTTTTTTTTGTCAATTTTAATGTTCAACGTACTGTATTCACGTATATATTAGAAATGTCAGCCTTAAATTAGTTCTTTAATATGTTCAGAGGTGGGTAGTAATGCGTTACATGTACGACGTTACATTTGCTTGATTAACTTTCTGAAAAAAATGTACTTCCAAGAGTAGTTTTGCCAAGCCATACTTTTTACTTTTACTTGAGTAGATTTGTGGAGGAAAA